>NW_028274819.1:108781755-109131755 GCF_037043125.1 Eumetopias jubatus
TAGAGTTTTTGTCTTTTGCATGTGTATCATCTTTTTCATTCCTGCTGGAGTGCCCCTTATTAGTTGTGTGTCTTCTCTGTGTGCTTCAGTTGTCTCATCTATACTGGAATGGAGTTCGTGTGTGTGATGAACTGGGGACGGCCCCTGGAACGGGTTCAGGCCCTGATTTACTCTTTGTGGGCAATTTCAGTAAGGTCTTCATTTCTCACCCAGCATCCTGCGATGGGATGTCAGGTTAATCTTTACAAAGTCCAGCTCTGATCATACTGTTACTCTGTTTAGAAGTCTTCGTGATTCAAGGGAAGGGGAATGTCTTAACCATTTCTAATGTTTCTGGTGGAAGAAGCTCAACTAGTGGTATTTTGTGCCACCCTCTTTCCTCATTCTGTCCTTGAGGATATGGAGTAAATTTTCTTCTGGAAAATTGGGAGAGAATGTACTGGGCAGACTTGGCTTAGCCCTGCGCTTCCTGCTTATGGACCAGGCTGCCTGCAGAGCCCATGTGCGGAGTCAGGGGAGGTGGGGCTGGCTTGGTGCTGACTACGCCTGGGGAAGTCTGCCTCATTGTGCCGTTCAGTTAATAGGCCCATTTGGGTTTTATTTATTTATTTATTTATTTTAAAGATTTTATTTATTTATTTGAGAGAGAGAGAATGAGAAACAGAGAGCATGAGAGGGAAGAGGGTCAGAGGGAGAAGCAGACTCCCCGCCGAGCAGGGAGCCCGATGCAGGACTCGATCCCGGGACTCCAGGATTATGACCTGAGCCGAATGCAGTCGCTCAACCAACTGAGCCACCCAGGCGCCCAGGCCCATTTGGTTTTTACTGAAAGAAAAATTCTCTTCCAATTTAGCCTTCATCAGCAGTAAGGGTAGTTTTTGTCTTTTATTTCCTTAAGGTTTTGTTGTCTTTATAACTTGTTCAGAGCTTGCATGGAAAAGAAAGATGCCATATTTACTCTTCTCCTTTAAAGACCCCCACCCCCCACCCCAGAGCTGCTGTGAATAGAGTCAAACACATTGGTTTGGATTGTTTCTCTTAGGTAATTTGTACCCCAACCGAACTAGTGCAATCACTTTCCCTCATATGTCTCTGCAGACTCCTGACTCTGCATCTTTGTTCATCTGGTTCTTTCTCAGTGAATTCCCTTTCTCTCTGTAAGTCTGCATCTTGTTTACCCATCAAGGCCTAACTTGATACGTACTAAGAAGTTTTTCCTCTTTAACTGAAATAAATGGACCTTGCCTTAGAATCATATGTTGATTCTTATAATGGGAGTGGGGGTAAAATGAAGATAATGGGAAGAAGTCTGATGATGGTCCTTCACTGACGCTTCAGTGTGAAGTATGTTGATTTTATGTCTCTTCTGTTTTTTTCAGGATATCATTTCTTTTGTACTCTAGGCTGGTGTTTTTCAAAATGTAGGTCATGTAATTGAATTATTGCAATCAGCACTTAAAAATATAAAATATCATCTTGTATTATGTGTAATAAAGATACTTTTTAAAAAGACTTTCTTTCAAAATTTATTTATTTATTAGAGAGAGAGAGGAGGGAGGAGGGGCAGAGGGAGAGGGAGACAAAGAATCCTGAAGCAGACTCCCCGCTGAGCAGGGAGCCCGATGCGGGGCTTGATCCCAGGGCCCCGGGATCATGACCTGAGCCGAAGGCAGTCGCTTAATGACTGAGCCACCCAGGCGCCCCAACCAACAGTGTATGTTCCTTTACCGTACTTAGTATCTATATGGTCAAACTTTTAAATTTTCGTCATGCTAATTAATGAGTGAGAAATGACATTTCATTGTTTTTATTTGCATTTGACTGATTACTGTGAGAGATCTTTTCATTTTTTTGTGTGTCATTCAGATTTCTTATAGTACGAATTGCTTATGTGTTCTACTTGTTTTTCTTTTAGGGTTGTCTTTTTCTTACTGATTGCTGGTAGTTGTTTATACATCCAGTCCTTTTACTGTTGTATATTTTCACATAATATCTCACAGTTTGTCTGGACTGTTGTCAAGTGTTCTCCTCAGTGTGTAACTCCAGCCTTTTGTGTCCTGTTGAGAAGCTGATGTGTATCTCTGAGTATCTGCACACGACCACTGGAAGAAATTCCTTGATTATAGACCCTTGGAGGTTTTGCAGTAGTCTAACAAGGGAGGTGACGGAATCTTTTTTGGTACTAACTAAACATCACATCCTTATGGTTTTGCTTATCTTCTACTTGAACTTAAATTTTGTCCTTTGAAGATTCTGTACTGTTTTGTCAGCTCATGAATATTCTTTAAAAGGTTAAAAAAATTTTTTTATCCACCATTTTTGTTTTCAGTACTGTGGTTGGTTCATAGTACTAGAAAATAACATTTAACTCTCTTTATTCTTCTCCATCTAGTACCTGTACTAAGAAACATTTTCTGACCTTCTGAGATCAAGTCAGACGCCCCAGTCTGTGGCTCTCTAGCATGCTTTACCTTCACAGCACTCGGCCGTATCGGACTTGCTTCATTCTCTTTCTCCTGTCTCCAGACCGCCATTGTTCTGATGGGAAGGACTGCCTGCCTTATTTGTTCGAGCTGCAGTGCCTGGCCCAGTGCTCGGAACACAGGGGGCGCTTGAATGGTGACGAGGCTGCCGTCAGCTCTTTTCCAGTCGTAGCCACCATCATCTGACCGGATTTCTGCCTCTGATCTTGCTCTTCTTCAATCTTTCCTCCACTCTTTGCTCTTTGTGGAGTTCAGAGTCGCTTTCATGATTCACCATTGCCCCAGCATAAAACCCCAACAGCACATGGCCCTCATCCCTAATGATTCTACAACCTGGCCTCTTTTCACTACTCACTCATACTTCTAGGTTTTAGACAGTCTGGATAATTTTAAGTTCCTTGAAAATTTTCTGTTTCCTCTAGGGTTTTATGAACATGCTGTTATTCCTTCTCCCTGGAGCATCTCTGTGCCTTCTTCCCTCACAAGAGAATTTGGCTAATTCCTGCTCCTCTTTAGGTCTAAGGCTGCACGTATTACTGCCTCTAGAAAGTCCCTGATCTTTCAGTGTGAGAGAGGTTTAAATTGTGTGTGGCTTTAGCACTCTGCACTTCTGTCCTCAAAGCCCTTGTCAGTTACTTGTTTATTGTCTCTGTTCCTCACTGTCTCATAAGCTAGCAAAGGCTGAGTTAGGCACATTGACTATTTATTAGATCCTCTGCATCTAGAGCATTTCTGATTCATAGTAGGCATGAATGTTAATTTAGATGTTATTTTTTTGCGAGTTGCAGAAGAGTGTCACTTAGGAGTGTTTTAAATGTTTGTCCAACATTACAACTGTTAACTGAGTCTCAGATATATTATTTATTAACATATTTTATGGTGAGGCTATTTTTAAATTTATGATTTCCAAAAATGTTTCGTTCTAGTCCAGACTGCTGGAGAGAGAATTGAATCCATACTGGAAAGATGGTGGGACAGGTCTTCCACCAGAAGACTGTAACGTGTCATCACTTACCAAAGGTATCTCTAGATTTTGGTTGTAGCCAGAAAGGCGTGCCTTATAACTTGGTATTCCTAAGGGAATGACCAAGGTTAGTTAGTAGATTGACAAGATTTGGTTATTTAAATATTAAATATTTCTGCTTGGTGCTACAGTAGTTTTGATTATGTCTGCAATTCTCTGTGTTTGTTTCTGTATTTGCAAAACAACTAAGTTTTTGATTATCTGATGTGGAACCCATATGGTTTCATGTTATGAGTGCCTATGGATGATTACTGACGGTTCAAATAACATAATGGCAAAGCAAATAAAATGTGTGCAGTCTTTTGAGGCCTTATTTAAATTTAGTACCTGGGAAGATTATTTTGACTATATATGTTTGGGAGCAGATTGACTAACTGTATATATTATTATACTTGATAATGTTTCCATATATGAGTTTCTGTTTTGGATGAATTAATACAAAGTATGATTCTGTGAGGATATAATAATGCTTTGGTTTGTTACAAATTCTCTAACAAAATGTAAAGTATTAAATCTGAGATTTCATGAAAATAATGTATAAATATTAAAGATGTGATTTCATATCTTCAGAGACTCCTACTTTGCCAGCATTCGTAAAATTTGTTATTTACCTTAGGATAGTGCTGTTATTTTCAAGCAGATGGAGATAAAATATTTAAGTGTCACATAATCACACTTGAAACCATAATTTAAAAAATATATGCCAATGACGTGTTGCAACAACCAGTCTGTGAAAAGTGTATGTAACTACAGCTAACCCAGTGCAGAGAGGGGCAGTGTCAATTATGGGGTTATCTTTTCCTTTTAGTGGTTTATCAGAATAGTTTTCTGCTTTTTGTTGTATTGTTTATTTTTATTTTAGCCATTCATAAAAATTCTTTTTATATTTCATGTGGACGTGTCCCTAGAGCCACCCTGTAGATTTGTTTGTAATTTTTCTTTAGCGGTTTTGTGGAAGCTACTAGTAATTGTAGCATTTTCTTTATTGTTTTTCAGCATGGGTAGAAATGTTTTTGCTGGATTGTAACATAGTAACTGTAGTCACACAAGAATCTCTTTGAGATACTTTTTTAAATAATTTAAAAGCAAAAGTTTAGGGCAGTAGGTTAGCTCACTGAACCATTCCTATGTTGGGCTAATTTTTCGATCCACGCTTTTGCCATCACTGTGGTCAGAGGACAGTTAGTCATTTGACCTGGGGAACACTTAGAATTGACAAACTGAATCTTTGGGTGTTTGCAGCCAACTTCTTGAATGTGGAAGACTCAAAGTTGTACTGTAGGTAGTATCTTTCAGCTGCCTGAAACAGCATAATCTAAGACATGATGAGAAAAATGACCTAATATAAAGCTTTTAGAGAGCCTTTTATCTTTTCCCCTTCATATCAGGCTTTCACCACCTACCTTTCCCATATTATTCTTATTTAGAAGGTGGAAAATGACAGGTTCTGTCTGTCAGAGGTTCAGATCCCAGAGTTGACATTAAGTTTTAAATGATCTGCAGGCTTGACTGCATATGCAGATAGTGTAGTCTTTCTGTTTAGACCAGTGGTCGGACTGAGCTGGTTAGGCACCTAACAGTGTTAGCACTTTAGTATGAGGGAGCTATGTAGAGGTGACATAGTGTTAGAGTTAAGGACTCAGAGTTTGGAGTTAGGCTACTTGGGATTACAATTTAGGCATTTCCACTTAGTAGCTTTGTGATTTTGGGGAAGTTTCTTGACCTCTCTGAATTCAGTTTACTCATTTTTTTGAATGTTTTTATTTAAATTCCAGTTAGTTAATGTAGTGTAAGCTCAGTTAAAGGTGTACAGTTTAGTGATTCAGCACTTCCATACAACACACCTTGTGCTCATCATGACAGGTGCGCTCCTTCATCCCCATCACCTGTTTCCTCTTCCACCCCCCTCCTCCACCGCTGGTCACCATCAGTGTGTTTTCTGGAGTTCAGAGTTACAGCTCTAGTTTTTAATTCCTGCTTTACAAGAAGAGTTTAAGTAAATTC
This sequence comes from Eumetopias jubatus, assembly GCF_037043125.1. Classification (NCBI taxonomy): domain Eukaryota; kingdom Metazoa; phylum Chordata; class Mammalia; order Carnivora; family Otariidae; genus Eumetopias; species Eumetopias jubatus. The sequence goes on from NW_028274819.1 coordinate 108,787,267, forward strand.
TTAAAGTTCATGGCTAGTAAGTATCCAAACCAGAATTTGAATCCAAATAGTTTGGCTTCAGAGCCCAGTCACTTCCCAGCATGCACTTCTGTACCTCTCAAAGATGGAAAGCGAAGCATACTTTCACCCTTTCTTTTGTCATACGTCTATGTTGGATTTTTTTCTAGAGTGAGCATGTAATTTGTATTTGAAAAAATCTATTTAAAACCAGCCAGCTTAATTTGATGTCAAGTTCAAGCATTTAATTTTCTGCCAAATTGGCACATCCAGAGGTTAAGGAGAATAGCTGCATAAGGACATACCCACACACAATAAAAAACCCAGGATGATTCAATATAGTATTAACTTATTAAGTCTCATTCTTTAGAGATAGAAAGTAAGAGTTTTTCTGTTACTGTTTGTTGCCAGAGGTTTTGCCCTTGCTTATGGAAGCAAATTTTGCAGCTCAAAAGCATAAAGCAAATCAGAATTTTCTTGCCTAAAATATTTTTAACGGGAAATGTCCTTTATGCAGCATTAAGTGGAAAGAATGGAAAGAATAGAAAACGTCTGCTGGCTGCATCTGAACCAAGTCCGCTTTCCTGTGCACCACCCCTGGGCCGCGTCATCTCCCGACTCTGCCCTTGCCGGCCCCTGCACGGTTGGCCTGCTACGCCTCTAACCCATTCCCCGCAAGACAACCGTAGTGGGGTTCTCCGAAAGTGAGGCCAGTGCTGTCCTAGGCCCTCCTCCTCTCAGGTTCTTCAGGGCGTCCGTGGTTCTTGGGGTAACAGCAAACAGCCTTCAGGAGGCCGGGCGGACCTGATCTCTGGTGGCTGGGGCTCCTCCTGCAGGCCGTGGCTGACAGGCTCACAGGGCCTTTGCACAGGTTCCCTTCCATTGCCTAGCTAACTCCTTGTCTTTCAGAGTGAGACTGCTACAGCTTCCTCGCAGGGGCCTTTCCTGAACTCCACACAAGGGCCGTGAGCTGCTCCACATGCTGGTAGCTCAGTGTCTCTCGGCTTCAAGACCCTTCTTACAGTAGTGATTTCACATGTATTCACATGGTTATTGGAACGCCCATCTCTGATGAGATTATCCGCTCTGTGTGGGTAGAGAGTGGCCCTTGCTGCTTACCTTTATCCCCAGCAGTTCGTACAATATCTTTATTAAGTGAATAATATGATAAGCTACTGAGCCAACGTACTGTGTCAAGCAAAATATGAAAAAACAGCATTTTGGTGAATGTTTGGTGTTTGTTTTATCATTCCTTTCATTATTACCTGGTTAAGCTCAGTTTAGAAATGAAAAAAGAAAGATAAATTGTCACTTATTGAATATTGCCTAAAGAATATGTATGCACCTGTATTTTATGTAAGAAAAAAGTAGTTTCTCAGTCTTTGCGTAACACACACTCCATGTAGGAATAATAGTAGTCAGCATTAAATACAACTCTTATTTTCATAACAACCGTGCATCTTTATGTCGGAGCATTCAGAGTATGTTGCCTCTCAACCTAAATTTACAGTAAAAGACGTTTTCAGAAATAAATACTTATGAAATTGACAAACTACAACAGGTTCTTGAGGCAAATAGCTCTAAAGCCTGGACAGAAGGCTCCTTAGTTTCACATTGTCTAGAAACAGTTTCACAGATCATTCAGAAAAATCAGCCTGGAGGTAATCATAATAAACCACATTTCCCGTCCATGCTTGAAAGCCGATCTTGCTTGAGAGTTGATGAGATAGTGCCTGTTGTTGCAGGTAGCAGTAGGGCTTCACCCTGATACGTAAGCTTTGATTCTGGATCAGTTTTCTGGCATGGGCAGGTCAGGAGTTATCCTTCAGAATCCTCATCCGTGAATTTCAGCAAGTAAGCATCCACGTTATCTTTTCCTTCAGTCTGCAGCCTTTTCTGAGAAATGGTGAATATCATCTCAGACGTGTTTACTGTGGCTTTTGTTTTTAAGAGTTAGCACACCATTTTGTCAATGGAAAGGCAGAAATGACTTCTCAAGGCAGCCAGGGAGCCTGGCTAGAACATGAATGGAAACCAGTGGGAATCCCACAGGATGTACAGAATAAGAGGTGGTTGTAAGTGCTAGGAAGGGAGCTTCCCAAACCATTTCCCCACGAGTGTGGAGGCGAGTACGGCCCCGAGGGACTGCGGCCGGTCCCGGAGCCTGACGTCATGGCACCGTGTGCGCTGGGACTGGGTACCCCTCTCCATGTGGGGCCAGCGGCCAGCACCACTCTCCACCTGCCTGTCCCTCTCCAGAGAAGTCGTGCAAGGACAATTCATTAGTTGCCTTCTTAGCGCCATCACAGGTCACCCCGTGGCAGCTTTGCCCAGCCGCTGTCGTCCTGCAGCCTGCGCCTCCCCAGTTTACTCGTGTAACAGGGAGGAATGACGGCGCCTGTCTCACGGAGCTGTTGTGGGGATTCAGGGAGAAGAGCTTTCAGCTCAATATCTGGGAAACGGTAAATACTTAATTATGATCACAATGTCAAATACTTGTCCTTATGATGAAGTGTTTTGGGAAGATTTTATCAATAGTTCTTCTGTCATGGTTGAGGTGCCATATTTTTATAAAAATTAATTCGTTAATCTTGATCTTTTTTCCTTAGAAAAAAAATTAAGTAGACAAGTAAGTACACTGTTCTCAGCATTCCAACAGAATTATTTTTAACCATATTTTAGTAATGGGAATATTTGTATAATTTTAAAGTTTACATGGCACATTTACATATGAGCTCATTTTCCTAGCAACTGTGTGAAGATAGCAACGTAGGTGTTATTGTTCTAAATTTTATAGCTTGGGAAACAGGCTTAGAGCCGCTGGCTAGCTTGCACGTAGTCATATGAGTGTCCCTAGAACCCAGGTCTTCTTGTGGCTCGGTCCGGGTTTAGTTACTTCGGATTCTTCTCTACGAGAATGTATTTGCTACTCTGGAGTTAGTAGAAATTATTGTCTACAGACTATTCTGATGTATTTCTGTTCTTTCTGTGTATATTTTCACTCTCTGTTTTTTGGCTTTCTCTTTTAGAATCTTTTGAGTTGGAAGAAATTTCACAGGCGGCTTATATCAACTGCCTTATATTATCGAAGCAAAGGTCCAAGGAAGTCAATGACTTGATTAAGATCTTACAGCTAGTTTGTAGGAGCAGCGAGACTGATATCTAGGTCTCCTGATACTTAGCTTATTGCTAGTTTTTTTTTTTTTTTAATTTATCTTTGAAAAAAATGGGGAATGCAGCCTGGATTCATTTGGTTATATTTTGTGTCCACCAATATTATAACCTTTAATTATAATGGGAAACATATACTTTTAGTCTCTTAACTTTTTGCTTCAGATATAGGTATATATTAAATGTATACTAGTGAGTTTATTCTAGTTATTTGATATATCTTTATCTCAGCATAGTGGATAGGGACTATGTTTTATTCATGTTTTTACATCCTACTGTGTTTAACACATTTTCATATTCATAGTAAATATTTACTAAATCTTTGTTAGATTGAATTTCATGATGGATGGTGCTGCAAACTGGTATTTTTTTATTTGCTTTTAAAATATCTGAAAATTTTTCCTGTTAAAAATATTTTATTATTGTATCTGTAATTATAAGATTAATAAGACTATTGAAATAGAACATATCAACTAAAGATGATATTATATAAATATTTCTAAGATTGTGAATTTTATTCGTAACTGAATTCACTGAAAATTTTTATTCTTGTTTGATTTCCTTGATAAATGTTAACACAGAAAAATAAAAGTCTTCCTTTTTCTCTGAGATTTTTTTTTTCTCTGAACAATGTTAATATATTGGTGATTGTTCAGGAAATCTTCCCTCTGCCCATCAGCATTTTATCAGTTTCAGAGATGACTCTGAACTTGTGTAGCTGGGACATTAACATAGGTATTAATGATAGTGGATTTCTCTTTGTGTAAATTGAGGACTTAGACTAACTTCCTTCACTAATTGCATTGTTCATTTTGAACTCAGACTATATAAAAAAGAGAAAGAGAGCAAGAGCAAAATAAGCTTGAAAGGAAAGTGAATCATTGAGTTAACTAGAGATCTAGGTTTTGAAGTACAAAGTTTTTTAGACCTGTAAAGAAAGACCCATTATCTTAGAAGATTCTGATTGCTTAGTAAAGACAAACTTTTGAGATTTGAGTGAGACTGGAATTAGAGGATTGAAAAATCTTTTTTTTTTAAACTTTTTATTAAAATTTAACACCTGCAGAAAAGTACACAAGTCATTTAACTGTACAGACTGTCATTTTCCCGAAGTGAAAATATCCGTGTAATCAGCACACCTTTTGAGAAACAGAACATTATTAGCATCCCGAAAAGCTCCCTTTGTGGCCCTTTTAGTCACTATGCTCTTGTCAGAAGGGTGACCACTCTTGTGGTTTCTAGCACCAAAGTCAGTTTTTCCTGGAATCATATAGTAAGTACTATGCTTCCTTTTGGTTCCTGCTGCTTGTGGTCCCATTTTCAGATTCATCCATGTTGTTATGTATAGGTGTAATCATTGATTTTCATTGCTGTATAATGGTCAATTTTAGGAATATATCATAATTTAGGCTATATATCCATTTTACTGATGGTGAACATTTGGATTGTTTTCTAAGCTGGTATTACTGCAGACTTTTCCACTATGAGGATTCTTATACATTATTTTGCAGTTTCTTTGTGTTTTTTGTTGATTATAGAACTGGGGTGATCTAAAGCAATCTTATTTTTGGACAAGGAAAATCAGGAACAGAGTTTTGACTGAAGTTAGTTGATTAGATTTCTTTATGCATATCAAAAGTGTGGTATGTGTAGAAGGAAATACAAGTGCTTAATAAAGTTTTTTGAGGGCACTCAGATTTCATAGTTGGTAATCATGACTGCATAGAATAATTTGCTTTAATATATGTTTCAGTATTTTCATCTGTAATTTCCTTATTTGTTCTTCATGCAGTATCTGAGGTAGCTTTTTCCCTGCTATGTGTGTACTTTTATTCTTTATTTCTGGGAACGCCCTGCCTATTCTTAGCTTTGTTTATAGAAATCCCACTCATTGTTTTAAGCCTGGTCTGTAAAATATTCCCTGACCTACCATTTAGAAATAATTCATCTCTCTCATTTTTCTATAATTACTTACATCTTTTTTTTATTTTTGTTGCATAATATCCTTATTGTTACTTTTATACTCTTAGATTGCAATTTTTTTTTTGAGGATAGCTTTATTTATTTTTGCCTTCCTCAGTCCCTAAAATCTGTACCTTGCACATATAGGTAGGTATATAAGTAATATGTTGGGGGGGCACGTGGGTGGTGCAGTCGATTAAGTGTTCAACTCTTGGTTTTGGCTCAGGTCGTGATCTCAGGGTCATGAGATTGAGCCCCACGTCGGGCTCTGTGCTCTGTGCTCAGCACGGAGTCTGCTTGAGATTCTCTCCTTCTCCCTCTCTCTCTGCCCCTCCTTCTCTCTCTCTCAAATCTTTTTTTAAAAAATAAAAAAATAATATGTTGAATTTTGTTTTTTAATATGTTGAATTTTAAATGCACTTATGATTCTTATGTGTTCTGGGAAAAATACCTAATTTATACTTTAGAAATTATTATAGAAGCAATAAATATTGATTCTGTTATAACCACACGAAGAGTATAACTGACATTTAGTATTGGAATTTAGTTTCAGTAGTAGAAGATGGTGGCTTAAGCTGGCTGAGGAAGTCTTACCAAAGAATGAAGGAACAAGCTGAGAAACAGAATAGAAATTTTGAAGATGTTGTGGCTGAAAGATACGGGGTGAGTACTGATATTAATGAGATAGGTATTATATTTACAGTTATATGAGAAATAAGTGTCTTCAACTTTGTCAGTGTTTTGTGCCATGAAGCTCTTTTGAATTAAGTGGATATTAAATCTCTACTACTGTCTAGTCTACTATCCATTAAATTGAAGGATTTTTTAAATTTTTTTTTTAAGATTTTATTTATTCATGAGAGACAGAGAGAGAGAGAGAGAGAGAGGCAGAGGGAGAAGCAGGCTCCCAAGGAGCAGGGAGCCTGATGCGGGGCTCGATCCCAGGACCCTGGGACCATGACCTGAGCCGAAGGCAGACGCTCAACCGTCTGAGCCACCCAGGCGCCCAGATTGAAGGATTCAATGCTGAAGCCATTGTCTGCCTTTTTTTATCATGTAAACTTCTGTAGCATACTTTTATTGACATGATGAGTATAAAAGTTAAGTATGTACAATTTAAGTGTCTGTGTTTAATGTAAAAATAACATTTTCTCATTGTGAGAAAATTTAAATAATGCAGAAAATCGTTCATGGCACACCTCTTGAGATAAACACTGTTGAAATTTTGATATATTTCAGAGTTTGTGTTTATTCCAGAGATTTTGTTATATTCCAGAGTTTTGCAATATAACAGGTTTTTAAAAAATATATTTTTAAAATAAATACACACACACACACACACACACACACTCTTAAAACAATGGAACCATAATATTTTACATGACATTTTAGAACCAACTCCCCCATTTACCATGTGTGGATAATCTTAGTATTTCATTAGTTAGTAGTCTTTTTTTTTTTTAATTTCTAGAAAAAAGCAGGTTTAGAAAATAAGATTTCAAGAATATGGGCAAGCAAAAGAGAGAAAAATTCTTTTTTTAAAGGAATCTGTGTTAAATTTTGATGTATACATTTTCCCAGATTGTTTTCTGTTTGTTACATGCTTTTAAAATAGTTAATAAAAGTAGGCTCATAGAACACATTCTCCTTTTTTTACTTACGAGTATAGGCATAGTTGGATGTCAGTAAATATATACATTTTAATGATCTCTTAATATTTTAATATGTATTTGTATGGATTTACTGTGTATTTATTTACTTAATTGTCAGTGAGGGACATTTATGTCTTTTTTTCCCCTGTTAAATAGTATTGTACTGATAATCTCTGTTCAGTGTGTTTTGCATACTTATCAGGTTTTTTTCTTAAGATGAATTACTATAAACAAAATGGTTACTTTAAAGGATATAGACACTTGAAGTGAGATATATATTGCCGAATTTCTCTACGGAAAGGTTAACAAATTATATTTCCATTACAGTGACTCATCTATCACTTGGTTTTCAACAGTAGGATTCTCATTCTTTTAGTCTGCTACTGTGTTTGATAAACAGATTTTTTTTCATTGCTTTTATTTTTATACATTTGTTTTCTAGTGAATTGGTATATTTTTTCATATATTTTTGGCCATTTGTATTTTTAAGTGAGTTGATTGTTGGTAACATTTCCCATTTTTCTTTTGGGATATTGATTCTTTAAGATCTTTTAATAAGTCTGTTCACGTTTTTCTCTTCGTTTCATATTTGCTTTTGCCTTTGTTTATATTTGCTATGAGTAAGTTTTGAATATTGTTATCTAACAAAATCCATCAGGTTTTTCTTTCATAACTTAATATTCTTGCTGTAATTCATTGAAAAGCCTTCTTCACCCCAAAATCATAGCAATGTATGTCCGTATTTACTTTGAGTACTTGCTCAGTTTTATTTTTTATGCATATCTTTAATCTTTCTGGAATTTATATTTGTGTATGTTGTAAATAGGCTTCTGACTTCCCTTAAGTCTTCAAGTAGTTATTTATAATATATTGGATAAATTAATCTTTTCCCACTAATTTGAAATGACACATTTATTATATATTAACTTGTCTCTTATAAAATAAGTCTGTTCTTTTACTCTCAAATCTGCTCTATTCATTTTTCTATTATTTCCTAGAATTAGTATATCATACTCTTAGAATTATTGTAGTTTTCAGTAACTCATGCACTTTGCAGATAAGTAGTGAACACCTATTATGTGACAGGGTAAGTCTTTTTTTATTAGTTATTAAAAAATTAGCTCTTCATTCTTACATCTCTTTGTTGTTAAATTTAGAATCATTTTGTCAGGTTAAAGCTTGACAGAAATAAACATTTCCCCAAAATTCGTCATAAATTTACAGATCTCTTTTGGAATTTTGATTTAAATTTAGCTAAATGTATTGATAAATCAGGTATGATTAATATTTTTATAATGTTGAGTCATCTCCTCCTAAAATATTGGATATTTCTCTATTCAAGTTTCATTTATGCTCTTCAGTAAATTTCTCTGTGCAGTTGTTTCATGGGTCCCTAAGGTTTAAAAATTTTTTTCCAGTTGTGTATTGAATCTTTTTTCCTTTATGTTTTCAGGCTTTCTGTTGGTGCTAGAATGCCAATTTTCTAAACTCATGTCATTAAATCTAATTTTTTAAATTGGGTCATCTGGGAAGATAGTTATATGCAAATGATGATTACTTTTGCTTTTTCTCCTCAGTATTATGATATTAGACCTTATTTGTCCTCTCGAAATAGAATTTCAGAACTTTGATAAAAGCACTGGAAGCTAGTTTTCTTGTTTTTCCATTTAAAATGCCATTATGAAAACACATCTATTAGTATCAGCCTCGTAGAATTGTTGCGAGCATTAATAAAAATTTGAGTACTTTCCATGTGCCAGACACTGTTGAAGTTCTTCATGTATAATTCTTTTACTACAGCAGCAGTACTATTATTCTTGTTTTGTAAATGTGGAAACTGAGGCACACAGGGGCTGACTACCTTCACCACAATTAGATGGTCAGTCAGTAGATTCAAACCTAGGTGCAATCTCCTGGGACCCATTTAAATGATGTAAAGTAGGTAATATAATGAGCACTGGATAAATTGTGGTCATTGCTGTTTTTGTTGTTTGTATCATTACGATATTTTATTGAATCTAAGAAGCCACTGAGTGTAGACACACCGTTATTTCATGTCTCAATAAGGAGGAAAAAAGTTGCCTGTGAGGTAATGCTTTCATTATGAAAATACCCCCACCATCATTTCTGTTCTATTCATGTTGTTACTCAGTTTAAGAAATATGTTAAATCTACATTTTTAAATAATTAAAAAAAATGAAATGTTATGGATTATCTCTGCCTAGGATAAGATAATAACTTCAGCACGTTTTAATCCCCCATCTCACCTCTCAGATTTTGTGGAAATAATTTGAAAAAAAATTTTTTAAGTTTTTATTCAATTTCCAGTTAGTTAACATATAGTGTAATATTAGTTTCAGGTTACAATATAGTGATTCACTTCCATGTAACACCTGGTGCTCATCATGACAGGTGCGCTCCTTCATCCCCATCACCTGTTTCACCCCTCCCCCTGCCCACCTCCCCTCTGGTGACCATCAGTGTGTTCTCTAGAGTTATGAGTCTGTTTCTTCGTTTGTCTCTCTCTTTTTTTCCTTCCTTTGCTCATTTGTTTTGTTTCTTAAATTCCACATATGAGTGAAATCATACAGTATTTGTCTTTCTCTGACTACCCACTTCATAATACTTTCTAGCTCTATTCATGTCATTGCAAATGGCAGGATTTCATTCTTTTTGATGGCTGAGTAATATTCCATTGTATGTATGTGTATACACACACACACACACAATACTGCCTGTGTTTTCTTCTAGGATTTTTATGGTGTTATTTATATATATATATACACACACACACACACACACACACACACATATACACACATATACATATATGTATGTATATATATGTATATATGCCACATGTTCTTTATCCATTCATCAGTCGATGGACACTTGGGCTGCTTCCATAATTTGGCTACTGTAAATAAAGCTGCTATAAACATCAGGGTGCATGTATCCCTTTGAATTAGCATTTTTGTATCCTTTGGGTAAATACCTGGTAGTGCAATTGTTGGATCATAGGGTAGTTCTCTTTTTAACTTTTTGAGGACCCTCCATACTGTTCTCCAGAGTGGCTACACCAGTTTGCGTTCTCACCGACAGTGCAAGAGGGTTCCCCTTTTTCCACATCCTCGCCAACACTGCTGTTGTTAATTTTAGCCATTCTGAGAGGTGTAAGATGATATCTCATTGTAGTTTTGATTTGTATTGCCCTGGTGATGAGTGGTGTTGAGCATCTTTTCATGTATCTGTTGGCGATCTCTGTGTCTTCTTTGGAAAAATGTCTATTTATGTTTTCTGCCTATTTTTCTTTTTCTTTTTTTTTTTTTTAAAGATTTTATTTATTTATTCATGAGAGACGGAGGGAGAGAGAGAGAGAGAGAAGCAGAGGGAGAAGCAGGCTCCCAAGGAGCAGGGAGCCCGATGCGGGACTCGATCCCAGGACCCTGGGATCATGACCTGAGCCGAAGGCAGACGCTTAACCATCTGAGCCACCCAGGCGCCCTGTTTTCTGCCTATTTTTCAATTGGACGATTCATTTTTTGGATGTTGAGTTTTATGAGTTATATATTTTTAGATACTAACCCTTTATCAGATATGTCATTTGCAAATATATTCTCCCATTCCATAGGTTGCCTTTTAGTTTTTGTTGACTGTTTTCTTCGCTGTGCAGAAGCTTTTTATTTTGGTGTAGTCCCAATGGTTTGTTTTTGCTTTTGTTTCCCTTGTCTCAGGAGACATACCTAGAAAGAAGTTACTACAGCCAATGTCAGAAAAGTTACTTACTGCCTGTGTTCTCTTCTAGGATTTTTATGGTGTCATGTCTCACATTTAGGTCTTTAATCCATTTTGAATTTATTTTTGTGTCTGATGTAAGAAGATGGTCCAGTTTCATTCTTCTGCATGTGGCTGTCCAGTTTTCCCAATACCATTTATTGAAGAGAATTCTTTTCCCATTGGATATTCTTTCCTGCTTTGTTGAAGATTAATTGACCATATAATTGTGGGTTCATTTCTGGGTTTTCTATGATGTGTCTGTTTTTGTGCCAGTACCATACCGTCTTGATGATTACAGCTTTGTAATATAGCTTGAAGTCCGGAATTGTGATGCCTCCAGTTTGCTGTGGCTATTTGGATATTTTGTGGTTCCATTCAAATTTTAGGATTGTTTGTTCTAGTTCTGTGAAAAATGCTGTTGATATTTTGATAGGGATTGCATTAAATGTGTAGATTGCTTTGGGCAGTGTAGACATTTTAACACTATTCTAATCCATGAGCATGGAATGTCTCCATTTCTTTGTGTCCCTTTCAATTTCTTTCATTAGTATTTTATAGTTTATAGAGTACAGGTCTTTTTAGCTCTTTGGTTAGGTTTATTCATAGGTATCTTACTGTTTTTGGTGCAATTGTGAAAGGGATTGATTCCTTAATAATCTCTTTCAGCTGCTTCATTATTGGTGTATAGAAATGCAACAGATTTCTGTACATTGATTTTGTATCCTGCAACTTTACTGAACTTGTTTATCAATTCTAGCAGTTTTTTGGTGGGGTCTGTCTGGTTTTCTGTGTATAGTATCATGCCCTCTGCAAATAGGGAAAGTATTACTCCTTCCTTGCTGATTTGCATGACTTTTATTTCTTTTGTCTGATTGCTGTGGCTAGGACTTCCAGTATTGTGTTGAATAAAAGTGGTGAGAGTGGACACCCCTGTCTTGCTCCTGACCATAGAGGAAGAGCTCTCAGGTTTTCCCCATGTAGGATATTATTTGTGGGTTTTTCATATATGGCCTTTATTGTGTTAAGGTATGTCCCTTCTAATCCTACTTGTTGAGGGTTTTTCTTTTTTCTTTTCTTTTTTTTATGTTAATGTTAGTCACCATACAGTACATCATTAGTTTTTGATGTAGTGTTCCATGATTCATTGTTTGAGTATGACACCCAGTGCTCATTGCAGTATGGGCCCTCTTTAATACCCATCACTGGGCTAACCCATCTCACCACCCCCCGCCCCTCTGAAACCCTCAGTTTGTTTTCCGGAGTCCATCGTCTCTCATGGTTCGTCTCCCCCTCTGATCCCACCCCCTTCATTTTTCCCTTCCTTCTCCTAATGTCCTCCATGCAATTCCTTATGTTCCACATATAAATGAACCATATGATAATTGTCTTTTTCTGCTTGACTTATTTCACTTAGCATAATCCCCTCCAGTTCTATCCATGTCAATGCAAATGGTGGGTATTCATCCTTTCTGATGGCTGAGTAATATTCCACTGTATATATGGACCGCATCTTCTCTGTCCATTCATCTGTCGAAGGACATCTTATGAATGGATGTTGTACTTTATTAAATGCTTTTTCTGCCTCTATTGGAATGATCATATGGCTCTTATCCTTTCTTTTATTAATATGATGTATCCTGTTGATTGATTTGTGAATATTGAACCACCCTTGCAACCGAGGAATAAATCCCACTTGATTGTGGTGAATTGATTTTTTTAAATTTATTGTTGGATTCGGTTTGTTGGTTTGTTTGTTTTTTTTTTTTTTTTTAGAATTTTTGCGTCTTTGTTCATCAGAGATATTGGCCTGTGGTTCTCTTTTTTTAGTTGTATCTTTATCTGGTTTGGGTATTGGGAATGATGGCCTCATAGAATGAATTTGGAAGTTTTCCTTCCTTTTCTATTTTTTGGAATAGTTTAAGAAGAATAGGTATTAAGTCTTCCTTAAATGTTTGGTAGAATTTGTTTGTGAAGCCATCTTTTTGATTACTGATTCAGTTTCTTTGCTGGTTATCCATCTGTTCAAGTTTTCTATTTCTTCCTGTTTCAATTTTGGTAGTTTATATGTTTCTAGGAATTTATCCCTTTCTTCCGGGTTGTCCAGTTTATTGGCATATAGTTTTTCATAATATTCGTGTATGATTGTTTGTATTTCTGTGATGTTAGTTGTTATTTCTCCTCTCTCATTTGTGATTTTATTTATTTGGATCCTTTTTCTTTTCTTTTGGTAAGTCTGGCTGAGATTTATCAATTTTATTAATTTTTTCAAAGAACCAGCTCCTGGTTTTATTGATCTGTTTTTTTTTAATTTCTACATCATTTATTTCTGCTCTAATCTTTATTATTTCCTTCCTTTTGCTGGGTTTGGGTTTTGGTGGTTGTATTTTTTTCTAGTTCCTTTAGGTTGTTTATTTGAGATTTTTCTTGCTTTTTCAGGTAGGCCTGTATTGCTATATACAGGCCTTAGGACTGCTTTTGCTGTATCCCAGAGGTTTTGGACCACTGTGTTTACATTTTCACTTGCTTCCGTGTATTTTCTTTTATTAACTAATTTGAAATTTTAATTCCAGTTTATTACAAGTTTTTAAAAATATGCATCTTATTCTTGACAATTGTGTTAAACTTCACAGCTATAAGAACAATTATTTAGACTTAGCTATGACATTTACCATTTGGTTTATAGTGTTCCTTCCTTTTTCAGCCATCTTTGCCCTAATTGCCTTATGGTTTGGCTTAATGATCCTGAGTGATTTCCCCTGCACCTAATAGTAAATGGTTTGCTTTCTGATTCCTTGTATTTTTGAAAATGACTTTCTTTTGTCCTTGCCAGGTAAGGATAGTTTGACTGTGAATTGAATTCTGTAAGGAATTATTGCCTTGTCTTTTTCTTTCATAATTTGATCTTTATTTCATTATCCTGTAGCTTGTAGTATTTAGTATTAGAGATGAAGAGTTGATAACAGTTTTACTTTTTTTTTTTTTTTTTAAAGAGGGAGAGGGAGAGAGAATTGTAGGCACTGAGTGTGGAGTCTGACATGGGGCTCAATCTCATGATCTCAATCTCAGATCATGCATGACCTGAGCTGAAATCAAAAGTCTCATGGTCAACTCACTGAGCCACCCAGGTGCCGCAAGGGTTTTACCTTCTTTACTTTGTAGGTAATGTGTTATTTGCCTACTCCCATCTGTTTACAGCTCATGCTTACTGCCTCCTTCTCTGATCTAATTTTTGTGAAGAATTTTTTGTTTTGTGCATGTATGTATTTTGAGACTCAAGAATTAGTGTTTTTTTTGGTAAAGATTTATTTTATTTTATTATTTTTTAAATATTTTATTTATTTATTTGACAGAGAGAGACACAGTGAGAGAGGAACACAAGCAGGGGGAGTGGGAGAGGGAGAAGCAGGCTTCCCGCCAAGCAGGGAGCCCATTCCGGGGCTCGATCCCAGGACCCTGGAATCATGACCTGAGCTGAAGGCAGACACTTAACAACTGAGCCCTCCAGGCACCCCAAGATTTCTTTATTTTAGAGAGAGAGAGAGTGAGAGAGTGCATGCATATGAGTGCGGGGAGGGGCAGAGGGAGAGAATCTTCAAGCCGACTCCACCGTGAGTGCAGAGACTCACTTGGGGCTTGATGTCACAACCCGTGAGATCATGACCTGAGCTGAAACCAAGAGTCAGAAACCAAGAGCTTAAGCCACCCAGGCACCCCCAGAATTAGGATTTTTTTATGTATGAGTCTTTATATGCTTCATTTTCTCCCCTCTCCTAAGGCTACCAGATGAGCCCTTCATACCTGGAAAATTAACTAGAGAAATTTTCTTATATTATTTTTATAATTATTTTGTTAATGCTTTCTTCTATCTTCTCTCTTTCCTTCTGGTAGTATTCATGTATGCATAATAGACTCTTAGAATTAATTGTCCTTGTGTCTTTTTTCCTTATTACATCTGCTTACCATCTTTTCCTAAGTAGAGAGAATGCCCAGGCTCGTGTTGAATTAACTAGTATTGGATGCAATACTTTCTGTTCTTCTGTTCACTATATCTTTATGTTTTTGGACACATAGTTTTCATTTACAAGTTTTTCTTTGTTCTTGAACTCTTGTTTTTCATGAGAGTCTGTTATGTTTTAGTAATGTAGCAGCCTCTTGAATCTCACTGATGGGAATTAATTTTTTAGAAATGATGTCTTCACTGTTTTCTGTATAATATTTTGTTTTAGTGCTGGGCATTTGGTATAGTGGATCTTCTTTTGAGTTCCCAGAATTTTTCATTATTTGGTAACTTTTTGTTGATTAATCACATTTTTTTAAGCATTTATTTTAGGGTAGTATATTTAGTTTGCTAGGACTACCATAACAAAGTTCCATAGGCTAGGTGGCTTAAACAACAGAAATCTAATTTCTCATAATTCAGGAGAATTGAAGTCCAAGATCAAGGCGTTACAATGTTTGGTTTCTCCTGGGGCAGCTCTGCGTTTCACCTGTGTCTCTCACGTGGATTTTCTCTTTGTGTGCTCATCCATTCTATGTCTTTGTATTTCCAAATTTCTTCTTCTTTTAAGGATATCCATCAGATTGAATTAGGGCCCAACTGAACTTTTAACTTAATCACATCTTTCAAGTGCCTGTCTCTAAATGCTGTCCTGTTTTGAGTACTAGGGGTTAAGGCTTCAACCTAGGAATTGGAAGGGGGCATACTTAAGCCCTTATCAATTAGGATGATCATATGGGTCTTTTCGTCTCTTCTTTGTTGGGTGACAGTATATCATGGCACAGTGGCATATGGGGGTACAAGTCATTGAACCTTCTTTAATTTTAGATATTTTGTTTAATTTCTCTCCTTTGTAGTCATTGGAAGTATTTCAGTCAAAATTAGAAGAAGCTGAAAAAACTGCATCCACCAAAGAAGATTATAAACGAGAGCGGTGGAGGAAACCAGCATACTCAGATAAAGCACAAAGTAGTCAAGAAAGTAGAAAATCAGACTTGGTAAAATATAATAAAAATTTAAGGCATAGATATAGTTCAACAGATACTACAAACACCACCAATAAAGATAAGTCTAGTGGTGATGAAAAAGATAATAGGTGTGGGTCTTTAGAAACCTGTAGAAGACGATCCAATCCAAGGGAAAATCAGGACTTTTCTTGTCTTGGAAATTTGCAACCTAAATTTTTAAGACCCTCTGATGATGAAGAACTGTCATTTCGTAGCAAGGGCAGAAATTGTGAACCTTCTAGTTCATCTTCAGCATTGGTTGCTCAGGATTCTGTGCGTTATGGTTTTCGAAAATCTACAGAAAACAGTGAAGAAAGTTTTTCATCGTGGAGCCAATCCAACGAAAGGGAAGGAGACAGGAAATCTTCATATCGAAGATCATTAGAAACTAGGGGCAGTGTGGACTCTGGGCACATTTCAGAAGACGTGAGAGAAAAATCACAAGATGAAAGCCTGAGAGATGACTCTCTGAAGAAAGAGCATCTGCAGGACAGGAAGTCTCCATTTGCCGGGTATTTTGTTTGTTTTTTAAACTGATGAATGAATATTAAATTGCAGAGGATTCAAAGAAGTGAGCTGTATTTGCAGAGTATCGTTTATTAAGTAGATATGAGTTATGTTCTTCTGTTTCTTACGTTTTGTGGAAGAGGTAAGATACGCACATTTAACAAAACAGTAGCCTTGTTTTATGGGTTGCATTACATTTCACAGTTTTATTTAACAAATGAAAGAAGAATTCAGTAGCTATATTATCTTAAAATTTGTTGCTTTTTTGCAATCTAAAAAATGAATTGAGTTCATAATCCCTTTAAATGAATATGCTACAGGAAGTATTTTGGTAGACTGTTACTGCTGCCTTATTGCTTTCCAAAGGAAATTGTTCCATTGTTACGTGTAATCATAATTGTAAATATTGCATGCCGAGTGGAGGTCTGGGAGATTGAAGGAAAATATGCTGCCATAGCCCACATATGAAGTGAAAACGGTATATGAAAGATCCTGCAGAGGGAAGCAGGAATTACTGTTACTCTTTTTCAGAGAAAGAAATAATCCCCTTTTGACAGTTGACAGGTTTTAAAGATGTTAGCATTTTAAAAGGAAAATATGGATAGGGTAGTGGTTGCATCTGTAATAATTAGGAAAATAGGTAGCATTGACTGGTGTTATCTTGAACCTGTGGTACTTGTATACAGGGCTGGGTCAGTAGAACCGGAAACCCAGGTTGAGTGGGATCAAACCTAGGAAAAATTGATTTAGCTGTAGCGCTGGTCTTCATTGGAGATAGCCAGAAATGGAAAATAAGTGTCCAAAGGATAATGATTAGCTTATGCTAGAATGATCATCAAACTATGTTTAAAAATACCTCCAAATGAATGAGACACTTCAGGAGGAGGCTTTAGGAAATGATAGAATTCGGTAGTGGCAGTATAGATATATCAGCACTGTGGTTTGGGCTCGTGAGCCTGGTGAATTGTTTCTGTTAGCAATTCCATCTGAAGCCATGGATTCTAAAGTGCCTTGTATAGCTTTTAGTGGGAGGAGCTGGCAAAACCTGGACCGAGTGGTGGGAGCTCCACTCACGTGGGCTCTGGTTCAAGTCAGGGCTTTGTTCCCAGGAAACCAAGGGAGAGATCTAGTTGTATTGACTGCATAAACATAACAGGGCTTAGAGAATGTCTAAGGCTGTATACATATGCAGTTGCCCAGGCTTTACTCCAGGTACTCTGGAACGTACACTATTTCTCATCCCCACCTGCTGGTAGGATGAGACTCTTTATTTTCTTTCATCGTCAGGGTTGCTCCAACATTTGGTCAATCTGCAGGTCTTGACTTCTGTGACTACAGCTGTATGTGAAATAGTCTTTCAGTATTTCATCTGGTTCCATATTTGTAGGTCGTATTTAAGTTGTAAGTTTCCTACAGAGTTAACTATAATATAGGCATTCATTAGAAGCTATATATATATATATATATATATAAAATATTATATTATAAGACTTATTTATTTTTAGAGATAGAGAGAGCTCAAGCAGGGAGAGTGGCAGAGGGAGAGAATCCCAAGCATACTCCCCGCTGAGCTCAGAGCCTGATGCAGGGCTCGATCTTAGGACCCTGAGATCTTGACCTGAGCCGAAATGAAGAGTTGGATGCTTAACTGGCTGAGACACCCAGACGTCCATGAAGCCAGTATTTTTGTTAGCTGTGTTATTTTGATGTTACAGTTGGTTTGAAGCTTTCTATGAATTCCATGATTGACTGGAGAAGGAAAGAACAATCTAGAAATTACATATATGTGAAAGACAGAAAAATTCCTGAGCCTGTGTGAGTGTTTGGAAGTAAGAGACCAAGGAAGGATGTTGAAGAATGCCTATTTTCAAGGACTGGAAAGAGTCAGTGAAGGATTGTGAGAAGCTGTTAGTTTGTGTGAACATTATCCTAGGTATATGCTGAATTCTTTATAAAATGCTAGAATTCTAGGGAGCTTTAGAACTACTGAATTTTAGGAGTAGGGGAAAAAAATCACAGAACTGATTTTAGAACTAGAAAAAAGTAGTGTGACTCCTGCATTTTCCAAATGGGGAAACTGAAGCCCTTGAGGTTGTAACTTGCAGAGTGTTATGTTACCTAGGGTTACCGGATTTAGCAAACAAGGAGAAGTATGTCCCTTGCAGTATTTGCACAGACTTACACTAAAAAAATTTTTTTGTTTACCTGGAATTCAAATTTGACTAGACATCATGTTTTTTATCTGGCAGTTGTATGTAACACTTAGCCATTTTCTGAGTTTGTGACGTTTTTACAAGAGATACTATATATAATTATATATAAAAAACTTAATTATATGTTTAAGT
Source organism: Eumetopias jubatus (assembly GCF_037043125.1). Taxonomy (NCBI): domain Eukaryota; kingdom Metazoa; phylum Chordata; class Mammalia; order Carnivora; family Otariidae; genus Eumetopias; species Eumetopias jubatus. Next base: position 108,805,682 of record NW_028274819.1, read on the forward strand.
TACATAGCCTCACAATGTATATATTATTCTGGACCTTGTTTTTTTCTTTCCCAATCGTTACCTTTAAAGATCTTTTCACATCAGTTTTTATGTATGTACTTTTTACAGGCTCTTTAACAGTCTGTTAAAACGTAGATAGAAGCTGGTATTTCTCCTCGGTCTCCTGTTGATGGACTTTAGGTTGTTTCTAGTTTGTCCCGCTTACAATAATGCTGCAGTGAATAGTTTTGTAATGTGTATCTTTGCACACTGATTAAATATAGCTGTAAAATAAATTCCAAGCAGTGGGATTTTATTTATGTATTTTGTTATATTAACCGATTTACTCTCTTACTGGTCAAATATTAGAATGACTTTTCTTTTCCTTGCCAACAGTATTATTGAACTTTTTTATCTTGGTGGTATACATACTTCAGAAACGGAGTCATTCCTTGATTTGCGTTTCTTTAAGTATGGGTGAAGTTTGGCGTATTTTTACAGATGTTTGTTTGTTTTTATTTTGTTTTTGCTAACTGGTCATGTCTTGCGGTTACTCGTTGAGTTCTCAGTGAGAGCTCTTTATGGTTTTCCTGTAACACAGTGTTTTTATCAGTGTTACAGTTGTGTGTTCTTACTGTTTCACTCTTCTTTTTCATCCTTCCTTTCGTCCATTCTTACTGTGATGAGGTTTTTCATTCTTTTCCTTTGTCTTCTTTATGCCCTGCAGTTATCTTAGGTAGGCAGAAAACATCCTCTAGAAGTGGTCCATGTGCTCAAGATCTTTAAGCTTATTATTCTTAGAAATGTGTATAATTTTGTTGGAAAATGTATCAGCTCTGTATTTTGGATTTTGAAACCTAGAATAGTTTGCAATATGAACAAAAAAACTAGTGTGATGTTCTTAATTTTATAAAGTTGATATCAGGAACTAACCTGTTCTATATACTATTTTAGCCTTTGGATATCATTCTTGGCAGAGTTTGCTGTGGTAGCCTAGCAGGACAGCAGAAGGATGGCAGGTTCTGAAGGTTTTGAGTATAAGTCATGAGATCCTTGGACAGGGAGAAAATTTGAGAACAAGTGGCAATGGCAAGAAATGAATAATTAAAGGGAGGAGATTTGTGAACACTGCCAGCAGGCAAAGAATAATTGCAATATTCTGAAATGTTTCTGAAATATTATTGGGGTGCAGCGTTTTTAATTACTTTTTCCTCACAAGTTTTCAGCCAGAGTTGGGTGTGTGCTGTAAAGAGAGTATATTTTAATGGGAAAATAGGATTTGCTTTTTAGAAATTAATTACAAAGAGGACTTCTGAAATTTACCAGTAATCCTGGAAAATGAGAAATACTTGTACTTTTTTCTTTTTATAGGATAATTGCAGATGTCATAGCAATGTTTCTTTCAGAGTATTTGCTCATCATTGTAAATGCTTAGAGAAAGTAAGGAGTAGTCTGTTACCTGCTGTTTGCTGCTAGGCAGTGTCTTTGCTTTGGTATTGACAAGATGAGGTCTTTGTGTTCTTCATTCTTTGTGTGCCCAACGACCCATTTTAATGTCTTTATTTGAAACCTATTACTGTTTTAGGAAGTGTGTTGAAGATATTAGTATCAGAGATGTTTGGAATTCTTGTATATCTAATTTATCCTTATCTACTTTTTTATCTACTAATAAACAATTCCTGTTAGAAAATGCCCCCCTCCAAAAAAAAAAAGATGTAGGAGTACAAATTTCATGACAGTGAGAGTTCCTGCTTTTAAAGGTCTCTTGGGATTCCAGTTATCTTCTTGAAATTTGTGAGCTTTGGTTGGAGTTCAGCATCCCTTCGTTGTCCTCTTGATTAAATCTTTAAGCTTGCGTACTGAGAGTGATGGGAAGAGTAAAGTTCTCAAAAAAGGGGAAGAGTCAAGTAAAATGACAAAGATATGCCTTTGGATAGAAATAATAGAGCTCTTCAGCAATTTAATCAAGAATATTATCATTGGAAAAGAGGATTTATTAGCCAGATTTCATAGACTAAGTTTTGATTGTGGTTCATGAGATGGTAGAGGTGGAAAGTGTACGTGGGAGATGTGGGTTAAGTGGAGGATCTCCTTTTTTTTCTTTTAAGGTGCAGACACTTGAATACATTTATATATTAATGGAAAAGAGTATTGATTTTAGAAGAGAGATGATAGATGGCATAACTGAGCAAGATCCCAAGGTTACTGTGGATGAATGTAGGAGCCCGTGTCTTCCTACAAGTAGGAGGATTAGCCTGGGGTGGAAATGGTAAAGAGGAAGGTGTGGCTGTAGAGTGTGAATGACAGAAGAAAATTACAGAAATTCCTGACAATTTAGGTCAGTGTTTTTCAACAAATCATCCCCATAATATTGGTATTCTTTTTAGTCTGGATATGGACCCCAGTGATTTTAGTAGCTTCAGAAGGAAAAAAGTGATGAACAATTTAATTCATACACAGCTCATAAAATTGAAATGTCCTCTCATTTTTATGACTTATTAGCTTATTTTATTTTTACCAAAAATTATTGATGAATTTTTGGCCCATGTGCGTATCATATTTTCTTTAAGTAATCCTTGGAAACTCAAAGTTTGAGAAATAAACTTTTACTTAGATTTGAAAAAAGTATCTGGTCTGATGTGACAAGGATTACAGGGACAGGGGAGGTTATTTTTGTGCCAAGCATGTCCCTTGGAACTTAAATTAGATGGCCTTGACACATTCTTTCTGCTGTTTATCTTATATTTACTGAATGCGCCTGTTTCCTAGCTCTAGTGGCATAAAAATAGGTGCGACATAGTATCTGCCTTCAAGGAGCTCATAGGAGCAACGAGTCAGTTACATACAGGCGTGTGAACAAATACAGGTGCGTGACGCCGTGGTACTTCACGTCACAGGTATAGGTACAGATCCTTGTACAAGAAGGGATGACCGACTTCTGAGACATCACTGGGGGGTGGGATCCGGGAAAGCTGTGCAGGGAGAGCTGGGGGTTTCGGAGGTTGGACTCACTGGGTGTAAGTGGGAAGCCGGGAAGTTTAAGAGGCAGACGACAAGCCGACTTCGTGGGGGCGAGTAATTGTACTGATAACTTTTTAGAAAGGGCAGGGAGTGTGGTTATTTAAATTTGTTATGCATTATACATACATATAAAATTTAATATTTATAATTCCTACATAAAGGACATGAATGGTAAGTTTTCAAAGCAGAGAATTTTGGGGAATTAATTGAGAAAGAATACAAGTTGAGAAAAGGAAGCCAAGCTTTTTATTGAAATATGATTGGGTTACCTGAAATTAAAAAAAGTACATTTACAATACAATAAAAATGATGTGTACCTCAGAATTTAATTTGGAAACAGTTACTGAAAAATATTTTCCATGCAAAAAAGTGCAACTAACAATACAAGTGGTACCTCAACATACAGAAGCATATAAAGGGTGCTAATGCTTCATGAATGCAGTGTCTCTACTCTTCTCCTGAATTGGTTTTTAGAATGTGGACTGAGTCAGAGAAAGACAAATACCATATGATTTCACTCATATGTGGAATTTAGGAAACAAAACAGATGAATGTGTGGGAAGGGAGAAAAAAAAAAAAAGAGAGAGAGGGAAGCAAACCATAAGAGACTCTTGAGGATAGAGAACAAACCGAGGGTGTGACCAAGGTAGGTGGGGGGGGGGGGGATGGGCAAGAGGGGGGATGGGCATGCAGGAGGGCACTTACTATGATGAGCACTGGGTGTTATATGTAAGTGATGAATCACTAAATTCTACTGACACCAATATTACACCATATGTTAACTAACTAGAATTTAAATAAAAATTTGGAAGAAAAAATATGTCACATCTCAAAAAAAAAAGTAAGGGAATAAAGTTAACTTCACAGTGTCTGGCATGGGGACGTTCTCAGTAAGCATCAGTGTATCAAAATAAAATAAAATAAAAAAATAAAAAGACTGAGAGAACTTGAGGGGAGCAAAAACATGTTCCTTTCTAATGGTGCTTCACCTGCAATATTTTAGGTTTCTTAGTCTGAGCACCAGGGTGTTGTTTTTTCTTTCCTTGATATGAGAAGAAATGGATCTTACAGAATTTCTGCAGATATTAATATCTTTTTAAAAAATAAATCTTTTTGATTTTTATTTAGTTTTTTAAAAACTCAAATGCTATCTACTGAAAGATTTATATTTTTTTGCCCAAAAGGAATTTGCTACTTCAAAATAACTGATTGTTGGGTAAAGTTTTGATTTGAAGGTCTGTTTATATATTTTGCTATTACTTGCTCAGAATGTATGTTGAAAACTCAAGTTAATTTCAGTAGCATACGATGGTATCTAGCAATTCAGGAAAATTAGGACTATCATAGCTACATCCTTTATAAATGAGATTATGACAGGTTTTTCAGCTTAAAAATTTTTATCACTCCTCTTTGAGGGTTTTGAAAAACAACTATTGGGGCGCCTGGGTGGCTCAGTTGGTTAAGCGACTGCCTTCGGCTCAGGTCATGATCCTGGAGTCCCGGGATCGAGTCCCGCATCGGGCTCCCTGCTCAGCAGGGAGTTTGCTTCTCCCTCTGACCCTCCCCCCTCTCACATGCTCTCTCTCTCTCTCGCTCTCTCAAATAAATAAATAAAATCTTTAAAAAAAAAAAACAACAACTATTGAGGTATGATTGACATGTAATTGAACTGCATATATATAAAATGTGTAATTTGGTAAGTTTTGAAGTATGTATATTCTTATGAAACCATCACCCCCCCCGAGTTTCCTGGTACCCTTTTATAATTCTTTTCTCCCACCTCCCCCCACACCCTTACAAACCCCCCTAGACTTCCACTCGTCTGCTTTCTTTAATTATAGACTAGTTTGAATTTTCTAGAGTTTTATGTAAGTGGGATCATATGTTATGCACTCTTTTTTTGTCTGGCTTTCACTCTGCATAATTATTTGAACTTCATCCATGTTGTTGCATATAACAATGATTTATTCTTTTTTTTGATATAACACAGTTTTTCTGTTCACCTGTTGCTGGACATTTAGAATGTTTCCAGTTTTTAGCTATTATACATAAAGCTTCTTTGAACATTCATGTACAAATCTTTGTATGGACGTATGCTTCCTTTTCTCTTGGGTAAATACCTAGGAGAGGAATGGCTAAATCATAAGGTAATTGTGACTTTAATTTTAAGAAACTGTGAAATGGTTTTACTGAGTTGTATCATTTTACATTCCCACTAACAGTGTATGAGACTTAAGAGTTCCTCTACGTACTTGCAAGAACTTGGGATGGTCAGTCTTTTAAATTTTCGCTATTCTAGTGAATGTGTATCAGTATCTCATGGTTTTAATTTGTATTTCCCTAATGACGAGTGATGTTGAGCATCGCTTCATGTGCTTATTGGCTGTCCGAATATCTTTTTGTAAAGTCTTTAAAATGTGTAATGAGGGACGCCTGGGTGGCTCAGTTGGTTAAGTGACTGCCTTCGGCTCAGGTCATGATCCTGGAGTCCTGGGATCGAGTCCCGCATCGGGCTCCCTGCTTGGCAGGGAATCTGCTTCTCCCTCCTCTCATGCTCTCTCTCTATCATTCTCTCTCTCTCTCTCAATAAATAAATAAAAATCTTTTAAAAAAATAAAATGTGTAGTGATTTTGCTTCTCTCACTTCTTTCTTGGTAATTTGTATATTTCCCCCCCCTAATTAGTTCGGCTAGAGGTTTACTGATTTCATTGATTGTCCTAACCAGGTTTGGTTTCAATGAATTTCTTTATTTTTCTGTTTTTTTTTACTTAATTCCACTCTGATTTTTATTTTTTCTTATGTTCTGCTTACTTGGGTTTAATTTGCTCTTCTTTTTCTACTTTCTTAAGTTGTAAGCTGAGATCATGGATTTGAGATCTTTTTTCTTTTCTAATATAAGCATTTAGAGTTATAAATTTCTCCCTAAGTAATACTTGAGTAGAATCCTATAAATTCTGATATATTATGTTTATATTTTTATTCAGTTTGAAATACTTTTTAATTTCTCTTTGATTTTGTTCTTGACCGTGGGTTATTTGCAGATATGCTTTTTAGTTTCCAAATAGTTGAGGATTTTCCAGAGATCTTTGTTAATGATATCATGGGAGTTAGACAACATAGTTATATGAGTTAAATCCCTTTAAGTTTATTGAGACTTGTTATATGGCTCAGAATATGGTCTCTCTTGGTAAATGTTGCTATGCACTAGGAAAGAATGTGTATTCTGTTGCTGGGTAGAGTATTCTCTGATTGTTCATTAGGTCATGTTAGTTGTTAGTGTTATTCAAGTCTTTCATATCCTTGAAGAATATATTTATTCCATTGAATATTGAGAGTAGGGTCTTGAAATCTGTAACTATAGTTGTAAATTAGTCTGTTTCCGTTTGCAATTTTATCAGTTTTTGCTTTATGTATTTTGAAGCTCTCTTAATACATGCATAAACATTTAGGGATTCTTCTGTACTCTTGATGGATTGACCTCTTTTTCATCTGAAATGAAAAAGCTTTCTTGGCCCTGGTAATATTGCTCTGTAATATAATTTGATTTTAAAGAAGCCACTTCACTTTTTTTTTGACTAGTGTTAAAACGATATATCTTTTTCCACTCTTTTATGTTTAACATATTTATGTCTTTGTAGTATGTTTCTTACTGTTGAGTTTTGCTCTTTTGTCTGACAGTTTTACCTTTTAATTCAGATGGTTAGATCATTTATATATAATGTGATATAATAAGGCTTAAATCTGTAATTTTGATACTTGTTTTCTGCTTGTCCTGTCTGTTCTTTTTTCTCTTTTTCCTCTTCATCTGACTTATTTTATTTCATTGTATTTATTTTTTAAAGATTTTATTTGTCAGAGAGAGAGCACAAGCAGGGGTAGCGGCAGGCAGAGGTGGAATCAGGCTCCCTGCTCGATCCCAGGACCCTGGGGTCATGATCTGAGCCGAAGGCAGATGCTTAACCAACTGAGCCACCCAGGCGTCCCATGTCTGACTTATTTTAGATTGCGTATTTTTATGATTCTGTTTCATTTCTTTTGTTATTTTTTTGGTGTTATTTTAATGGTTTCTTTAGATTTGATAGTATACATCTTTAACTTACCCAGCTCCAGGTGGTATTATGCCACTGCTGTATGGCATAAGAACTTTACAATAGTTTATTTACATTTATCCCCCCGTCCTTTCTGTTAGCGTTGTCATATATTTCACTTATCCTTGTTATAAACCTCTCATGTTGTTACTATGTTTGAATAGTTAGTTGGAAGAGATTTATGTAATAAGAAAAAGTGTTATGTATTTACCCTTGTAGTCATCACTTCTGTTGCTCTTCCTTCCTTTGGGTTGATCCATATTTCAGTCTGGTATGATTTTTCTTCTGCCTGAAGGCTTTTCTTTAACATTCTTTCAGTTTTGTGTGTGAAAGAGTCTTCATTTCACTAAGTTTTTGAAAGATATCTTCACTTGATAAAGAATTCTCAGTTGACAATTCAAAGTACCTTACAGGTGTTGCTGTTCTTGCTTGGATTGTTTCTGATGAGAAATCTGCTGTCGCACTTATTGTTTCTCTGTGCCTAAGTGTCTTTCTTTTTCTCCCCACTATGGCTGCTTTAAAAGTGTTCTCTTTATCACTAGTTTTGAGCAATTTGATTATGATATGCCCTGATGTAGATAGTGTGTGTGTGTGTGTGTGTGTGTGTGTGTGTGTGTGTGTGTGTGTGTGTATGTGCGCGTGCTTGGGATTCCCTGAGATTCTTGGTTCTCCAAGTTTTTTAGTTTTTAGTAAATTAGGAACATTTGGCCTTTGTGTCTTCTGTCTCCCATTCTTTCTTCCAGGATCTCCAGTCACGTGAACAGAAGGGTATTTAAGGTTGTCTCATAGCTCTGAGGCTCTTTTTATTTTTTAAAATTATTTTTCTCTCTTTTATTTCATTTTGCCTGGTTCCTAAGGTTTCAAGTTCACAAATTTTTTCTTTGCAGTTTAATCTTCCATGAACCCTATCTAGTGTATTTTTTTTATCTCAGACATTGTAGTTTTCAACTGTAGAAGTTCAGTTCTGATCTATTTTATATCTTAGTGGTTTGTAACTTTTCAAACATATGGAATACAGTAACAGTAATAACTTTTACTGTTCTTATCTGCAATTTCTTACATCTGAATTGGTTCTGGGTTGATTTTGATTGATAATTTTTCCCCCTATTTGTGGGTCTTATTTTTCTATGTCTTTTCGTGTCTGGTAGTCTTTGGTTGGATACTAGATATCATGAATTTTACCTTGTTGAGTGCTAATATTTTTTCATTCTGGGAAATATTCTTGAGCTTTGTCCTGGGGCAACATGGTTAGGTTAGTTGGAAACTGTTTGCTCCTTTAGACTCTTGCTTTTAACATTTTGGTTCAGTGGGCTTAGATCAACATTTATTCTAGAGTTTATAATTTCCCAGTAATGAGGAAAGACCCTTAATACTTTACCCCGTGCTTTCTGAATGATGACTTTTGCTAGACTGGCTAGTGGGACCAGGCACTGTTCCCAGAATGCTGAATACTGTTCCTCTGATCTTTGGGATGGTGCTTTCCCCGACTACGGGTAGTTTCTTGCTGAATATTCAAGGGGAACTCTCCACACTTTTCTGCAGTTCTCTCACTGTGCAGTTTTCTCCTCCCTCTGGTTGCCTTGGAGTTCTCAAGTCTTAGCTATGTCTCTTTCGCTAAGGAGTCCTTCAGGCTCGGCCTACATTCCCCTTGCCTGCCCTGCAGGAATCTTTCATAAGGACTTCTTATATGCCAGGTTTCTAACCTTGGCTGGAAATTTCTCTTGTCTTCAGGGTATTGGTTTGGCACATGATCTTAGTTATAAATTAGTTTACGTTGTTTGAGTTATTCAGGGTTTATTTTGCAAAAGAACATATGGTCATTATTTTTATTCTTTGAATGCAGTTAAATATGTCATTTCCTGGTTACAGTTTCTTAAGTAATTATCACACCAAACAAGACTTGCCCCAGCCATGTAGAATTATGGCCTGATTCTAGTGTTCTAATTTTCTTTTGTTTGTTTCCTTTTTAAAATGCATATGGAAATAATAGTAAAGAATAGTTGACATATTATTAATCTCATTGTTGCTGGGACTTTGGTCAGTTATTATTATAACTGCCATAGGCCATTGCGGCATTCTCATGGAGAACCTTAAACTGTTGATTTTTGGTGAATCATTGAAGCTTTGGTTTTTGTTTGTTTTGTTTTTAAGGTTTTAGAATCATGATCTATTGGTCCTAAGTATTTTGTTGAGGTCAATTAAAATAACATTTCAGTCTTGATGTCGTTACTTGCAGTGTCCCTATATTTCATATGCTCTTAATCTGTCTTGTTCAAGCAGAGGTGGTCCTGAGGATGATTCCATCCACATCTTGAGTGTTGATGAGAAGAATAAATTGGGAGCCAGGATTATCAAGGCAGAGATGATGGGAAATATGGTAAGTCTTCTGTGTCATTCTAAGGAGAATAGAAATTAACTCTTTAACTTCTTACAAGTAATTTTGGAAGTTTCTTCAAGTGTGGATATAGCACAGTATGAAAAATAACTGCTGCTTATTGATTCTTTAAAGAGATTCTTGAACATTTCTAAAAACAGTTTTGTCCATTCTAAATAAAGTGTCTACTTTTCCTGTCAGATTTTTGAAAATTAAGATCCTAGGGAACAAAATGTTTTTAAAATTTCCTTTCTACTTTGCAATTTTAGTGTAGCATATTTGAGGGAGATGAAGATGTCATTATCTTCTTTCCCGGTTTTAGTCACATGTTATTAAGAGTGTGTATTGCTTTCTTAGATTCCCTTACTTAGGAACCTAACAAATGAGCTTCTAAAAAAGACGGTTAATTCATTTGTCCAAATTTTAATGGAATATGTTTATGCCTGATAAGCATTAGATGCTTTGTATAGGTTAGCTCATTTAATTTCCATAATAGTGTTACGATTTAAGACTGATTTACCCCAGAATTCAGTAGAAAGTGGGGAGGATTTGGTGAGAGCTACAACCTCTCTCTATTTATCGATTATTTATGTGTTAGAGGGTCGCATTTCTGGTACACGTTAAGTCATGCATGGCAGAATAGCGAAGCCAGACAGCTTCACATGTCTTGACAGAATCGATTCCCTCATAGGAATGTACTCGTCACAAACCCAAACATCAGTGAGCTCTAAGTGATCTTCCCTTTGGTTGTACTGTCAGTATGGCACTGTTCAATAGAATACAAGGTGGCCAAACAAGATGCTTTTGTTTTTATTAGATTGTGTGTCTAATAAAAGGCATATCTTGCATATGTTGCTCTTTCTCTTTGAATCTGGACTTTGGTAACACTGAACTTCAGCTCAGCCCAGATAAGAGAGACAAACCAACAAAAACAATAATAATAGCAGAAAATAAAGTTTGAGTTTTGAGAGCACAAAGGAATTAGTTTGAAATAATGAAGGAGAGGTCACCAAGTTAGGTTAATTTATGTTAAAAGAAGTGTTCCTTTGGTCATGGAACCCCTGCAGTGGAGAATACTCTTCTTTGCTTGTCATATACTTCTATTTGTTTAATTTATTTTTTCATGTGTCAGTTATCTTATACAAATTTCTATAGACTTCCTAGAATAAAAATGAAATATATTCAGAGTTCTTATTTAAATTACCCAACAATACAGAAAGTACTATTTTAAATCTTGTTAAGGATTTCTTGTTACGATAACTGAAATTTTGAGTAATGGATGTTTATAATATCAAAAGAATTATAAAAATGTTCTTTTTTTTTTAAAGATTTTATTGATTTGAGAGAGAGAGAGAGAGAGAAACAGCATGAGAGGGGAGAGGGTCAGAGGGAAAAGCAGGCTCCCCGCTGAGCTGGGAGCCCGATGCGGGACTTGATCCCAGGACTCCGGGATCATGACCTGAGCCGAAGGCAGTCGCTCAACTAACTGAGCCACCCAGGCACCCCAAAAATGTTGTTCTTAAGGTTAGGTATTTTGTCTATGCCCCTGTCTCTCCCCTAAAATATATGTCCTTGTAATTATTTACCTTCAAAGCATAAACAAATGGCACAGGTATCTGAGAAGTGTGGAACTGAGATACATTCATTAAAAAGCAATTTACCAGGCTGTGAGTTGGTAACTGAATTTAGGTTATGGCTACATGGGTGTTCACTATGCTCTTTTCCCTTCTGTCGTGTAAATTTGAATTTATACAGTGAGGAATTAAACTATATGTGACACATTTTTCTTATTTTTCCCTTTGAAGGAATTAGCAGAACGACTTAAAGCTCAACTTGAAAAGGCAAATAAATTTAAAGAAACTGTAACACCGATATCCTCCAAAGAATCTGGGGTAGGGGTAAGTAATGAAAGTTTGTTTGTAGGTATGTGATTACCTTGCATAATAATATTACTTGGCAGTGGTAATACTTTAATGTAAAATGTTTGTGTATCTGTGTCAGTGTGTTTATATGTGTGTCTGCTTGTTTTTGAAATTCATTTTCATATGTATTGTCTTATGTTCCACATCTGTGTCCTGGTGGGAAAGAGAGGCCTGGTTTTATTTTGGACTCTGCCGTTTACTGACTCTGACTTCGCAGAAAACACACTGGTCCTTAAATTCTTCCCCTAGAGAATGAGAGACTGGAATTTGGTATCTGTTTCATATAAAACAAACTATTGTGTTCGAGGATTCATTTGTCCATTGGTTAGTGAACAGAACAGATAAAAGCACCTGCCCTTACGGAGTCTCGTTTGGGTAAGGAGAGGCAATAAACGACACACGTAAGAAATTGTACAGCATATTAGAACGTTCGACACCCATGGAAAGCCAGTGGGGGTCTTGAGTGCACAGTGTGTTGGTGGCTTTGAGGACACAGGCTAATTGTGGTTGAAAAAGTGACACGGATGCGAGGATTTGAAGTGGAACAGTGGATCTGTGTATCTGGGTGAAGAGCACTCTGGGCATGAGGAGCAGAGGGTTCCCGAAGATGGGGACATCTGTGATGTGTAGGAGGAACCGCAAGGAGCCCAGTGTTGCTGGAGTGGAACAGCAGGAAGACGGGGACGTAGAAGCCCCAGGTTAGAGAGGCCGTGGGAGCCTGATCATGTGGAACTTGAAAGTCAGGGTAAGGAAGTGGGTTTTATTCTGAGTGAGGTGGCATTGAAGGGTTTCCAGTGGAAGATCTATTTTGGCAGGACTGTCCTGCCTTCTTTGTTAAGTGTAGACTGAAGGAGTGTAAGAGCAGAACCTGGAATCTAGAAAGGCTCTGACAATAATCACGCCAAGAATGGTAATGGCTTTGACCAAGAGAGTAGCCCCGGAGGTGGTTAGAAGCAGTTAGGTTCTTTTTTTTTCTTTTTTTTAAAGATTTTATTTATTTGAGAGAGGGAATGAGATAGAGCATGAGAGGGGGGAGGGTCAGAGGGAGAAGCAGACTCCCTGCTGAGCAGGGAGCCCGATGCGGGACTGGATCCCGGGACTCCAGGACCATGACCTGAGCCGAAGGCAGTCGCCCAACCAACTGAGCCACCCAGGCGCCCAGAAGCAGTTAGGTCCTTATATGCATAAATATTTCCTGGATGCATTTTGAAAGGATTTTTATGATGGTTTAGATGGGAAGATGTATGAGATACAGAGGGGCGGCCAAGTGACTTCAGAGGTTTTAGCCTGAGAAGCTGGAAGACTAGAGTGGCCGTTCTTGGCGGTGTCGAAAGAGGGGGAGTCTGTTTTGGGGTAAAGAGTAGTAGTTCTGTTTTAGATACATTGAGCTTGGATGTCTTTTAGATGTGGAACAAGTGGAGATGTCCGGGAGGCAGGTTGATATTGGGAGTTGGGGGAAGCCTGAGCTGGAGATAGAAATTGGGGAGCTCTTGACATTAGAAACGGTATTTAAATCCATGAAACCACATGAAATTGGCACAGGAGTAAGTGTAGATAGGAAAAGGTGGAAGGCTGAACTGGGTGTATTACAGTGTTGAGAGCATTGTAATGAGGTTTATAATTGATTTTAAAGGACTGCTCTCAAATATTTATATAATTTAATGTCCACGTGTGAGGAGATGAGAATGTGCGAAGTCAATTCCGTAGGGTTTTCTGCAAGCTTATTGGGGGTTTAGATCGTAGGGGAGAGTATGTTTATGAAATTGGCTGTTTTGACGACGCTGTGCTAGCTCACGTTTTAAAAAAGTGGTTAACGTAGAATTTCTTACACAGATTAAGGAGTTGAGAGTGAGATGCTACGCGTAGAATTAAGAAGTAGCTGAGTGTGGGGCGCTGTACGGTCTGTCTTCCACACTTCAGCCACACAATTGTTTTCATGCCTCCTTGTGGTCATAATACTTCTGTAGTCTAGGACTTCCGTGTGGTTTCTTTGTGCTAACTCTGATAAATGCTAGATCTTCCTACGGTATGGCCCTCCGCAGACCAGCCCGCTTTCCAGCCTCACTGCCAAGACGCTCATAGGTAACGTACGTGTCTCTCACGTTTACACATGCTGTTAATTATCTGTGCCAGGTACCACCCTCTCGAGGCTTGTCCCCTTTTCAGTTTGTCTTTACTTCCTTCTGAAGCCGTTTCTCTCATCCTCCCAAAAAGTTGTAACCTGTTCTTGTTTTGAAACTTTGAAGACCCTTAAAGTATTCTCTGTGGAATTTATCTCTTCACATGGTATGTATTTGTATTCTTGTCATTGCCCTGTAATCTATACCTGTTTCTTTCCTGACACTTGTCACTTTATATAAAAGGGTTCTAAAGCTGTGGCTGGACTTCAGAGAGTTCTTGAAATTGAAGGCAATTCAACTGAAAAAATTGAAGCAGATCTTTTAAATACCTTTTTTCCCCCCGCTGGTTTAAGGATGTCATATAGTAACTGACAGACTATATCTCATCCCTTAAGCACATAACTTTATAATATTACTGATACCTGGGCTTTTTAGCTCCTCCTAGCTTTTCAGCGGTGGACCTCATCACCCAGTGGAGTAGGGTTCGAAGTTGTATTCCAAGTAGGACACAAAATTGACTTTCCAGTTGTAAACTCTTTAGGAAACTGAATAGCCTGGAAGCTTCATCTAGAAAGATTTTCATTCTAAGGATTCTTTGACCACAAAGAAAAATTTTTGTCTTCTCTGCAGAGATGGTACACGTGCACATTCTGTTCGAGCTTTACCAGACACACGTGCAGAACAAACGTCTACGCACAATTCTGAAAGAGTTCTCTGCTGCCAGTAAAATCATTCATTCTCTCAAGGCCCGGGGCCTTGACTTAACTAACTGCCTTTCAGAGTAGTTTTGTTCAGAAATGAGAGTAGAATACGAAGTTGTTTACTACCTCACAGAAATTTCCTGACTTATTAGAGGAAAGTCTTGAGATGCTTCTTATAAAAATTTGAGAGAAAATCTCGTTCACAGAACAGTTGAACAGACAGGAGGGCTTTCATTGCATAGTTTGTGTTAGAAATATTAGGCTGTACGAACAAGGTAAATCTCTCAACTCAGCAATCTATGAATATTGTTTTGGCTTTAGTAAAAAAACGACCAGCATTTGTAATTATTAGTTTGCTTATTTCTCTTCCCTTTTAGAGAGTGAAATATTTAGTATTTAGGAGAAGGAGTGTTTCTCTCAGTTCATATCTTGTGCCTTGAGTAGTGCATGGCACTTTTGTAGACAACCAAGAAATACTTGAAGTATTTGTTGTATGAATGCCTTCAATTTATTTTATCACTTACAATTTTCTTTTGTAAATCTTAAAAATGACCCATGAACTTTGGAATCCTCTGGTCCGGCCTTCCCTCGAGTATACTTCCTTATTGAAACAGCCCCACTGCATAGTATTTCCATCTAACTTGTGCTTGGACACTGAGTGATGAGTTCTGGAAGACTACCTATTCTCTCTCAGGACAGATCGAATCCTAATTCTTTAACGTAATAGATCCTAATCTGCCTTCCTGTAACTTCTCCCTGTTAATAGTCCTTCAGGGAATCACATTGTGGACACATTTAATCTAAGGGAATTCAGCTGCAAATCCAGCTTACCATTTGTGGTGGATAATGAGCTAGTTATTGTGTGATGTGCTCAAGTTTTGTTTGCATAGCTGGCAAAAAAGAGATATGTTTTTATAGTCCCTGGCACCTGTGTGGGGAGGGTTTCGTAGACATTCTCCTGAAAGAAATTGAGGAATTAATGGAAGGCCTTAGAGAGCCTTGGAGAAACATTAACTAATGAATAATTAAAGAAACAAACTCATTTGTGGCATTTTGTACATAAAGTGAGGTCCAGTATTTCCAATAGTAGTTTGACCATACTGGACCTTAACACTGTCTTTTGACTCTGATTCTTGAATACATTGTGAGTTCACTATAATACAATCACTGTGATTCCCAGAGTATGGGTATGCCTAGACTATTTTACTGTGTTTTGGCATTCCAGTCTCTGCAGCTGATCCTCATAAACATAGTAAAAGAGAAAAAAATTAATTACAAGATTGAAATAACTGTCGTGTTGAAGCTTTGCCTTTCATTTTTAAGCAGTGAGGTTGGGCCTCACTGCTTAAAATATACTTAAAATATACCAAATACTTCTCAGTCCCTTCTTTGCAGAAGTCACTTAAGTCACTTAGGTTCTCTGTTTTCTAAGTCGAGTATTTGCATTTCCGCCACTGCTCACCATGTTACGTTACCATAGATATACTTTACTTGGTGGTGGCCTTTCCTGCCACAGAAGAGGAGCACAGAGATGTTCTCTGCCTTTGGTCATTTAGCTAGTTTCTTCCCTAGCCAAGGAAAACAAGTCCGTGGCTGTACCTGTTTTGTATATGGTTCTACTTCTTTTCTTACCATCCCCAAATTATCTCATTTCTGTGGTCTACAATTAGAAATGTTATCGATGTTACTAGAGGGCTTATTTCTTTAAATAAACTATTTCTAAGGAGTCAACATTTTAAGCTAAATTAAAGCCGAACAATTTCATAGATGATATGTAAATACAAACACATTTTATAGTAACATGGAATCTTATATCTGTTCATTCTTCTTGCATCTTGCATCAAATTCTTCATGAAATAGTATTGGCATTACCTGCTAAATATTTCTAAATCTGCTGTTTGCTTTTCTTCTCTGCCCCATCAACTCTTTGTGCCTGTCAGCTCTTTGTCATCATCGTCTGGACCTCGGAGTGGCTTTCCCTCCAGGCTCATTGCCTTTGCACAAAGCATTTCCTTTGCTTAGAATATTATTCTTCTTTCCCTCTATTCCCTTAGTTACCTCCTGTTCATCCTTTAGATCTTAACTCAGACATCATATTTTCCTTTGGAAAGCATTCTCTCTAGAAAGAAAACTTATAAATAAGATCAGTTATACAAATATATAATTACAGCTTTGATGGTCCTCCAAAGGAAAAGTATAGAAGTGTGGGGAGAGCGAAGAGGACCCAGTGCAGTCTGGGCATCCAGAGAATGTTTTGAGCCTGTAGCCATTATTTTTGGCTCTTATCACCATGTTTGTAACTTTGCCAAAGGAAGAGCTTTTCTCTTTATGACAACTCTCTGTAAGACTTATTTCTAAGCCACAGAAATAATCTTCAGCATGGCTGCTAAGTATTATCCTGGGTGTGAGTGATGACCCATAGGCACCCGTCACTGAGTAGGAAATACCAGCTTTAATGACTTGTTGGCCGTATTTAATTGTTAATGCCATCTGGGGTAGGATATTTTTTTTTATTGTTTTGTGAAGAATATTCTCTCAAATGTAATAATTTAGAACAACTTGTAATTATTTTGGATAGTTGTGATTGTATATGTATCACATTGAATTTTGGTATGAAGAATTCTCTTGTGGACTCTCAAGTTGTGAACCAGGGTCCTCCAGTAGTTACTGAAGCCGTAACTAGTTAGTTGGTTTTCTTGGAGAAGGAAGAATGACCCAGGAGCAACCTCTTTCTTCCATCAGTTCACCTCTGTTCCCTCAAATGCTCATCAGTCCACTATCATCATTGTTTCATTGTTTTTCTTTTGTTTTCTGTTGTATAATTAAATTTAAGGGAAAAATGAAATGCTACCGCATATTGGCAATAGTGAGTCCTGAGACTGCCATGTTCTCTTGAAGGGTTTGATTCTAATACATTGTTTTCTGGATTTCGGGGGGGGGGGCATGGAAGAATGAGGTCACGGATTGACATTGTATATTTGCAATTTAAGGGTGCAATTTTAAGTGAAACAAATCAACCCCAAAGTAAATTTTATCCTTTTATGTATTTAAAAAATTACTTTGGCTGTATTGTAGTATGCATGATTACAAGTTAGTTATAAGAAATCAAATTTAATGTGTTTTTAGGAAAGCTAAAAATAAAATTTTTTTAAAATACTCTTTTCTTATTTTGGGGGTGATTGTTTTGTTGAGGGGCTTCAGGGAAAGGTCAGAGGGCTGGAGGGCAGTGAGATAACGTCCTCGGCCCAGCTGTGGTCTTCTCAGCTTTATAGTTGCCGAAAACAAAGTGCAGTTTTCACTTTTGTAGTGCAAAGTACGTGTGCACATACCAAACATGTTCGGAGCGTGATAACTGTAGTAGACGGTTGCTAATAAAGATTTATGAGGAAGAGAAAATAAAATTAGTTGGGTCGAACTAAACACAAAAAAACAAGAAAACAAAACAAAACACTTGAAGTTGTATCATGATGAGTCATAGAAAAAGTTTATGGTATTTGTTATGTTCCCGTCTACCCAGAAACATCCAGTATATCATCCATGTGTGATTCTCTGAATTAAGTCTAAATATTAAGTGATAAAACATAGTTTGGCTTAGAAATCTGTGCCATCAGAGCGTTATAGGATATGTTTAATAAAGAATTATTACCTTAAGAAAACCACTTTGCTTCTAATTCCTTTAATAATATTTTTTACTTAGGTTCTGTTTCTGAGTTTATTTCATTAAATTTCAAGAAACAATATTATTTTTCAGGACAGTGGTATTTATTGATGTGTATAGTATTACAACTACTAGCATTATTAATAGTAATAGATGATATTTTTCGAGGGCATGCTATATGCCAGGACTTGTTTTAATCACTTATTTATAGAAATTTATTTAGTTCTCATTAAAATTCCGTGAAGTCATTTATCTTTAGTTTTTGAATAAATTGAGTGCAGGATGTTGTGGGTCTCGTTAAGTTTTAATTTGTTGGCAAGAAATGAGGTCCGGTATACACATACACATGTAATTTACAGTTATTTAAAATAAATAAAAATTATTTAAAATAATTCCTTTGACATAGATTAATGAGCTGATTTTTGAAATTTGAATTTTGAAATATAAAAAGAGAACCTAGATGTTGGAACCGATTTCGTATGTGACAGTTATGTAAGCTCAAATACAAAAATTTAAGTTGCCTAGAAATGCTCACACAATTAGAAAATTTCTATTATGGACTTTACAAATAAACTAAAGTATATTTTTCTTTATTTTTTTATCCTTAGGTGACTTTTAATTACAATATGTATTCTTTGTAGAAATGTGGAAAATGCAAAAAAACGTAAAGGAGAAAATAAATCACCCCAAATCCTACCACTCAGGGATTATACACTGATAAAATTTTTTTAAAGATTTTATTTATTTGAGAGAGCGAGAATGAGAGAGAGAGAGCACATGAGAGGGGGAAGGGTCAGAGGGAGAAGCAGACTCCCCGCTGAGCAGGGATCCCGATGTGGGACTCGATCTCGGGACTCCAGGATCATGACCTGAGCAGTCACTCAACCAGCTGAGCCACCCAGGTGCCCCTAAAATATTTTAAAGTATTTCCCTCCAGATTTATTTCCTTCCTTCCTCCCTAATAACATGTTAAATATTTTTGCACAATTGACAAAGCAATGCAAAAAAGACAAAAAAATCTACATTTAAAAAATATTTTTATGTTTCCCTCAAGTCTCTGTCCATTATAACTATGAAAGCACATGCATAATTTTACATAATTATAGTCTTTTTTTATTCTGCTTTTCTCTACTCATCTGTCAACAGCGTTTTTCCATGCTGCACAATTATTTATTATTAAATGAAATTGTAATCATATCAGCATATTTTGTGTCCCACTAATACAATTTCTAAAATTTATTTTAGGAAGGGAGACTGAAGAAGTTCACAAGGACGTATTTCTCCCTGCAAATTCGCCTGCCCACCGCCCCCCTCCAGAATCACATTTCTCTTAGCGGTTACTCAGAACTTGTGCCATTCTCCCCAGATTCCCTGCTTTATTCTTAGCAGTCACTTTGCTTCCTACCTGATGATTGGGAAAATAGAAATTATAAGGTTGAATGTTTTCAGTGCCTGTCTGTTGTCCCTGTCCCCAGAACAGTAGTCTTTCTACATCTCTCATCTGGCAGTGGGAAAAGTGTTTTCATTTCCTCGAAGGCCAAAGTTCTTTACCAGTGCTCTGATCTTATTCCTTTTCTAGCCTCTAGAACCAGTTCCCACCTTCTCTTGTGTGGAATCTTTAATTTCTCTCTTTGGCCCCTTTCTCATTACTTGCAAATACGCTTAAGTTGCTGTGTCTCTAAACAAACAACTTTCTATTTTCTTAGCAACTTCATTGCTAAGAAAAATTCTGGCACACCAGCAAGGCAAGGTGGTCTCGGCAAAGGAGCATGGGTGAAGGTGCAGAGGTGAGAGGGAGATGGTGTCATCTGACGATGGTGGCGTCTTCTGAATGGCTACAGAGTGAGGTATGAGTGAGGGAAGAGGAAGAAGGCATTGGATAGGTAAGCAAGGATCTCTGTTCTCATCCGGGCTGTATCTTAGTTTCGCGGTTCCAGTTAACATCTTTTTGTGGATGATCTGAGCTCTGTGCCGAGCTCTGAACTAGTGTTTTCAGTTGTCTGCCTGACTTTTAAGGGTGTACCGTAACTTCAGAATGTATAAAACCATCCTCTTTACATACATAATTTTCTTTCTCTTTTTAAAAATTTTTTTATTTAAAATCAATTTAATTAACTTATACAGTATTATTAGTTTCAGAGATAGAATTTAGTGATTCATCAGTTGCATATAACACCCAGTGCTCATTCCATCAGATGCCCTCCTAATGCCCATCACCCAGTTACCCCAGCCCCTCACCCTCCTTCCCTCTAGCAACCCTCAGTTTGTTCCCTAGAGTTAAGAGTTTCTTATGGTTTGCCTCCTTCTCTGTTTTCCTCTTATTTTATTTTTCCTTCCCTTCCCCTGTGTTCATCCCTTTTGTTTCTTAAATTCCACATATGAATGAAATCATATGGTATTTGTCTTTCTTTGACTTATTTCACTTAGCCTAATACCCTCTAGTTCCATTGATGCTGTTGCAAATGGCAAGATTCATTCCTTTTGATGGCTGCATAATATTCCATTGTATGTATGTACCACATCTTCTTTATCCATTCATCTGTCGATGGACATCTGGGCTCTTTCCACAGTTTGGCTATTGTGGACATTGCTGCTATGAACACTGGGGTGCGGGTGCCCTTTTGGATCCCTACATTTGTATCTTTGGCGTAAATCCCCAGTAGTGCATTTGCTGGGTCGTAGGGTAGCTCTATTTACAACTTTTTGAGGAACCTCCACACTGTTTTCCAGAGTGGTTGCACCAGCTTGCATTCCCACCAACAGTGTAGGAGGGCTCCCCTTTCTCCGCATCCCCGCCAACATCTGTCGTTTCCTGACTTGTTAATTTTAGCCATTCTGATGGGTGTGAGGTGGTATCTCATTGAGGTTTTGATTTGGATTTCCCTGATGCCGAGCGATGTGGGGCACTTTTTCATGTGTCTGTTGGCCATTTGGATGTCTTCTTTGCAGAAATGTCTGTTGATGTCATCATTTTCCTTCTCTTACTTGCATGCTCATCCTGCTGTTTTTCTGAATTAAAAACCATGGAGAGGCTCTTAATTCCTTCTTCTGGCAGCACATTCAAGTGTCACCAAGTACTATTGTTTTACTTGCCTTCCCTCCTGTACATACCTCCTCCTTTTAGTATCTGCCGTCACTGCCTCGGTCACTGCCCCACCATCTCTTGCTTAGAGGATAGCAGTAACATCCTACATGCTCTCCTTGCCACTCTTCCTTTGTTCATCAGCGTGTTCTTTAAATTGCCTCTAGACTTCATCTGAATGCAGTTGTGGTAGAGTCGGAAGAACGCTGGATTTGGGCAGTAAAGCTCAGGTCATGTCTGTTCCTACTCCTTTAGCCAAGTTAGTTATCTAGAAACAAGAGCCTTGGAAATATTTTTGAGAACTTTAAAATGTAATATAAATTTAAAATTTGTCTAAAACATGAATATGCCTTTACTTAGAAATCTTTCAGCAGTACTGGATCTTTGTGCTTTGTTTCCTGTACTTATTAACCCTTTGCCCTTTTATCTTTGTTTCAAAAGACCCAGTTCACGTGTTCCCAAGAACGCGTTATTTCTCCATCCCGTGTGACCTGGTCCTACTTGATTTACATTTTATCTTACTTAATAGTCTAGTGGTGATTTGTATAAACTCCCTTATTTCCTCTTTCTCTCCCTCTCCCTGCCGTTTATGAATTCCTTAACAACTGGAACCATGTCTTGTTCATCGCATTAGACACATTCATGCTGTTGGATTATATAATGAGAGAAGTGGTTCTGAGTGATAGGAGTTCATTGATCCAATGGAATGAAATGAAACAGAATATTTTTAAAAAATGAAAAGTCTGCAATGTTTTTGATTTAATTTTATGCCAGTTACGGACCTGTCTTTTCAGATTGCCCAGTTTCATCCCACAGCTAGACAGTATCATAAAATATATTAAATCAACAGTTAAAATTGGGCTTGGTTGTTGAGTCCTTAGTCAGGTACTCAGGCCTTCTCAGGAGGTGTGCAGCCTTTCATTTTGGTGAAAGAGATTTTTTTGTAATTGAAAAACATATCACCAGTTAAAGGAGCATTGCCAACTTACCTTTTCTTTCAGAAAGTCAGTGTTTACCAAAATATCATCTTTATTAACTCATTTTACTAGAGAAATGGAGTAACAGAAATAGCATGTGGGATTTTTAAGCCAAAGATTTAGAGTCAGGTCTGGAGCTTCATCATTTATTACACATGATCCTTAGGAGCCTCCCTTATGTGGCTTAATAATACCTGTGTTATAAGATTCTTAAAATTAAATGAGATATATTTTAGAACTTTATAAAATTATACAAACATTAATTTCTCTTTGGAAAAGCTGTCTTGGTTTGCTTTTATTTTTTTTTAATTTTTAATTTTATTTTATTAACATATATAATGTATTATTTGTTTCAGAGGTACAGGTCTGTGAGTCATCAGTCTCGCACAGTTCACAGCGCTCACCACAGCACATACCCTCCCCAGTGTCCATCACCCAGCCACCCCATCCCTCCCACCCCCTCCACTGCAGCAACCCTCAGTTTGTTTCCTGAGATTAAGAGTCTCTTATGGTTTGTCTCCCTCTCTGGTTTCGTCTTGTTTCATTTTTCCCTCCCTTCCCCTATGATCCTCTCTTGTTTCTCAAATTCCTCATATCAGTGAGATCATATGATAATTGTCCTTCTCTGAGTGACTTATTTCGCTTAGCATAATACCCTCTAGTTCGATCCATGTTGTTGCAAATGGCAAGATTGGTTTGTTTTTAAATAGGAAAAATAAGGCAGTTTTCAGATTTCGTTGCTGTTGATGTATTAAATAACCTGTGTTGTCCTTAAATTTATCTATTTCATAAGTATCAAAATAACCTTTTTTTTTAATATCCAAAAGAACTCTCTTATTTTAGTGTGGAAAGATTCCAGAATGTCAGTTAACACTTAAAAAATTTCTTTTTTTTTTTTTTAAAGATTTTATTTATTTATTTGACAGAGAGAGACACAGCAAGAAAGGGAACACAAGCAGGGGGAGTGGGAGAGGGAGAAGCAGGCTTCCCACTGAGCAGGGAGCCCGATGCGGGGCTCGATCCCAGGACCCTGGGACCATGACCTGAGCTGAAGGCAGATGCCTAACGACTGAGCCACCCAGGTGCCCCAACACTTAAAAATTTTCTTAAACTCCTTTCCTCCTCTCATCCCTCCCCACCTTGGCGAATGCTGAAAGGAGTCTGGTTAAAAATATAATGTAAAGTTACGTGTTTTTTCATGGGTAGCTTCATATGTAAGGATTACAAGGAAGCAATGATGAAAGAAGGAAAGGAATTAAAGAATTGAATTGGTTTTCGTATTATGCCAGTGCCAGATATTGTACCGGTTCTAGAAAATATCTGTTAACAAAATTAAAATTGTTAGTAGTTAAACATGTCTCCAAATAATCCTACTTCTGAGATTGTGAGGTGTAGTCTAGCATTAATTTTTACTTAGTTTTTTAGTAATGATCCTTAGCAGTAATATTTAATTTTCTCAAGCTTGTACACATTTAGAATTCATCCAACTAGCAGCTTTAGGACAAAGAGGTTAGGCAGGTCACTATAATACTAATTAATGGTATATTAATTATTATGCCAATAAATATGTGCCTTTGTTCTAATTCTAGAGCATGTTCTAGCAGAATTCCGGTATTGACAGGGGTACTTGAGGACCTGAGAGGATGTGGTCCTGGCGAAGGTTTTTAGTTTGTGCTGGGCCGTCTCTTATCTTCTGAATCTCAGTATTGATGTGGAGTTTCACAGGGGTCCCCACAACCTAATATGTTTGGAAAATCATGGGGCAGTGCTTCTGAGTGCTCTGACTAGAGGTGTGTTAGTGCTTTGAGGCCTTCACTCTGTACGAAAACAGAGCGATCACAGACAAAATATAAAGAGAATTGGAAGAGATGTTACATGCTCAAAAGTAAAGATAGACTTCTCTGAACTGAACGGAAGTATAAAACAGTAAGGATCTGGAGCTTGCTGGGATCTGACTCCAAAAATAGGCAGAGCAGCTGAGGACTGAGCTGCTCCCAGAGGGTGGGAATCAGATCCCCTCACACAGCCTCTCCCTGCCTCATGCTGGGTGGAGGGCTCCTGAGGAAGGTCTGGAAATGGCCTGAGGACTTAGCGCTGTAACTCCTAGGAAATGATGGAAGAAGGCAGACAGAGGCTTGAAGCCGTGACTTGGACTACGTGAAATAGCCCCAGTCTCACAGGGTGTGAGATACTGTTGTAAGAATCGGGAGTCCTCATGGACTGAGTGGAGACACTGTCAAAACAGCCTTTTTCTGAAGGGTGGGAGGAGAGGCAGAGAGGCAGGAGGGAAGGAAAACACCCTCCCATCAAGCTTGCACACTCGCATGCCAGAAAACGTAGTAAAAAATAATTGGGTTGTAAACACTCATTGCCATTGAATTTAAAATGGCGGCACAGTCTCAAGAGGACTTTAAGGATGTTTAGTAGCTTCAGTTCTGAAAACAGAATAATATTCTAAAGAAAAAGTGAAACAATAGTAGATGTATATGAAGAATAATAATATCCTAGGAATTTTAGAGAGGAGAGGGGTTAAATCCTAGGAAAGACTCAGTCAGATCAAGAAAGGTTTAGATAAATGAAAGAGAACTAAAAAGTGTAGGCTAATATTTATTGATCACTCACTTTATTCTTAGGCGTTGTTTTAAATAACGTGTATGTATTAATTTGTTTGATCCTAAAAATACCTTGTTATTTTGTTTATCTTTATGAATGAAGAAATCGAGGTAATTAAGTGACGTGCAAGGTTCTGTAATGAGGCAGGGTTGGCACATGGGCATTCTGGCCCCATGATCTGCACACCAGCATGCTGTTCTGCCTATAGCAGGGACCAGGAGCCCCCCTCCCCCCAGTGCGGAAGAGAGACGAGAAAACATATTGAAGAGTAGATAATGAAATTCCTGAAATAAAAACTAAAAGTGAATAGAAGTGATAAAAAAAAAACAGGAAAGAAATTAATAAAATAGATGAGCCTCTAGGAAGGCTGATCAAGGGGCGGGGAGAAGACACGAATAAACAGTTGTTATGAATTGAGAAAGGGAGATGTAACTAAGGCTGCTTGGAGTCCGTCTGGTACCATCACCATGCTTCCTTTGAGCTTATCAAGTCCTGTGAATAAGTGTACAAATGAACAAATAGCCTTGGGCCAGGTACACATGTTGATGAGTGGAAAGCACTCACCGCCTCGGCTGGGAACTTGTGTGTAGTGAATAACCTGCTCTGTGGACATAATTAGAGATACAGTAGAGATTGTTTAAAAGTCGTGAAAATACTGTGAACTATCATAACTGCTTATTTGTTGGCATTTTAAAAGATAGACACATGTTCTGTGGCCCTCAGTGTTGACAGACTTGCAGAATACCAACTAGTGGGAAAATCTGGCCTGGTGGAAGAGGTTTCCCTTTATGCACAAGATGCCACAAATAGGTTTCAAACAAACATTTACAGCTTTCAGATACCAGCTTTGAAGCAAAGTGATGTATGCTTTTTCCTTTCCTTTTCTTTTTAATCAGTGTGTTACACACAAATAATGCTGGAAGGCCTGTGGGAAAGAAAGGCAATGTCTTGAGCCGTTTTCAGACCTTACCCCCGACCTGGAGGCAGCCACTTTCAGTTCTGGGCTCTTTCTTCTGGCTTGGTTGTTTCATGTATTTTTCCGTATCGTCTGGCTTTATTTTAACTGTGCCAGGTTATACCTGGTTTTCGTGGTGGCCACTGTGGCCAGAAATGGACGTCAGGCCCATGTTCACAAAATGAAAGGGCTCTGGGTCCCCATTCTCTCACCCTCCCTGTTACAACATGGATCTGTTTGTCATGCTGTCCAGCACTTGCAGGTTTTTAACCTGCTTGTTCTCAGGTAGTAAAAGTAATCATTAAATGATTCTGAATTAGTTTTATCACCTGAAGAGTAACGTAGATCCAAGGTTGGCAGACTTTTTCTCTGCAGACCAAAGAGTAAATATATTAGGCTTTATGGGCTTTCCAGGGTGTGTCGCGGCAGCTCAGGTACATAGCTTTGGAGCTGTCGTGAAATGAACATAAGACAATCTACAGCCCGTAGATAAATGAGTGAGCGTGGCTCTGTTCCAGTACAACGTTCTGGACACGAAAATGAGAATTGCATATAATTTTTATTCATCATGAAATATATTATTATTTTGATTTTTCCCTCAACCATTTAATAGTGTAAAAACCATTCTTAACTTGTGGGCCAAACAAACACAGGCAGCAGGCTGGATTTGGCTTGTGGGCCTTCATGTGTTGATCCTGTTGTAGATTCTTAAATAAGCCCCACGGTCTGTATTAGTGGAGTAGCAAATATGGAAATTGCTTAGTATCTCTGTCTTGGGTACCAAAGTGGGAACACATGGTGTCCCTTGGCACGCCCAGGAGCAGGAAGTAGAAAAGCACGGAGAAGAGGAGCACAGCTGGGAGTGTGATGGGCTGGCGATGGGAGTAGAATTAGTTTGTCCGAGGCACCGCTTTATTAATCCCGTCTGTGAACTGTCATTGTTTTTCGCCACCGTACCCGGTGCTGTAGATCCCGGGAAGCAGCCTGTCTATACGCTTTGGCCTGGAAAAGTGGCAAAGACAGATAGATAGTTGTAACTAGACAAATACTTACTAAAAACATTATGGTCTAGCAATATAAACATGCCTAAAATTATTTAGGAAGTAAAATGGACAGTAAATTTACAAAAACTATGAATGGCTAGAGAAAAAGTGAATTTGAGGAAGGCCATAGTATTTGAATTTGAAGGCCTTACGTGGTATGTTAAGGTGTTCGGCCTTTATCCCACCGTGTAGTACCATGTTTCTCAGACTGTACTGTAGGATCAGAGTGGTTTTTTGTGGGGTGTTTTTTTGGGGGGCGATTTTCCAGCCCATCATGAACTAATAGTTTTGTAAAACACAATAAAAATTATAGAAAAAATGAAATAAAGATATTCTAAAATGTAGGTCCAAGTTTTAATTTAGGTTGAACCAACATAAAATTACTGTTGAAGATTATTGTAAAAGTTTTTAAACACTCAGTTTTTGTACTTAACTCATTGTGGACTGATGACAAATATATCATGGCTGATAATTCTGACTGGTACTGGTTTGTGGGCCACACTTTGAAAGGTACTGATCTCTCCTGAGTAGTATGGGGTCCCTGCAAGTTTTTCAGTGAAGAATGACATAATTACATTTGTGTTTAGCATAATGAATTTTTTGTCAGTACGAGTGGCAATTATGTTCAGGCTGGAAGGATGGAAACCAAGGAATCCTGGAGTCATCAATACTTGGAATATAGCTCAAAATGGAGAAAAAAGTGAAGTTGACTTTCTTTATGCTGATTAATGCATGTAGAGAATAACTCATTCAATAGGCTGTACACTTCTTGTAGGCAGGGACTGTATTTCTTTTAGTAACTACATAAGGTAGGTACTTTTTAGGGTATTTAATGGATAATGGGTCAGAGAGAGGTAAGGCAGAACCAGGGAAGAGTAGAGTATTTAGAACACTGGAATAAGAAGAGCTTCAGGCTGAGAGTATAATAAACAGAATCAAATACTTTCACATCAAGGAAGATGGTAATTGGTAAGTAGGTATTAGATTTAGTAATTTGAAAGTCCTTAGGGAGATCAGCTTTAGCCATCTGATAAACTTAGATAAAAAATAAGGTGTTGCCCATCTCTGTTACCCAGTAAGAGAATGACGAGAGGTACCCTTTAAAATATGATACATCATTAATTAATGTTAACTAATTGAAAAAGAAAAGTAGTGATAACAACTTTACCATCTACTTAGTATTATATGTGAATGGTAGATCAATAATAGATACATATTTTTTCTTCCATTTTAACAGGGGAACTAAATCTCTATTGAATGGAATTGAAATTGGTTTTTTAATAATTGATTCTGATTTGAGAAAAAAATTGAAGTGTGAATAATCTGCTTGGACTTGTTTCAAACTGCTTTTTAATAAAGTAGATACCTAATATTTTTTATGTGATTCTTTGTTAGAACCTTTCTAATAACTTTCATTTTCCTCGTAGACTATAAGTTTAATCCTATTCTGTACCATACCAGGCATGTATTTGGCCAATAGTTTGTAGGAAAAAGATTATGGAGTGAAAGCAAGTGGGATATAACTTCTGAAGAGTCAGAGAAGTGGAAAGCATTTTAGGGCTATTAATGGAAAGAATAGAAGTTGTGTGGAGCATTGTTATAGCAGCTAACTTAGCAAGTTTGTTGTGTCATTTTGTTGCTTTATTTCTTTTTCTTTTCTTCTTCTTCTTCTTTTTTTTTTTTTTTAGAGCATTGCATGCACTTGAGTAGGGGGTGTGGTGGGGGTAGGGGAAGGGCAGAGGGAGAGAGAGAATCTTAAGCAGGCTCCACACTCAGCATGGAGCCTGACTCCAGACTCAGTCTCATGACCCTAAGATCATGACCTGAGCTGAAATCAAGAGTCGGGCACTTAACCCATTGAGCTACCCAGGCACCCCTCGTTGCTTTATTCCTTATAATCAGGTTTTAGTAGCATCTTTAAATTGAAGAAACGTTAAACATGACATCTGCTGAGTAAATTATGGGTACTCGCATACAATGCCTGTATGAATATTGGTACTTAGACATCTTTTAATATTGTCTAGATGGAAATGTTATTTGAAGTTTGCTTCTGTGATTGCTTTTTAAAAAAAATAAATAAATAAAATGAACCTTGGATTTTTTCCCCAACCTTTTCTCTGAAAAGATCGTGATTATTTTATATTATAGTGGGTAATGAAATTCCAGGAGACTGAAGATAACCTATAATTATATGTGGAAGCTAGAGTCATTTTTATGCTTTTTTTGATTACTGAATATAAATATTCAATATTCTTCACAATAATTTCAGAAGTTATCTCTAAATCTGTCCATAGAATGAAGACCAAGAAGTGATCCTGGTCAGAACTGATCAGTATGGAAGAGTGTGGCCTATACATACTCCAGGAAAATCTCTGGAATCTAAAGGAGGAAGAAGGAAGAGACAGATGGTGTGTTTAACAGAGGTCTTTGTTTATTAATTGAGTTCCTCTCTCCCCCGGCTTTCTTTGCATCAGACTACTTCAGAATATTCTGAGATGTAGGTTTATAATACAAATGTTAGAAGGTAGTAAATTATATTATTACTTTTATTCTTGGATATATCCCTTTGCATTTTACAAAATGCAGTCTGATTCAACTATAGTTTTCCAATAACTGTGAACATTGAATGTTTAAGGCAATTTTAATTTTGGGTGGGTGGGGGGGCTTAGGCAGAGAGAGAATCTTAAGCAGGCTCTGTGCTTGGACTGGAGCCTGATGCGGGGATTCAGTCTCACAACCCTGAGATCATAACCTGAACCGAAATCAAGAGGCATATGCTTAACTGATGGAGCCACCCAGGTGCCCTGGCGATTTTAATTTTGTGTACATTTTTTTGCCATTGTTTCTGGCTTCTTTTTACATATTTAACATAGCTCTTAGGGAAAATCTTGTTTTATCTAATTTGAGCCATGGTGATTGGATATCAATACATAATAATGTCTTAATTGTGTAGTTGCTCTGATCCTTTATAAACTTTCTTTTCTTTTCCATCTTCCAGCTCTACCAATTAGTTTTTAGCACTACGTTGAGGCTTTTGAGATGGTTAAAACAATGTATTTAGTTTTCCCAAGTTAGAATTTTTGTTATAGATTTGGAATATCGTACAAGGGGGTAATTGGGTCCACAGAAGATTTGTTCATTCATAATTTTTTGTCAGATGTTTATTATTTGCCTGTTGAGTGCCTACGCTGCTGGAGATAGTAATTCTTTCAGCAAATAGAGTGGGATGGATCCCTCTTCTAATGAAATGGGAGGAATTAGGGGTTTGGAGTGGAGATGTAGCAGAATAGTAAAGGTTTGGATTCCATGAAGGGTCAGAACTGGCTGAGGAGTCATGCATGTGATACCAGATGACAACTGAGCTTTTTGAGCTACGTCCGACCCAGCAGTGTGGGTACCGGGCTGAAGAGGACAGACACGTTCATTTGGGATTGAGCTTTGCCTTTCGAGTATAATGAAAGGATGAGAGGGCCAGAAATTAAGGGTCTGGAGCCAGGGAGTGATTGAAGTCATGGAACAGGAGATTTAGGCTAGTGATTTCAGGAATAGTAATGTTGGGAAGAAATACCGGGAATGTGGTTCCAAAGATCTCAGAGGGGTTGAAGAGCAGGTGAGAATAAGGGAGTGTAAGGGAGATTGGACTTGAGAGGAAATAAATAGCACTTTTCTTTTCCAAATGTAGGTATGGAACGAGCTGCTGGGAAAACCCAGGACTGATATAGATGAGAATCAGAATATTAGCTTTGTTTCTGTTAGAGCTGTATAAAATGGGTTTGCTAATATTTCACTCTGTTTTTGGCATGCTTACTCGGTCTCTGGATGACTGCAGACTTCCCTCCACGGTGGTAGGAATTGTTACTACAAGAAGAGCAGCCAGAAGAGAAGAAGGGATAAAAGATTTCTGCTTTTTCCTCCAAACCCAGAAATCAGATAGTGTTATACTTCCATCCCTAGGGAAGAGGAGAGTGATGGGGCAGAAATAGGGAGTGGTATTCTAATGGAAATTCTTCCAAAAGGAAGCACACAGAATAGGGATAAGCTAGCTGGAAGGGAAGATTGTGGTATGTAGTGGGATTTTTGCATTTAATACCAGATTTACAGATAGTTAATTAAAAATACTTCAAAGACCCATGTTTTCACTAAATAATGTTCATTTTCTCATAGGCTTCAACCCATGAAGAAAAAGAAAGGGTTAGATACTTTCATGATGATGATCATCTCAGCCTAAATGATTTAGTCAAGAATGAAAAGATGGGAACAGCAGAAAATCAAAACAAACTTTTTATGAGGATGGCATCGAAGGTAAGATCCATTCCTAGGATACCTTTCAATTTAGAGAAGCTGGTTACTCCATCTAGCAATGATCTATTTTTCAGAGTGCTTGGTTCTTTCTGATCTTGATTTATTTTATTAAACCAAATCCTTTATAAGACCTATCAAGAACATACATTTTGGAATTGATTGGGAAATACATAATTGGGATTTATTTTGTTTTTAAATATAGACTCTGGTTTAGTTTTTTTATGTATACCGTGACAATGTTAATTGTGTATTTGATCTACCATTTAAGGGAAAGTTTTGGGCCAGAGTTAGATGACCGGTGTGTTTTGTGTTAATATTCCTTCAGCTCTTCATAATTATATCACAAGGAGTGTATTTGAAGTAACATATTATAGATTACAGAGGAGACATCTTAGAATAATCTTAAATCTATTTATATGAAAACTTTGTATGTATAGTTCATATTTATATGAAAATGTGTGTTAGTACATCATTATGGATAGTAGGATTAGTTTTTGTTTCAAATAGCATTCTTGGTTGCAGTCCCTTCCAAACACTACCACTGACTTTCTTTTGAAAGAGACCTATTTTAACTCAGCTGTGTAACAGGTTTGACTATGCTGGAGTTTCAGCTCGCTGTCTGGATTTGCAGACCAAGCTTTCCTAGAATATAGCTGTCCACGTTTGTTTACCTATTGTCTAAGGTTGTTTTCACCCTACAACAGCTGAGTTGAATAGTTGTGATGGAGACCTTGCAGCCCACAAAGCTGAAATATTTGGAATAATTTTTGATGGTGGGAGTTTGAACTCGGTATCTGACGTACAAGGGCAAGATTTTTTACTGTATACATTTTTAGACTTCTTTTTTTTCAAACTGTGTGAATATACTGCCTGGTGAAAAATTTTACTTAATGAAAACTAGAATAAAGATAAGCAAGGTGTCTGTGTGTATGTGTGTGTTGGGAGGAGTAAAACAAATTTGGGCTTAAATAGAAATGATTATTCTTCCCATCACCAAGAATTGTATGGGATCTTGAATTTAACCCATAGGATCATTTTACTTCTCTTTATTTGGAGGCAAAGACTAGAAGTCTCCTAGGGTCTGGAAATTCAATGCAGAAAGGTCATATTTTTATGAAAGTTTTCTCTTCAGAAACAGGACAGACCATTTTATGTGCAACTCTGAATTATTTAGTTTTAGTAATCTGAGCGTAGTCAATTCAGGTTGATACACAAGATAAAACCTTGTTATAAATTGTAATAGTCATTTATTGCTTCACTTGTTCACTGAACACCTAATTTGTGCTAGGTAGATAACCATTCTTGGCGCTGTGAGCAGGGAACCGATCAAGTCAAAGTTCCTCCCCTCAAGGCGCCCTTATTTCTGGTGGATGAGACAGAAAGTGAACAAATGCATGATGTGTAAAGTATTATATAACATAAATATTATACAAAATAGAAAATATTGCTGTAGTAAGTAAAGTAAAATGGAAGGAGGGAGGCTGGTGTTTCAGTAGAGTGTTGAAGGAAGGCCTCTCTGTGGAGGTGATGTTTCTGCAGCCTGTGAACAGAGTCAGGGAATGGTCCATGTGAATGTCCCAGAGAGAATATTCACGTGGAAGAAACAGCAAATGCAGAGGATCTGAAGCAGAGGTGAGCTCGAAGAGCAGGAGAAGACAACAGGGTGACAAGTGAGACTGGGAAAAGGAGAAAGGAACAGGGCTGTAGAAGAAGAGGTGGGAGACATAGCAGGACTCAAATCCTGTAAGGTCTTACAGGCCATGGTGTGGGAGCTTGTGGCTTTGTGTAAGCGATGGGCATTGTAAGTGATTTTGAGGGTTTGGACTAGCACAGTGTCATGATCTGGTTTATGTTCTGTAATTGTCCCACAATCCTCGTATATCCTGTTTTGTTTTCTTCAGTCTTTGTTCTCTCTGCTTTCTGATTGTGGAAGTTTCTCTTGTCATCTTCAGGCTCCGAGCTTCCTTTCTCAGCCATGTCCGGTCTGCTCATAAGCCCTTCAGAAGCACTCTTCATTTCTGTTGTGTTTTTGGTCTCTTGAAGTTCTTCCTGGTGCTCAGGATTTCCATCTCTGCTTACGTTGTCCGTCTGTTGTTGGTGAGCCGATGCTCCTGGGCCTGTGAACTTCAGTGCTTCTGGTTTTCTTCCCTGCCTCGCGGGGAAGGGATGGCTGGAGGGGGCTGCAGTGCGGTGTGTCCCTTGCTTCCGGTGGGCCGGGCTATGATAAAACCCCCGCGGGTGAAGCTCTGGTAAGACAGTTCCTCCTGAGGGCTGACCTTGTTAAGAAGAACAGAATGCTCTGTCTGTCAAAATGCTTCTCCTTCTGATCTTCTTTCTCTGATCTTTGCTCTGAGGACCTGGTTGAGCACCTAGAGGTCAAACTCACCGAATTATGGGGGCTTTCCCTAGGACCTGGTTCCCCAGAGTATTTAACTTTCAGACTTGTCCCTCTGTCCACACTGAGCCTCCGGCACTATGTCAGTTACAGGTTAGGTTTTCCTGCTCAGCACTGATTCCTATGGGACCACTGCTTCCCACACAGATAAATTGTGGTTCTCTCTACCCACCTGAGTGTCTCCTTGATTTTGGGGTCATCCCTTTACTGAGAGATCTAAGAGGAGTTGTTGATTTTTCATGCTGTTCTGCTTTGTACTTGTTGTTGGGACAGAGTGGCAACTTCTCAGCTCTTTAAATGCCAGATTGGAACCTGCTGGTTTATTTTAGAAAGGATTTTTCTGGCAGCTCTTTTGGGAAGGTAATGTAGAGAGGCAGGAGTGGAGGTAGGGAGATCACTTTAGGAGGGTATTGCATTAATTCATATAGAGCCTTGGATTAGGGTGGGAAACTACTGAGAAGTGGTAGCATTTGGGGCAATTCTGATGTTATTGATTGAAATAGAAAACCTTGCAGGGGACACATCTCACTGGAGGTTGGAGATCAAGAATGCTGTTACGGACGTGTGAAATATGAAATGCCTGTTAAAGATTCACATGGTGGCATGGAGTGACTGTCATGAGGCTCTGGTTGATGTTGGCTCTGTCATATAGATTTGGATGCTGTTAACATTTAAATGTATTTAGGGGCGCCTGGGTAGCTCAGTCGGTTGAGCGTCTGCCCTCGGCTCAGGTCATGATCCCAGGGTCCTGGGATCGAGCCCCACGTCAGGCTCACTGCTCAGTGGGGAGCCTGCTTCTCTCTCTCCCCCTCCCCCTGCTTGTGCTCTCTCTCTCTCTCAAATGAATAAACAAAAAATCTTTAAAAAATAAACGTATTTAAAGCCATAGGACTTAAGAAATTATTAATGATGTGGGTCTGAAGACTGAACTCTTGAGCACTGTCTGGAAGGGGACCGAAAGGGTTCAACAGATGAGATTGAGAAAGTGCAGCCAGTGAGGCAGCAGGAAGACTGAGGGTGTGGAGTTTCAGAAGTGGGAGAAGACAGGAAGTGCCAGTGGCTTTTGAGAGGCTGAATAAGATCTCTGAAGATGGACAAGTGACCATTAGATATGGCATTGTGGAGATTTCTGGCGACTCTCTTAGGTGTGGTTTCCTTGGTCTGGTAGGGAGGAAAGCGTGATTGTCATGGGTTCAAGAGTGAGTGTGAGGACAGCCCGTGAGGGGGCTGGCCTTCCAGAGAAGCTGGGTCATGGGTTCAAGAGTGAGTGTGAGGACAGCCCGTGAGGGGGCTGGCCTTCCAGAGAAGCTGGGTGCTGCCTGTCGTCATGGCAGGAGAAGAGAGTGTTTAAGAGGCGAGGAGGTTTGTAAACGTGGTGATAGACACATGAACCAGTTCTCTTCTTTTTGCTTCTCTTTGTTTAGTGAAAAGACTAGGGTTATCTGCTAAAGTGATGGTGAAGAAGGGGTGTTAGAGGTTTGAGAAAAAAGTGTGGAATGGTTTTTGAGAGAACCAGGAGTGAAATAAAGTACGACTTTCAGGCAGCACTGAAGGTCCATTTGAGGTTTACGGTTATAAATTTAAAATTACACATGTCAGGGTGTTTGTGTATTTTTCTTCTACTGTGTTTGGATAGAGACTGAGTTTTATTGAATCATGATACAGTGATCATGACATTTTGTATTTTTCATATTTCACCACCATGATTTATTGCTTTAAGGGTGCAAATGGTGGAGCTTGCTTATGTTTTTCTTTTGCTCTATTTGTGTATTGTAAGATCTTTCAGTAATATTTGTATTGTATAGGGTTTTTAGTTTTTAGTATTAACTGATTTGGCAAAGATTGTGATCCCTAAACATTGAAAATCTTTGAGTTTTTTAAAATTCAGATTTACTAAGTTAGAACATTGTAATAGATATTATAAAAATTTACCAGGGGGATGTCACCAAAATGGCAGCGTAATAGACCTCAGCCTTCATCCCTTCACAGAAAACAACAACTAGGTAGCTAACCATGACTAAAGAGAGCTCTAGAGTCTACTTAAGAAACTTCAAAGCATAGGGGAACAAAAAAAACCTTGAGAATGACTGCTCCCAAAGGGAAAGAGGACAGCTTCGTTTTTGGATTCTTCTGTTCCCAAGCTGGCATTGCTCAGCTTCCCAGCTAGAAAGAGTTCCTCTTGCAGGGAAGAGAAGTGCAGGGCACATGGGCAGCTTCCCTTGCATTTCTTGGCCCCACATGAAGGTCCTACTTCAGTTTCATTGCACCCAGAGACCAGCAAAGGTGAGATGTAGAGACAGCTAGTAACCAGGAAGAAAAGTAGGGGCCACCAGTAATAGCCACGCTGTGGAGAGATCGTGGTTCCCAGTGGTCTGCTCTGGAGACAGATCTGCAGCGTTTACCACTGAAGAGAGCAGCGAATGGTCAGCACAGCCGCTGCAGAAAGCTTGCAGGTTTTACCAGCTTTAACTCCACAGATAGTCACATTCAGCTGTCTCAGTCTCTTCCTGTTCCCTGCCCCACGCCCCAGTCAACTCCCCTTGGAGCCTGGGAACTGCACCAGCAGCTCTCCCAGGCCTCTACAGCTGTGTGAGTAAAAGCTGGAGCCTAGACCCCTGTGGCTGACCCCTACTGCCATGTGCATGTTGGCGGTTAGCCCCTTTAGGTGCGTACTTGCCCACGGCCAACCTGACACCCGTCACGAGCCTCCACTGCCATGCCCGTGCTCAGGGGAGACTGTTGCTGTAGGAGAGTGTCACCATGGCCTGGGTCTCTGCAGTTGCTTCTGGGCCTGGATTGGGCACTGCCTTCTGTCACAGCCCTGTATCACTCTGCTCCCCTGCAGCTGGCCCCACCAGCTGTGCACTTGCACACATCCTTCTCAGCCCCCATCACTGGCATCCGCTGCCAGGCACCCACGGCAAGACCCAGCTGCCAAGAGCCATGCATCTGCAGGTAACCCCAGCCCTTGCTGTCTGCCCTGCCCCCATCACTACGTGTAGGATTGCAGCCATGACACAGGCACCTGCAGCTGGCCCCCACAAGTTGCTGTGGCGACTTCTTTTCTAGCCCCTCGCCCTCATCTGCTGCTGAGGACCCCAATAGCCCTGCAGCCCCTGTGGACCCCCAGCACCTGCCAAGGATCACACAGTTGTTGACATCGTGGACCCTGGTGACTAGAGCCAATGAGCCACCGCACTCCCTCAGACTTGTTGCCACCCCGTACCCTCACACTTGGCACCCTGCACCTGTAGACCCGAGATCACCACGTGCTCCAGCATGCCCCCATGTGCAGGTGGACATTTTCTCTTACTGGAGTCCATGAAGTCTGGAAGAGGGGACAGCTTCTTCAAATGCACAGACATCTACACAAGGTTACAGGGATCATAAATAATGAGGGCAACATGACTCCAACAAAGGAATAAATAACTATCTAGTAACCAGCCCCAAAGAAAAGAAGATACAGGTATTACCTGATGAAGAATTCAAAATAATTACCTTAAAGATGCTCAGAGAACTCTGAGAACACTGATAAGTAATTTAATGATATCAGGAAAACAATACAGGAACAAAGTAGTAAGTTCCACAACAACACAAAAATAAATCAACACAAGCTGAAGACTACAACGAGTGAACTAAAAAATTCAATAAAGAGCTTCACCAGCAGACTAGACCAAACAGCAGGAAGAGTCCATGAGCTTAAAGAAAAATCATTTGAAATCATCCAGTCAGAGAAGCAAAAAGAAAAAGATTGAAAAGGAATGAAGAGAGCCTATGGGTCTTATGGGACACCCCTAACAAAAACAGTCTGTGCATCCCTGGAGTCCCAAAGGAGAAGACAGAAACAGTAAGGGAGAGAAAGCTTATTTAAAGAGATAATGACTGAGAACTTTCCAGACCTGGGGAGAGATTTGGACACCTAAGTTTGTGAAGCTAATAGGTCACCCCAAAATTTCAATCCAAAATGATCTTTTCCAAGATGCAATATAATAAAACCTAAATGGATGAAAAAAAAAAAGATTTTTAAAAGCAAAAGAGAGAAAAAGATTGCTACAAGGGAGCCCCTCTAAGTCTTACAGTGGATTTCTCAGCAGAGACCTTTCAGGTCAGGAGAGAATGGGATGATAAGTTACAAGTACTGAAGGAAAGAAACTGCTGGGCGCCTGGGTGGCTCAGTTGGTTGGGCGACTGCCTTCGGCTCAGGTCATGATCCCAGGGTCCTGGGATCGAGCCCCACATCAGGCTCCCTGCTCGGCTGGGAGCCTGCTTCTCCCTCTCCCGCTCCCCCTGCTTGTGTTCCCTCCCTCGCTGTCTTTCTGTCAAATAAATAAAATTAAAAAGAAAGAAAGAAAGAAAGAAAGAAACTGCCAACCAAGAATATTTTACCTAGTAAAGTTGTCCTTCAGAAATGATGGCAAGATAAAGTTTCCTAAACAAATAAAACCTGAGGGAGTTTGTCACCACTAGACCTGCTTAGAGGAAAGGCTGCTAATTAGTGACATGAAAACATAGGAAAATGTCCAACAGACTAGGAAAGGTAAGAATATATTCAGATTCAAAATACTTTACTACTGTCATTTGCTGGTGTGTTAACCACTTAACTCTAGTGTAAAAGTTGAAGGACAAAAGTGTTAAAAATAGCGATAGCTACAATAATTTGTCAGTAGATACACAGTATAAAAAGTAAAGTGTGACATCAAAAACAAACTATGGGGGTTGTGGGAATAAAAGGGTAGAGTTTTTCTTTGAGATAGAAGTTGTTATCAGTTTTAAATGGACTTATATCTATAAGATGTTTCCAGTAAACCTGTGAGTAATCATGAACCGAAGCCTGTACTGGAAAAGATGAAGGGAACCAAAGTATTCAACTGTGGAAAATCATCCATTCACAGAGGGCTAGAGCAAGAGCAGAAGAAAGAAAAAAGGAACTGCCAAACATCCAAAACCCATTCACAAGATGATCATACTTAGCTCTTACCCATCAATTACTATAAATGTAATAGGTTAAATGCTCCCAGAGCATTTATGTCTCTAAGAAGTCATAGAGTGGCTGAATGGATAAGGAACCAGACCCAACTATATGCTTCCCAACACAGATAGGTTCAAAGTGAAGGTATGGGAAAAAATATTCCATGCAAATGGAACCGAAAGAAGCAGGGGCAGCTATACTTACATCAGATGAAGTAGACTTGAAGTCAAAAACTGTAACTAGGGACAAGAAAGGTCATTATCTAATGATAAAGGAGTCAACTCATCAAGAGGAGATAATAATTGTAAATATACATGCACCCAATGTCAGAGCACCTGAATATGTCAAGCAAATAAAACACATCTGAAGGGCGTGATAGACAGCAGTACGCTAATACTACAGGACTCCATTCAGTACCTCACTTTCGTCAGTGAACAGATCATCCAGACAAAAAAAGCAGTAAGAAAACTTGCTGGACTTGAAGTACACTTTAGACTACATGGACCACACTGACATATACAGAATGTTTCATCCAACAGCAACAGAATATGTGTTCTTCTCAAGCACACATGGAGCACTTTCCAGGTTGGAACACATGTTGTTCAATCACAAAAATTTAGTCTTACCAAATTGGAAAATACGGAAATTGTGCCAAATACCTTTTGAGACCACAGTGGTGTGAAACCAGAAATCAGTAACAAGAGGAAAACTAGAAAATTCACAAATATGTTGAAAATGAACCATAGCACTCCTGAACAACGCATGGGTCAAAGAGATATCGAAAGGGAAATAAAAAAAATACATCGAAACAAGTAATAGTCTAAACAGAACATACCACAACTTACGGGATGCAGCAAAAAGTGCTAAGAAGGGAGTTTATAGTGCTAAACATCTATAGTTAGAAAAAATAAATATCAGAAATAAGCAACTTAGCTTTTACACCTCAAGGAACTGAAAGAAGAAAGGAAGGAGATAACAAAGATCAGAGCAGAAATAAATGAAATAGAGAATAGAAACACAAAAATCAAGGAAACTAAGAGTTGGGTTTTTTGAAAAGATAAACAAATTGATAAACTGTTAGCTAGATTTACCAGGAAAAAAGAGAGAAGAGTCAAATAAAATTATAAATGAAAGAGGAGACATTTCAGCTGATGCCACAGAAATATAACAGATGATAAATACTGCTATAAACAGTTATATACCAGCAGATTGGACGACCTAGATGATATGGATAAATTCCTAGAAATAACAACCTGCCTTGTCTGAATCCTGAAGAAACGGAAAATCTGAACAGGTCAGTAATAAGTAAGGAGATTGATTCAGCAATCAAAAACCTCCCAGCAAAGAAAAGTCTAGGACCAGAAAGAAAAGGAAGAAGTAAAATTGTCTGTATTTGCAGATGACATGATATTATATAGAGAAAACCCTAAAGATTCTACCAAAAATGTGTTACAGCTAATCAACAAAATCAATAAAGTTTTAGAACGTATAATCAACATACAAAATCAGTTGCATTTTTATACACTAATAATGAACTATCACAAAAAGCATTTTACAGATTTCAGCATTCTTTCATGATAAAAACTCTCAAGAAATTGGGCATAGAAGGAACATTACCTCCACCTAATAAAGATCATATATGAGAAACCCATAGCCAACATCGTACTTAACAGTGAAAAGTGGGAAAATTTCCAAGATCAGGAATAAGACAAGGGTGCTCACTCTCAGCACTTCTGTTTGACATGGTAGTGGCAGTCCTAGCCAGAATAGTTAGGCAAGAAAAAGAAGTAAAAGGCATCTGAAGAGAAGAGGAGGAATTAAAGTTTTCTCCACTGATGATATGATCATGTATTTAAAAAATCCAAAGGACTCCACCAAAAAACTGTTATAACTAATAAACAATTCAGTAAAATTTCAGGATACAACATCAGCATACAAAAGTCAGTTGCATTTGTATAAACTAACAATGAACTATCTGAAAAAGAAAACCATTTTGTTTACAGTAGCATGAAGAGCAATATACTTGGGAATAAATTTAACCAAGGAGGTAAAAGATCTGTGCAGTGAAAACTATAAGACATTGATGGAAGAAATTGAAGACAGAAATAAATAGAAAGATAACCCATGTGCATGGATTGGAGTGATTAAT
Source organism: Eumetopias jubatus (assembly GCF_037043125.1). Taxonomy (NCBI): domain Eukaryota; kingdom Metazoa; phylum Chordata; class Mammalia; order Carnivora; family Otariidae; genus Eumetopias; species Eumetopias jubatus. Next base: position 108,846,031 of record NW_028274819.1, read on the forward strand.
GTTAAAATTTCCATACTGCCCCAAACCATCTATAGATTTAGTGTACCCTCTATCAAAAATCCATTGCCATTTTCCATAGAACTTGTAAAAACAATTCTAAGATTTGTATGCAATCATAGAAGACCCCAAGTAGCCAAAGCAATTTTGAGAAAGTAGAAAGTTGGAGGCACTCCCTGATTTCAAACTATATTAAAAGCAATAGTAATTAAAACAATATGGCACTGACGTAAAAAGAGACACAGACCAGTGAAACAGAATTGAGAGTGATATGGTCAACTTGTATTTGACAAGGGAGCCAAGAATACTCAGTGGGGAAAGGATATTCTCTTCAACAAATGGTGCTAAGAAAACTGGATGTGAACATGCAAAAGAATCAAATTGGACGTCTCTTTTGCACTTTTCACAAAAAATAACTTGAAATGGATTAAGGGCTTAAATGTTAAGACTCAAACCTTTAAAAAAAAAAAAAAGGGAAAAAGCTTCTTGACCATGGGTCTTGGCAATGATTTTTTCAGATGTGACAAACCAACAGCACAAGCAACAACAACAAATCAGCAAATGGAACTACATCAAACTAAAAAGCTGAAAAGCTTCTGCAGAGCTAAAGGAACAACGAAATGAAAAGGCAGCCTATAGAATGGGAGATAGTATTTGCAAACCTTTTCTCTGATAAGGATTGATACCCAAAATATAAGCTCATACAACTCAGTAGGCAAAAACCAAACAATACAATTTAAAATGGACAGAGGACTTGATAGACAAAATTTTCTAGAGACAACATTTAAATATCTGAGAGGTACACGAAAAGATGCCCAACATCACTCATCGTCAGGAAAATGCAAATCAAAATCACAATGAAATACCATCTTACACCTGTTGGAATGGCTGTTATTGAAAAGAGAAGAGATACAGGTCGTGATGAGTCCTGGGTGTTGTATGTAAGTGATGAATCACTAAATCCTGACCTGAAACTAATATTACACTGTATATTAACTAACTGGAATTTAAATAAAAAATTAAAAAAAAAAAAGAAAATGAATGTTGGTGAGGATGTGGAGAGAAAGGAGCCCGGGTGCACTGTGGGTGGGAATGTGAACTGGTACAGCCACTGTGGAAATCAGTATGGAGGATTCTCAAAAAATTAAAAATAGAACTACCCTTCTTTTCATCAAGAGACACAAAAGCTCATGTGTTTCTTCTTTTATTAGTTAAAAGGCATTAGTAGAGATTGGCCAATTTTTTTTGTGTATAGGACCAGGTAGTAAATATTTTCAGCTTTCTGTTGTAACTCCCAGCTCTGCTGTCCTGGCCCAGGAAGCAGCTGTAGGCAATACAGAAATGAATGATACAGCTCTGTTCCAGCAAAACTTTATTTATAAAAACAAGTGGCTGGCCTGATTTGGCTTATGGGCCATGGTTTGTCAGTCACTGGTCTAGGATCTCGAAATGATAGATATTTTCATGACAACTGTCTTTGAATTTGGGTACTTTTCATACTTAGTAGTTATCCTGAAAATGGATCTTTAAAGGCCCTGGGAGAAGTAACCCTTCAGGAATGGTTGATATAGGTCAAGATCCTGTTTGTTTGTTTATTCATCCACAGATATTAATTGATGGCATTCATTGTGTGGAGTGTTCTATTGGGGATACACTGCACATTAGGAAGAAACCGTTCTTGCCTTTAGAGAGCCCATAAGCATTCAATAAATCATTATGAGACATGAATTCAGTAATTATAGATGTGTAAATTACTGTGAAACACAAATGGAAAGTCTTTTGAAAGAAATACCAGGGTGTCATAACCTAAGTTGGGAAGACAGAAAGTATTTCAGGTTGGACAGCAATTCTGATACTACTTCTGGTCAGTATTTAGTCCTACCCTATTTGCATATTTATTTGTTTTTTACTGTCCATCCTTTTTTTGTAATTCTGAAATTCAGATTATGTTCACTCTCTTTTGTAATTTACCATTAGATCTTTAGGAGTATCTCTTTCTTATAACCAGATTAAGAAAGGTATCTTGAGCCAAATATAAACTTGATTATGTTTTTGTGTTTAGAAAGGGCATTTATGGTTGTTAGGGTTTTTTTTTTTTTAATGCTTTCTGTATTTTTTAGTTTTCCTGAGTATTTACTACATAATTAATGAAAAAGAGGAACAATCACAAATTCTGACAAAGGGTATGTGCATCTGTTATACTGTATATATAGAGTATGGTTGGTTGTGTATTTATTATCGTGTATTAGGAGACAGGTACATAGTAACTTTTTGGAAGTTTCTTCCTTCAAAATCATAGAGCTAAAGGATATGTGATTCTGGGGGGGACTTTCCTCCTCTTGCTTTTGTCCTTTCACACTTTACTGAAGAGGAACCGAGGACACTAAGAGAATTAAATTGCCGTTGCAGGCCTTAGCGACTTGTCCGATTTTGCAAGCTACTGAGTTGCAGATGGCTAGCGCCACAAGTCTCAATGTCCAGCTCCCAGTCCAGCTGTTTTTCATGAAACAGTATGGCCTTTCAAATGACTCCAGTTAATGGATAGTTGTTGGCTGTTGCCTAAATTTAATTGTCTTTGTACAGTTTCCATGTGTCATTTATTGGCATTTGTGAATAAGTGGTGTGTGCTTTGCTCTTTCTTAAAATACATCCTATTGACTCTAACATTCTTTAAATATAAACTTTTCCATTTAAAATCTAAGACGTCAGTGTTTCCTTGGCAACATAAACTTAGGCACGTCTTCATGAGATCTCTGTACATCTTTCCTCATTAATTTTGTTAGCACCGTGGGCAGTAATTTTATCCTTTTTGTTCTGATAGTGTATTAAAAATGGACTGGAGGGGAAGGAAATGGAAGGTACACGAGAAGAAAACAGAGACAGACTCAGTAATTAGGGTTTTACTTTATATTGTAAGAAAACAAAATGATTTTATTGTCTAATAGAAGATGCTTGTTGTTTCTATTGATAATTTTATTTTTTTCTGAATTTGTGACATTGCAGGCTTGATACCTTTTTGGATGGAGGTGGTCTTTAAAATATAAAGTACATATTTCCATAATATACAGTAGAACTTAAAGTCCTTTTTAAAAGATGTTCAGTAAGCTGTAATAGTAATAATGAATCTTGAGAACTTAGGTGGCAGCTTTGTTAAAGGCCTGAGCAGAAGAAGGTGAGGAATGTCTAGATTGCCGCCTCATTGCAGGACCTGTTTCGGTGCTGGGGGTAGCTATTTCCATCCTCTTAGACTTTCATTGATATGGGGTGAAAGTAGCTTTGCACAAGGCTAATCCAGGAGTGTGAAATGATGTATATCGTCCCGTGACATCCTCTACAGAAAATTTGGAATTTGGGCATCGTGAAATGGTAGAAGTGATATTTTGTTTTGGTATATAACTGAATAAATTTTAACGTACATAGTTTGTGCATTTTTCTAAAAGATGTAGGCTTGAATCCAGTCCATGCTGCTTAACAAAATTGGTCTGTTTTGTTTTGTTTTCTGGGTGGGAACACCAGAGAAGTAATTTATTCGGCTTTCTTTGGTTCAAGTCCCATTTCTTTTTTTAATAGTAAAATATACATAACATAAAATTTAACACTGTAGCCATTTCAGGTGTACAATTCAGTGACATTAAATACGTTCACACTGTTGCACACACATCACCACCATCCATTTCCAGAACTTCTCCATCATCCTAAGCAGAAGCCCTGTACCCGTGAGACTAACTCCCTTTCCCACACCTGTATCTCCATCAGCCCCTGGTAACCTCTGTTCTGTTTTTGTCTCTTATCAGTGTGCCTGTTCTAGGTACCTCGTAGAACTGGAATCACACACTCTTCTTCCTTTTGTGTCTGGCTTACTTTGCTTAGCATAATGTTTTAAAGGTTTGTCGATGTTGTAGCTTGTATCAGAATTCCATTCCTTGTTAAGGCTGGAATGGAATTCCATGATTTGTATAGACCACTTTAAAGAAGAAATCTCTTCTGGGTGCTTGGGTGGCTCAGGCGGTTAAGTGTCAGTGTTCAGCTTAGGTCATGATCCCGGGGTCCTCGATCGATCTCCGCATAGTGGCAAGTCTGCTTCCCCCCCGCCCCTCCCCCTGCTTATGCTCTCTCATTTTCTCAAATAAGTAATAAATAAAACCTTCTAAAAAATGAAAAAATAAAAAAAAGCTATTCATCTGTTGGTGCGTATCTGGGTTGTTTCCACCTTTTGGCTAGTGTGAGTAATGGGGCTATGAACATGTGTACAAGTATCTTTTGAGTCCCTGCTTTCAGTTCTTCTGGGGATATATATATGGATGTGGAGTTGCTGGACCATATGTTAACTCTTCATCGGACTTTCTGGAGGAACCACCAAACTGTTGTCCACAGCGGCTACACCATTTTACATTCCTAGCAGCGGTGCACAAGGGCCCCGGTGTCTCCACATTCTCACCTATTATTTTCTGTCTTTTTGTTGTAACAACAACATTTGTTGTTGTTTTCATTTGTTTTTTAGTAGCAGCCATCCTAGTGGGTGTGAGGCGGTATCTCATTGTGGTCAGGTCCTAGTTTGACCATGGTGAGATTTTATGACACCTGTAGGCACTTCTCCCAGATTTTGACCTATTAACTTCAAATTGTTGGCCATTGGGTATACTGGGTCAGTACTTTATCCATTTTTCTTTCTAAAGAAAAAATAGAGTCTAAAATTATATGAAATTTATATTTCACCAGTTAATTTATCTTTTTCCAATGAATCTGAGGGGTTGGAGTTTGAAGGGTAATTTAGCAGTTTTCATCAAAATTTTGATTACAGATTTGTCATAAAACTTGAAATGCCTTGTAAGAATTAGACTGTAGTCTGTGTTTCTTGTTGATAGTCTGTGTCCTAATGCAATGCTAATTAAATAGATTTGTTGCAAACCATTGTTTTTACATAATGTTGCTAAAAACTTTTGGTTTTCAGTTTTCATGGAATTTTTCTGTATATCTGATTTTTTTATAAGATGCTATTTTTTATAGTTTAGGTTTTTTTTTCTAAAACATCAAAATGGCAAAGCAAATTAGTTTTCATGGTTAGAAACATTTAACATTTTTATACACTTAGTATTTAGTTGATTAATTCACTAACATCTTCAGTTTCTAGGCTTGAATTTGGAAACTATTTGCTTGATTAAATAGAGTCTAAGTAATAATTCCATTTAACTCCCAATTCATGTGGACAGTGGTTACCGTTAATGAATCCAGAAGAACTTCTCTTGCTGCAGTGATGTAATTGTGATCCCTCTGGACCAGGGTTTCTCAGCCTTGTTGGCACTGTTGACATTTTGGGTTGGCTAACTGTTGTGGGAGGACTGTTTGTCTCTTGTAGAATGTTGAGCAGCATCCCTGACCTCTACCTAGTAGATTCCAGTGGCATCCACACCCACCCCGTGTTTTGACAACCAAAAATGTCTCCAGACATTGCCAAATGCCCCCCAGTGAGAAAGTCGCCCCCAGTTGAGAGCCCTGCTCTGGGAGGATCTGGGAGGGAATAATAGTAACCACTATTTTGTGAGGACCTGCTCTGTATTAGGCCCTCTGCGTTCAGTGATGCTTGGAATTATCTGACAGCATTGGCATTATTAACCCCTTCTAGTAAACAAACTGATGCTCCAGAGATGCTCCATAGCTTGCTTATGATCACATATCCCTTTCCTAAACCCGGTTCATTTTTTCCCCTTTATCAGTACATAGTACTACTGTCTTGCCTAGGTCGGACAGCGAGGAGTCATCAGCAATACCTCTGCCTCCTTCCTTTTCCACATCAGATCTGTACCAGGCTTGTTCTCCCCTCAGTGCTAATGAGTCTCCTTCTCTGCAGTCCCAGTGATGCTGCGATCATTTTTTACTCGGTCTGTGAAAATAGCCTTGTAACTGGATTGCTGGCATTTCTTCCATTTCTTTTTAAATTTTACCTCACGGAAGCCACAGTGATTTTTTTTTCCAAAGTGTATGTCTGATCCTCTGGCCTCCATGTGAAAGCATTTCAGGTGGCTTTTGGTTGCTGTTAGATTCTTTAACGGGGTCTAACAAGACCTTGAATGGTCCGGTCTCTTCCTCTCCTGCCTCATCTCAAGTCTTTCTCTCTCTTACTTTGCTTCCTCTGTTGCAGCTGTTGCTGACTTCCGTCCAGTCCCTCCAGTGTGCTGTGCTTTCTCCTGCCTCCCGCTCTTGGCCCGTGTTTCCTTTGCTCTGCTTTGCTACCTTCCCCGCTTCTGCCCGTTTCACTCTTCCTGTTCGTACGTATCTCATTATTCTTTCAGGGAAGCCTTTTTCACCTCTGTGATTGTGTCAGCCCCTCTGTCAGGATCTCAGATTGCCGTCACGACTCTAATTGGACTTTTTTATTGACCATTCCTTTAGTTAATGTCTGTCTTTCCCATATTATTCCATGTTATTGGGATTGTGTTTGCTTTTGCTCACTTTTGTATCTTAACTATTATAATTTTTAGTACATGATGATAGTGTCCGATAAATATTTATTGTCTAGAATCACATACTATACTTGAGGCTTGAAATTAAGTGCCAAAATCTCTTTTTTACCACTCTACTTAGTTGCATAGAAAATTCATATATTTTCTGTTCTCATTAATGCCTGTTGTTTTGATTTTGCAATGATATTATTTTAAAAACAAGCACAGTCTTTCATCTTTTAACATTGCTGACCTTTTTATCATCAACCTTCTCTACTTTGTTCTGGTAGAGACCACATCTGAAAAAATCTTGTAGTGGGCCCCACACTGAGCCATAGAGAAATTGTTGTTTAGGTTCTATCAGGGAAGAGCTTTGGTCACAAGGATAGTCAAATGCTGGGACAGGTTTCCTGGAATGTGTTGCTAATTTATAGTGCACAGGATCAAGAATTAAATATATATGTTTTTAAATTTCAAAAATAGAGATGATATTTTTGGAAGCTCAAATGCTTAAAAGATAGTATGATGAGAATATAACTATTAAATTGACTGAATAAAGTTAATGAGTTTTAATGGCATCTTCTAAAAAAATAAACATCTGTAATCCATGCCTTAATTTGAATATCAAATACCTAGAATTACACATAAGCCTATGCCATATTGGAGAATAATCTTGAGTTCTGTCTGTAATTCCTACCATTGTTCCTCTTCCAACAAAGACTTTAAGGGAGAGATCAGGATGTTTATACCTCCTGGCATAATATGCATGACCTAAAAGAGCTGTAGGTGGAAACACTGGAAAAGTAAAATAAAAATTATGCACTGTGGATATCGTAAAAAAGAAAAAAAGAATAAACCTTGTTGAATAGTCTTCTTAAAGGCGTTTTACAGACTAAAGTGAAACAAAGCACATTTCCTGTGCTTCTCAGTAATTTAATACTAAATTATCCGTGTAGCAAAAGAAGGATGACAAGGATTAATTAAAATGTTCCCTGATATTTTAGACATGGAAATATTTTAATGAAAAATGCTACCAGTTTGTCAAAGGTAACATTAAAGTTTATTTTTATTAGCTAGTAAGAGAATGTGGAATTAAAAACTGTCCTGGATTTTGGTTATTGATAGGTCAAATCTCTAATGCTTCTTATGGCATCAGAAATATCTACTTTAATTTTCAGTGTTTAAGATGAGGTTTTCTTAAGAGCATGAGTGATCTCTTTGCTTTCCTTAGGGCATGATAATTTGTGTCTATGTTTATTTTCTTCCTCCAAGAAAAAACACTTAGAAAGAGTGACTCATTCTTGCCCCACAAAAGCTTCAATCTCTAATAAGTTAGCTTTAATTCTCAGAATTAAGGAACAAAGACAAGAAACCAGAAATCAAGATAAGGACTTAAGTCATCTGGGAGTAAATGATTTATTTTACTTCATCAGATTTTAATGTGGTTTAATGGAATTCCATTGGTTTTTCTAGTCTTGGTCTTTTTTTATTTTTTTTTCCCTAGGAGGCTTTGTTAGATAAATTATGATCCATTCTGCTTATCTGTTTAGCTGCTGACTTCTAGTGTTGCAGTGGTACATGATTTAACAGGAGAGCAGTTTTTAGAAATAGAGTTTGTCAGCTGAGTTGCTATAGTAGGATGTATTTCATTTGAGATTTTTCTTTCAACTGAAACTGAAACTGGATGAGTCCATCATCAGTAGGCAGTGCATCAAAAGAGTGTTGACTTTGTTGTGTATGTACATGACAGTTATATGAATAACTGAAACAGGGTACTTTTAGTCATTTCATAAAGTTAAGACTTCAAGATTAGTGTTCTTTTCAATAAACTAGGTGATAATAATATTGGTTCTTTGTGAACTATGAGGGTTTTAATTGTGAAAGAGGTAGCTAATGTGGTACTTCACATAGGACGAATGAATGTATATGGTGAAGACCAAAATCACATTCAGTTATGTTGTCTTCTTGTAAAAAAAATATTTTGTTTATTTGTGAGAGAGAGTGAGAGAGAGCACGAACAGGGGTAGGGGCAGAGGGAGAGGGAGAGAATCTCAAGCCGACTCCCCGCTGATCTGCAGTCCCAGGACCCTGAGATCATGACCTGAGCTGAAGTTGGATCCTTAACAGACTGAGCCACCCAGGTGCCCTTATGTTGTTTTTATTAATGCATCATTTGTTCTTTTTTTTGTCTTTACCAATTGGCTTTAGTTTCACTTTGAAAAATAATTCTTTGTTAGTCTTTTGTTTTTAAATGACCTTAATTTTGAAAATGTGTAGAATCGGGATCCTTATTTTCTTCTTGTAACAAATTATTGTGACTATTTTAGATTCCTAATAATGCAATGTATGAATGGTAATTGGTAGTAGAAAAAACAGGTTTCAGAAAGTTTCTTCTAGCTAGGATGTCATTTACCAGAGAATATGAGACAAGCATATGAATCCTTTTTTCTGTGATTTGTCATTGGTTTTAAAAGGCATTTTGTGTCTCTTCTCTTGATGCTAATCAGATGTTTATAGATTGTAGGCTAGCTTTTTTATTTTTACTCTAAATTTAACCATTTATTGATTACTTAGAGAAGGTGTCTCTGGAGTCCCACTTTTGTATTATATATAATTCTAATGTACTTGGTTATCCAGTTTTAAACCAGGAGTATAATAAAAGCAGTGAATTAGAAGTGAGGAAACAGACTACCATTAGAAGAAATGCTTATAGCAATGAGAACTGACAGCTAGTTTAATATAGAGAGGAAAGAATGAGATGGAAAAATGGAGAGAAATAACTAAAAAATCATGAACGTCTTGGTTGATGTAGCTAGCCTAGAAGCAAGCAGCCCTCCAGAGGCCCATTCATGAATTATGATACATTATATTAACTGTCCCAACAATTGTCCTGTATTATCAGGAAAAGATTAAATTAAGTTCCACATATTATGTTTTGAAAGGCAGGAAAGTTTATAATACTCTTTGAGAAATTTCCTTTCAAAATGACTGCAATAAGAAATGTTTTTATACTTAAATGGAAAACCCTTAACTGATGGGAAGTTTAGCTGTTCAGAAAAACTTATTCTACCAGTTTATATTAATGGTTGTATTCTAAACCTCAGTCATAATGTGACATCGCTCACATTATTATCAACCATTAATCATTCTCTAATAAAATGCTGACTTCTTTATTTTCTTCCCTTGACAATTCATTCAAGAGGTTTCGCTTTGACTCTGATGGAAGGTGATAGGTGTTCCAAAGGAATGTTTAAAAGAGAAGAAGCTTTGGCATGCTCAAATACTTACATTCTGGTTTGGAAGAGTTGTTGGAGAGGGTAAGAAGAAGACTAATGATGAGGGAGGGGAGGAAGAAGCCGTGAGTGCCATGGCTAAGCAGACTGCAGAACCTGCCTATCCGGAGTATATGAAATGGGGCTGGGGTCCAGTGCATGGACGGCAGGGCTGGTTTATATGGAAGCACATGTACACTCCCAATGTAGCAGGACGGAGGAAGTACTAGCCAGGCATTTGCTTGGAGGGTTTGTAGGTTTCATGGTAGGAAGATGAGCAAGTTCTTGTCTGATTTTTGAGGTCATCTGCTGAGAGTGAAGAGGAAAATTGATGGCGTGTCCAAGGCTTGATGGTGATCTTCTGAAATAGTCACGGTGGAAAATGGAGGTTTTAAAAATTTTGTTGACGAGCCAGTTCAGCTTATGAGTTCGTAGGGAAGCCAATTGCAAAATTTAATGACTCTTCTATAACATGGCAGCCAGAGGGTAAGACCAGAGAAGGAAGATGGTTGACTACATTCAGATTGGACTATCCTAAAATAATACTGTTGGATTTGGTCATTAGAGAAACTGGACTGGAGCAGAAAAGGAGTAGTTTTATTTTATTACATTAACTTTCAACCACCATACTATACAATTGACATTTGAAATGTCTGAATTTCATATACTGTTATATACTGTTTTTGCACAATGGTTAATACTAAAAAAATATTCTTGGAACATTCTTGAAGAAATGTATAAGCAGAGCCTCTGAACAAAAGCAGCTTGTTATTGCTATTTATAGAAGGTTAAATCTGTGTCAGTCACTTTTCAATCAGAGAAACAGAACTAATAAAAGGCACACAGACACAGGGAACAGGGATTGAACTTAGCAATTTTGGAATCTCGGTAAGCAGCCTTTTTAAGGCTGTGTGTTTGCGTCTTTAAGTCCAGAGGCAGGCTCTTGGGGAGGGAAAAGCAATGTGAAAGAGAGGGGGAGCAAGAAGAAGCTGGAACCGAGCTGGAGCTCTCAGGATGGACGGGAAACACTTGTCCGTTCCTGTTGCCTGTGACCTTGGTAGTGTGGCTGTCCTTTAGACCAGGCCAGGAGCTAAATCCCCACATCTGACCCAGAGCTCGGGGAGGCCGAGAGAGGATGGAGGGGTTGGGGGGGCAGTTGCATACCCGGCTACTGTGCTGTGTAAAAGGAAAGTGGACAGTGTAGGCTCTAAAATGGCAAGACTTCATGTCTCCTGTAAGAATTTCTCCCTTCGCCCACCCTAACCAGAAATAGACAGAAAAGGGATGTCTGGTAAATGTCTGTCAGAGTAGTCGGATTGACAGTAACCACAACCCGGGTATTTTTACCTTGGCATGTCTCCTTAAGCCGTATTTAATCTCCAAATAAAGAAAATAACAAAGAAGTCATGCTTCTAACATGATACAGCTGTCCCACTTACAACCAAAAACATGCTATCCCTTTCCCCAGAGAGAATACAGCTACTTTTAACATTGATGGTAGATGGTAAAGAGATGAGAGAGGGAAAGAGAAGAAACAATTCTGGCTAATATTTAAATGTATATTCACATATGAATTCGTATCAAAGTAGTGAAGAGGTGTTGGAACTGTCATGAAACTGGGTATGTGGCTTTAGCTGGCATTTGTAACTGCTTTCCTTGCTGCCCACTCCATATTCCTTTTGCCCACAGCAGCACCCTAACTGCTGCTCATGGTTCCTTGCCTGATGGGGTGGACCCGAACCTTTGTTTACTAGTGGTCCTGCCTTAATTTGAGTTGTTGTCGTTTATCACTGACTTTAGTCCTAGGCCATGAGAATTATACTAAGAGGTGCCCTAAAAGGTCTCCTACATTCAAGTTGCACGTCCCCTTGCCTCTGTTAGGTAGCACCACCCAGTGTGCCCTAGTCAGAATCAGCCGCTCCAGCCAGCGTAGGGACCCCCTTCTTTGCCTTTTGCTTTAGTTAAAGGACTAAGGAGCCAGAGCAGTCTGGCGGCCATCTCCGTGTCAGGTGCAGTGAGTCATTGTGGTGTCCCTTGGAAGAAGGATTCCTCCCTTTGGGACTAAGACCTGTATACCAGTAGGGCCTAAAGTCACAGGGATGGGAAGCAGAAGTTTCGCTAGTGTATCAAACGCAGTAATAATGAGATGGGTCACTGCTATTTTCCTCTAGCTTCCTAGACCTGTGAATCCTGCCAATGGGAGAGATAGTGTCACAGTTTGGATGTTGATTTAGAGCCCACGGTTCATCCTGGAGCACATTGCCCTGGCCCCAGTAGGTGGCATCCAGCATTTTTCATTAAGTCTAGAAAAGGCCAGCTTACTGTTCTGGTCAGCTAGCTGCCTCAGGATGATGGGGAACATGATAAATTAAATGGGGCTGGACCATTGCCTGGTGATCGTCATTGCATGATGAGTGCAGTGGGCCTGGACCTGTGAATTCAATGGGCATGGACCCATGGCCACATTGTATTTGCTGTGAAATTGCTTCCTTGGTCAGAGGAATGTGTGTGATACCTTGATGACAGAAGTCCAGAGATGGTGGTTTTGGCAAAAGCATTGCATGCAAGGAAGGAAATCCATCCATATCCAGGGTAGGTGTCTATTCCAGTCAGAACGGGGTGCTTCTCCTTCCGTGACGGAAGCAGTCCATGTACCCAACCTGTCCCCAGAGAGCTGGCTGATCCTCGTAAGGAGTGCTGCCATATCGGGGGCTCAGTGTGGTCTCTGTTGTTGGCAGTTGGGTATTCAGCAGTGGCTATAGCCAGATCAGCTTTGATAAGTGGAAGATCGTGTGGCTGAGCCCCCACATAATTTCTGTCCCCACCTGACCACCCTGTTCCTAACCTCATTTGCACAAAGGTAGCAGAGCTAGTGCCATAAATGTTTTCACCAGCGCCACAAATGTCTTCGTGCTCTGTATCAGTTTGGAGAGATCCATCCACATATCTCTTCCCCAGACCTCCTAGCTGCTAATTCTCTGATTGGGTTCTGTCCAAGGCTCTGACCATCCAACCAAAGCATTAGCCATCGTTCACGAATCAGTTTAGACCTGTAGCTCTGGCCACCTCTCCTTCCGGGCGAAACGAACAACAGATACACTGCTCAGAATTCTTACTGAGAGGATTTCCTTTCACTGCTGTCCTTCTGGGCCATCCCAGTGTGGAGCCCGGGTCCTGCAGCCGTGCACTTGTGGCTGGGGCCTGTGTACCGGGCAGAACCATATGTTTAAACATGTGAATGTATGGCCTACATTTAAATTTTTATAGTTTTTTTGTTTGTTTGTTTGAGATCTAGGATCTGACCAGGGTTTGTACGTTGTATTTGGTTATTGTGTCTCCGGAGTGTTAGACTCCCCAAGACTACCCGCACTTCTGACACCGGCTGCAAGTTCAGGGATCCCCGAGGCCACCCTTGGGGAATTCACCAAAAGCTGTTACACTCACAGTTGAGGTTTATTACAGTGCAGGAATACAGATATAAAGTCGGCCAAGGGGAGAGGTGCATGGCGCTGAGTCTAGGAGGTTCCAAACATGAAGCTTCCATTTGTCCTCTCCCAGTGAGTGGTGGGCAGCACTCACTTCTCCCAGCAGTGGTGTGTGAAAGATACTCAGAGTACTGCCAACTAGGGAAGCTCACCCGAGCTCTAGCGTGCAGGGTTTTTGTTGGGGTTTGGTCCTGTAGAAATGGTTTATTGCCTGTGAGGGTGACCTGAGGGGGAGCTGATGCTGTGTGGCCCAAGCCTGCACCCTAAATCACATCGTTAGCATAGACTCTGTGGTGTGACCCAGGGCCCCCAGGTCAACAGAGCCACTCTTAACAGGCAGGACATTCCGGGGGTTTCCAGATTTCCTTGTAAGGGCAGAAGGCAAGGGCCAGACCTTTCTTTGGGCAATGTTAATTTTTTATTTAACAGCTTTCTTGAGATATGATTTATGTGGCCTACAATTCACCCATTTAAAGTGTACAATTCAGTGATTTTTAGCATATTTACAGATATGTGTAACCATCATCATAGTCAATTTTAGAACATTCTTATCACCTCACGAAGGAACCCCATAGCCTTTAGCTGTCACCCACTAACCCTTTCAGCCCCCTTCCGTACCCACCCTGAACAGCCACAGATCTATTTTCCGTCTCTGCAGATTTCCCAGATCTGGACATTTCATGTATAGGATCGTGATTTTCTGTGACTGGCGTCTTGCACGTAGCATGATGTTTTTACGGTCCTTGTAGCAGGTGTGAGCGCTTCCTTTCTGTTTCGCAGCCTCCTGATACTCTGTTGGACAGATTTTACACATGTTGTCCATCTGCTCATCAGTCGATGGGCATTTGGACTGTGTCCATCTTTTGGCTGTTATGAATAATAATGCTGCTATAAAGATTTATGTAAGGTTTTTGTTAGACATATGTTTTCATTTCTCTTAGGTATATACCTAGAAGTGGGATTATCGGGTCATACAGTTATCCATATGTTTAATTGTTTATTTATTAGTTTATATTTGAGGAACTACCAGACTATTTTCCAAAGAAACTGTACCATCTCACATTCCCATCAACAATGTATGAAGGTTCTGATTTCTTCCCATCCTTGTCAACACTTGGATTCCAGCCATCTTGTGAGCCTCAAGTGGTAACTTCATTGTAGTTTTGATTTGCATTTTCCTGTGCTGATTGGCCACTTGTGTACCTTCCTCGGGGAAACGTATGCTCAGAACCTTTGCCTAATTTTGGATCAGGTTGCTCGGTTTTTGTTTGTCTGTTTTTTTTGCTATTGTTGAGTTGTAGGAGTTCTTTATATCTTTTGGATATACGATTTGCAAAGATTTCCTCCTATTCTGTGGGCTGCCTTTTCACTCTGTTGACAAGTGTCCCTTGGTGCAACAAAGTTTTTATAAGTTTGATGAAGTCCAGCTTGTCTATTTTTCTTTGTTGCGTGTGCTTTTGTTGTCATAACCAAGAAATCATTACCAAACTTAATGTTAGGAAGCTTTTCCTCTATGATTTTTTGTCCAAGAGTTTTAGAGTTTTAGTTCTTAAGTTTAGGTCTGTGACCTGTTTTGAGTTAATTTTTATATATGGTATAACTTAAGGGTCCAACTTTTTTTTTTGGCATGTGAATATCCAGTTTTCCCAACACCATTTGTTTAAGAGACTGTCATTTCCCCTTTCAATGGTCTTGGCACCCTTGTTGAGAATATTTTGAGCATATATGAGAGGGTTTATTTCTAGGCTCTCTTCTATTCCGTTGGTCTGTTACACCGTTTTGGTTGCTGTAGGTTTGCAGTAAGTTTTAAAATCAAGAAGTGTGAGACCTCTACCTTTGTTCATTTTCAGGATTATTTTGTCTCTTTGTAGTTCCTTGAGATCCATCCCATATGAATTTTAAGATGGATTTTTCTATTTCTGCAGAAAACATTATTGGGTTTTTGATAGGCTTTGTGTTGAATCTATAGGTCGCTTTTGGTGATCTTTGCTCCTTTCTTTGATGTTTTTTAATGTCATAACTATTTTATCACATTTTTCTGACTTGTTTGAAAAAGAGATTTTCAGAGTTTTAAAATATGATGTATGAACTCCAGCTTGTAGCATCCATCAGCTTTCTTTAGGACTCCATCTAAATGATGACAGTCTTATTTTCATACCCCTCTTTTCTTTCTTCACCTCCTTTCCACCAGCAAATGTTTTGCTTTTCCACTTCGTAGACTCAATTCTCCACTTTCTGTTAACATTCTGTCCATTGAAAATTTTTTGTTATCAAGTATAGGAAGGTGGTGGCATGAAGGTCACAGAAGATGTGTACATGATTTATAAATTAAAAGCATTTTGGATCAAAGCCCAAATGGAAGATAATGGGGAAAATTCAAATAATTAAGAGGGCATAGGAGGAGGGAATTGTAGTTATGTTGAAAATTCAGTTTTATATTGTGTTGAAGAATTATGCAGATTTAAGAGACAAGACTGTACTCTATTTAATTCAAAACTATGAATAAATCAGAGAAGTTTGGCAACATCCATGGAGCATAGATTTAAAGAACAGAAGTACTGTCTTCCATATACAAAGGATTTGATTTGAATTGAATATATTCCCTGATCACTCATGAGCTGGTTTTTTTTTTTTTTAAGATTTTATTTATTTATTTGAGAGAGAGAGAGAGAACGAGCAGGGGGAGCAGCAGAGGGAGAGGGAGAAGCAGATTCCCCGCTGAGCAGGGAGCCCGATGTGGGGCTCGATCCCAGGACCCCGGGATCATGACCTGAGCCGAAGGCAGACACTTAATTGACTGAGCCACCCAGGCGCCCCATGAGCTGGTTTTTAATAACAGTGCCTTTATAGCAATATATCATATGCGGCACAGGTACATGTGGAGGTATGTATTCTGCTCCTACTAATACACTTCAGCAGAGAGGGACCTACTCGATGTCTGTGTTCTGATTAGTACCTTCACTCAGTTGGGTGTATTTATTCTAGGTGAAATTTAAGGTCTCTCCTCATTCTCTATGCTGCTTCATAGACTATATTTAAAGTATACCCTTTCTGTCTTTTAAAGATGGATTTCTTAAGTGAGAGAGGCTCACTGTATGTCATACACTCTTCATTTTTACAGTCAGATAACCTGTGTTGGATTCCTGCTTCTGTCTCTTACTAGCTGCGTGATTTTGATGAAGTTTTTAGTCTCTCTTAAGCCTCGTTTTTTAAATCTTACAAGTGAGGATGACAGTTCCTATGTTGTAGGGATGTTTGGATGAGAGAGTACTTAAGGTTTCTGTTAGTACCTAGCACATGGTTGGTCACTCTGAAAATAATTAGTGACTAGTTCTGATATTTTTCAAAATGTAATATGTTGTAGTTGAGATCAAGGTCTGAAGTTAAAATAATTGTAATATCAGGGCAGTTCATGTAAATGAACCTGCAAGAATAGAGAGATATATGCAAGGATTAATATGGAGAAAAAGTAGAAGATAAAAAATAAATTCTAGTATAGACAAGGAAGCTAATGTGCTCGGAGAGAATCCTTACTACTAATAATTCGTACCTAGCTTCTAGTTTTTACCTGGTTCTATCAATAATGACATTTTAGAAATCTTGTTTACATTCTATTTTATGTTCTATTTTTTTTTTTTAACTTTCTTAAGGTGGTGTTGATACTATTGATTTGAGGCCTTTCTTGTTTTCTGATATAGGTGTTTGGTGCTATAATTGTCCCTCCCACTACTGCTTTAGCAACATCCCACAAATTCGCCTGTATTTTATTGCATTTCTAAATACTTTCTGATTTTATTTATTTATTTGATAGATACATGGGTTATTTGGAACTGGGCTGTTTAATTTCCAGATACTTGGCAATTTTCCATGTGTTTCTGCTGGGATTTCTAATTTAATTCCATTGTGCTCAGTGCACATACTTTATGTTAGCTGAATCCTTTTAAATTTATTAGGACTTGTGTTGACCATGACCATGAATGTCATCTCTTGGTAAATGTTCTCTCTGCACTTGAGAAGAATGTGTATTCTGTTGATGTTGGAGAGACTTTCTGTCACTGTCAGGTCAAATTGGTTCATAGTTTGTTCAGGTCTTCAATATGCCTATTGATTTTCTCCTTGTTCTATCAATTATTGAGAGAGGGGCATTTAAATCTCTGGCTACATTTGTGGATTTGTGTTTTTCTTCTGCAGTTCTATCAGGTTTTTGCTTCATATATTTTGAAACTCAGTAATTAGGTATATAAATTTCAATATTGTTATGTCCTCTTGATGGTGTAACCCTTTTATCATTGTGAAATGACCTTTTATCTCCTTCAATATTCTTTGCTTTGAATTCTACTTTCTCTGACATAAATTCAGCCATTCTAGCTCTTTTCAAATCTTTCTACATGTCTGATAAAATCCAAGCATCTTGCTATTGCTTTGTATTTGATGATAAAAAAGACAGAGAGTTCTCTTTTGGCACTTAGTAGACTAAATAGTACTCAGAACTTAGTCTAATGGAAGAAAAACCCAGTTAATGAGAAGTTATGATAAAGTGTGGTCATCTTGAAACTGATGGGAGTACAGTACCAGCGGATCTTGGAAGATCCAGGAAAGTTCTTTTTTGGAGGCAACAACTAAATCGAAGCCTTAGATTGAAAAAGGAGTGGGAGTAGAATGGCACAGTTGAGGGCAGAATTGGTCAGAGAGCAGTGTGTTGTGAAGCCTGAAGGTAGCAGTGTTTTGGGGACTGAAAACAGGATGATGACCAGCGCCTCAAGTTAAGGATATAATCAGATATGACCAGAACGGTCATCAGTGCCAGACTATGAAGATTGTAATAGTAATGGTGGCTCACTTTTGTGAGTCCTTCCTGTGTGCCAGGCAAGTGTTGTGAGGATTAAGCAAGATAACCTTTTAGGTAAATAGTATTGTTAGAACCATTGTGAAATGAGGAAGTGAAGTGTGCAGGGAGCACAGAGAGTTTAAATAACTTGCCCAAGGCTAAGACAGACAGGAGCTAGAACTTCACCACAGTTACTCTGACTCTATAGAGAGTCCTGGCTTTTAACCATTATGCTTGTCTGTGTCTATGATTTTGAAGACAAAACAGAGCCTGAACTTGATCCTGTTCACAATGTGGAGTTCTCTGAGGACATAAATAAAATAAGTAAATAAAATTTGTGTTTTAAAAGCATCACCCTGGCTATAGTTGATGTTTGGGGAGGTGCAGAGAAGCTGCCCAGAGATAGAGTTGAAAAATGTTTATGTTCTCTGTGAAGCATATGCTGATTTTAAAATGAAAGTAGTGCTTAACTTCTCTGTAGTTCAATTTCCTTATCT
This sequence comes from Eumetopias jubatus, assembly GCF_037043125.1. NCBI lineage: Eukaryota > Metazoa > Chordata > Mammalia > Carnivora > Otariidae > Eumetopias > Eumetopias jubatus. The sequence goes on from NW_028274819.1 coordinate 108,864,550, forward strand.
AGTAAATGGAAACGATAATGGTCTCATTCTCGCGGGGGGAGTATAAAACAATCACATTGCATAAAATTGTACTGGGCAGATACACGATAAACTCGAGCTGGGATGATGATGATGTTGTTGATGAGGATTGATTGACCTTGAAAATCAAGCTTAAGTTTTTAATCATGTTTTTCTTCTTTTTTTTTTTAATTTAGAAGTTTTACTGTAGAACTTACAGATAGGACTTCAGTAGCTACAGTACAATAAAATGTTAACCACTGCCTTCTCCCCACTACTGTCATTTTGGTTTTTCAGTTTATGGGAAAAACAGATGGAGACTATTACACTCTCGATGACCTGTTTGTCTCCAAAGCAGCTGAGAGAGAACCTTCTGGTGAAGAGGAAGAGAACCAGAGGAGGAAAGCAATTGCTGAGCACCAGAGTCTGGCTGCACAAATGGAAAGATGTCTGTATTGTTTGGACAGCTCTCAGTTTCCCAAGCACCTCATTGTTGCCATAGGTGTTAAGGTAAGAAATAGAACATTTATTGTCCTGAGGAACTGATGTAGTGCTTTGTGCAGATTTGCCTCTTTCTTGAGACGCTTAGAGGATTCCAGTTTGTCTTCTTCTCTTATTCTGTGTTTCAAATATTTTTCTTTTCTAACTTCCCATGATTCTTAGAATCTTTTTTAGAGCGAGTGTAAATATTTAGGTGACATGAAGCTCACATTTTGTGTGATTCTGCCCATTAGAGAAGCAAAATTGGGAAGTGCTTGAGGCTCTGAACTCTGGAGCCGGCCCACCTGGACTCAGCTTCTGGCTCTGCCCCTTACCAGCTGTGTGACCTTATTCTCATGGTCGGCACTTGATACTTAGTATTAAAATCACTTCAGAAATACTCAGGCTAAAGTGGTTTCTGCTCCTTCCCTTACTTTCTCATAGAACCTATTTGTTTCTTCATAGAATATCTCATAATTCAAAAAATTTTACTGTATTTTACTCACTTATTGAGTCCCTCTCCTAATAGTATGTAAGTTCTATGAAGAACAAAAAGTAAGTCTTAGTCATCATTGTACACTAAGCATGTATCCCGTTGTTTACCAAACATATATCCCATTGTATGTCAAGAATATGTGTTTGTAGTCACTTACTTCAAGAAATATTTGGCAACTTACACTTAAATATAAGTAAATAATTATTGTGTACCTGATACATACCCTTATGAGTAACTGGGGAAAAGTAGACTCAGATGTACTTTTGGAGCTTGTGTTGTAGTAAATTGGGCAGAAAATAAAGTAGTAATTGTCCTAACTGAAGAAGAGTGTTGTCCTAAAGCAAATGAAGCATGGAAATGGGATAAAATGATGGGACTTTTTGAGACAGTGGTTAGAAGGCCCCTTTTAGGAGGTATTTTAGTAAAGCTACGAAAGAGAGAAGGCGCAGGCGACATGAAGATAGGAATGGCCCCTGTTTGGGGGGGGCCTCTGGGAGTGAGGAGCCCTGAGGGGAGCACGTGCTGGGCGTGCACGGAGCGGGGAGGCCAGGGCAGCTGGAGTGCAGCGGGAGGGGAAGTTGAATGAATGAGTGCTAGTTCAGGAACTGAGAGTTTGGGCACCACACATATGCATGTTTATTGATTAGTTTGTTTCTCACATACACGTGACATACACCTTATGTATCCAATGAACTGGCGTTGGTGTTTCCATTCCAACTCTAGTCTTTAATATTTGTAGGTTGCTAAGACTGTCGACTTACCAGTTTATATTTTGGTTTCTTTATTTCCTTACCCTTCTTCTGCTTCTTTCTTTCCTTCCAAACTTTACCAAAAAGGTAAATGTAAAACTCCCATTTAAAATTTATTCAATTAAAAAAACTCCCACCATAACCAGTAACTTGTATTGATTTGTCTGAATTATTTCCCAGACCTTTACATAAACAGTAAAATTTTTGTAATTACAACATTATACATTTTTCATTCTTCTTCAGTCTGACCCCCATCTTTAAAAAGTGTAGGAACAGATCAAACATAAAGCGACATTTAAATGTTTCCTACTGTACCTGAGGAGAAGTTTGGAGTTTTTCCAGTGGGTCCTTCATGTCCCTGGTGCTGGGGATGGGCTGTATCCAGGGAGGCACACAGGAGCTGAGTGCACGGACCTGCTGTTGGCTTCCTGCTGGGTAGGCTGCATCCCAATGTAGGCACTTCTCAGTCCACTTGTGAAAGCAGACGGCTGGCCAGTGAACAGGCGTTTTCTGTTTCTTACAACCTGTCTTTCCCCGTTTTCCTTGGTGGTCCTCTTTTGCAGTGGGGTAACCCACGCTTTCCAAGCAGTCTTGTCTAATGGTATTAAATCCTTCTCTTTGCCTATAACTTCCCAAGAGTTGGCTGATCTGTTTGTTCCCTTGTGGACTTGTCTTTGCACTTTGGTTTCATTTAAAAAACCACTTGAGCCTCTCCTTTCCCCACCTATGCTTTATTGTGCTATCTTTGCTCTAGAAACTACCATCAACATTCAGCTTTTTGTCTTGGAATATTTTAATGTAGAAATATTGATTAGAAGGAATTTTTTCTGTGTCCTACAATATCTGACGAATGGGTCATTTAATACATGTGAATAAACAATAACGAATTATTCCTTTTAGTTATTACCTAAGTTAATCATATATGATTTTGAGTTTCTAAGGAATTACTTTGCCATTTAGTTGAAACAATAAATAGTATTTCAAAGCAATTCAGTAATTCTCCATCACCCTGAATTTCTGATATTTAAAATTGATGTCTTCAATGCAGATATATTAATGAAGCTATATTAGTACTCATTAGAGTCACAGAGTTAGAAATAACTTTTGATCATCAGCTGTCCCTCCCTTCTCCTTTTTTAAAAATAAAAATCTTCTTCCACCTTGTCTTAACACTGTGCTTTACTTTTTTTTTAATTTAATTTAATTTTATTATGTTATGTTAGTCACTATACAGTACATCATTAGTTTTTTTTTTTGGTGGTGGTAATTTTTTTTTCTTATTATGTTATGTTAATCACCATACATTACATCATTAGTTCTTGATGAAGTGTTCCATGATTCATTATTTGTGCATAACACCCAGTGCTCCATGCAGTACGTGCCCTCTTTAATACCCATCACCAGGCTAACCCATCCCCCCACCCGCCTCCCCTCTAGAACCCTCAGTTTGTTTTTCAGAGTCCATCGTCTCTCATGGTTTGTCTCCCCCTCCGATTTCCCCCCCTTCATTCTTCCCCTCCTGCTGTCTTCTTCTTCTTTTTTTTTTTTTAACATATAACGTAATATTTGTTTCAGAGGTACAGATCTGTGATTCAACAGTCCTACGCAATTCACAGCGCTCACCATAGCACATACCCTCCCCAGTGTCTATCACCCATCCACCCCATCCCTCCCACCCCCCACCACTTCAGCAACCCTCAGTTTGTTTCCTGAGATTAAGAATTCCTCATATCAGTGAGGTCATATGATACATGTCTTTCTCTGATTGACTTATTTTGCTCAGCATAACACCCTCCAGTTCCATCCACGTCGTTGCAAATGGCAAGATCTCATTCCTTTTGATGGTTGCATAATATTCCATTGTGTGTGTGTATGTGTGTGTGTGTGTATATATATATATACACATACCACATCTTCTTTATCCATTCATCTGTTGATGGACATCTTGGCTCTTTCCACAGTTTGGCTCTTTGTGGACATTGCTGCTATAAACATCGGGGTGCACGTACCCGTTCGGATCCCTACATTTGTATCTTTGGGGAAAATACCCAGTAGTACAATTGCTGGATCATATGGTAGCTCTATTTTCAATTTTTTGAAAAACCTCCATACTGTTTTCCAGAGTGGCTGCACCAGCTTGCATTCCCACCAACAGTGTAGGAGGGTTCCCCTTTCTCCACATCCCTGCCAACATCTGTCATTTCCTGAGTACATCATTAGTTTTTGATGTAGTGTTCCATGACTCATTGTTTTTGTATGACACCCAGTGCTCCATGCAGTACGTGCCCTCCTTAATACCCATCACTGGGCTAAGCCATCCCCCCACTTCTCTCCCCCCTAAACCCCTCAGTTTGTTTCTTGGAGTCCATAGTCTCTCATGGTTCGTTTCTCCCTCTGATTACCCCCCCCCCATTTTTCCCTTCCTTCTCCTAATGTCCTCCATGCTATTCCTTATGTTACATAAATAAGTGAAACCATATGATAATTGACTTTCTCTGCTTGACTTATCTCACTTAGCATCATCTCCTCCAGTCCCATCCATGTTGATGTAAAAGTTGGGTATTCATCCTTTCTGACGGCTGAGTAATATTCCATTGTATATATGGACCACATCTTCTTTATCCATTCATCCGTTAAAGGGCATCTCGGCTCTTTCCACAGTTTGGCTATTGTGGACATTGCTGCTATGAACATTGGGGTGCATATGGCCCTTCTTTTCACTACATCTGTGTCTTTGGGGTAAATACCCAGTAGTGCAATTGCTGGGTCATAAGGTAACTCTATTTTTAACTTTTTGAGGAACCTCCACACTGTTTTCCAAAGTGGCTGTACCAACTTGCATTCCCACCAACAGTGTAAGAGGGTTCCCTTTTCACCACAACCTCTCCAACATTTGTTGTTTCTTGCCTTGTCAATTTTTGCCATTCTAACTGGTGTAAGGTGGTATCTCAGTGTGGTTTTGATTTGAATTTCCCTGATGGCTAATGATGATGAACATTTTTTCATGTGTCTGTTAGCCATTTGTATGTTTCTTCGGAGAAGTGTCTGTTCATGTCTTCTGCCCATTTTTTGATTTGATTATTTGTTTTTTGGGTGTAAGCTTTTTTTTTAGAATAGTTTTAGACTTACAGAAAAATTAAAAAGACAGTACAGAGTTCCATATACACCATGTCCAGTTTCTTCTGTTATTAACATCTGACAGTAGTAAGCAATTTACAAGTTGTAAATTTGGTACAATTAATGAATCAGTACTGATGTTTTTAACTTTGAATGTAGTTATGATTTTACTATGAATTTAGGTAAATTTCCATATCTACTCCTACTTCGTCCTCTCTCAGCAAAGCTTTAAAATTTTGGATTATTTTGTTATATTGTCTGCCATACAAAATATTTCTAGGCAAAGCCTAACAAAAAAAATAATAGAAAATAAGACCAAGCCCCTTTGCAGAATATTATTTATGTTCCTCATGAACACTGCTCACTACATACATACTAACTGACCTTTTTTAAAAAGACTGTGAAAAAAATAGCACCAATTTGAAGGTAATACATGTATTTAAATAGAACTTAACCAAAGCAGTAAAGCCCTACAGAGCACATTTCCTTTCTCTCTCAGTTGGGTTAATTCTCTGCTCGGCCAATGAGAGAAGGACTCTCTGATAAATAGGTACCCGTTAGGCTTCTCTGTCATTACCAACTCATGTATTTTTTCATTCTTGCCAAAAATTGTGTTGTTTCAAGAAGCAAAAAGCTTTCTCAGAATAAGGAAAAAGTGTCATTCATTTTGCCCTTGGGTAAGCTCAATCTCAGATATACGTATAACAGTTAAAATTGAGACTTGTGCTGTAAATTTGCAGTTTATTAAAATCTACCTTCATGGCCTTTAAGAGTTTTAGAAAAATGTCAAATATCTTTAAAAACATTAAAATAAAGTATATTGCTTGTAAACAAGTAAACCTTATTAAACGTTAGCCATGTTTCCCATGGCTCATTTGTCACAGTGGAGAGTAAATACGATAACATTTCACTTTGCAATTTTTTCCCCATAGGTTTATTTGTGTTTACCCAACTTCCGATCTCTCACCGAGGGGCACTGCCTAATAGTCCCTTTGCAGCATCACAGAGCGGCTACCTTACTGGATGAAGACGTCTGGGAGGAAATTCAGGTCAGCGTGCTCATGCTCATTCTTGTAATGCTCATGAGCAATCTTACAGATTATTGTTACAAATTCCAGTGGGTTTTTATACCTTTGTCCAGTGATCTTACTTTCTGAACTTACACATTTGTTCACATTTCCCTCGTTGTGTATACCTGTGAATCATGGTGTTTTCACCACTCACTACCTTTTAATTTTATTTCCCTGATGTACTCCATGTTTTGAAAGCTTTTCTAGAAATTTTTTTTTATTGAGATTAATTGATGTATAACATTAGTTTCAGGTGTACAACTGAAAGTTTTTGTGTACTAAATAAACTATGACAAAGTAATAATTATTTTTACTTAAAAATATCAATGTAAGATTTCTAATCCATGCTTTTGTGAAACATGAGATGATGATTCTTAACACAGGAAGCTAATAGATTATAGCCAAAAGGAAAGATATTTTCAGATAATAAAAATAAATTTTGGAAGTTAGAGGTTCATATCCAGCAGTTGCCATATTTTCCTGTGATGGAATTGGCCTCTGTTGTTGTGATTTTGCCTTTATTTCTACACTATTCCCTTTATAACCTGGCTCAGCTTTTGAATTCAAGGATTTTGTGTGTGAGTGTGTGTGTGTGTGTGGCTGATTCTGTAAGAAACTGAAAGGCACAACATGGGTGAAATTGCTCCTGAATTATCTCAAGACCTCATAATGACCAAAAAAGAAAAGAAAGAAAGCTCTTGTTTTTCTAATACTTGACAATTGAATAGGGGTTACAGGGACCCCTAGTTAGAAAATGTGAAAATTATAAGGCTTCAGAAGAGACTGTGTACTTAGTCTTGTATCATGCTGACAAAGATGCTGAAAGAGGAGATATTTTGACTGTATATTATGAAATTCACTCTCTTACTCCTTGTAATCTTTAAGTTTATGCTGTGAAAGGTAAAGGGTACACTGTTTTAATGCATCTGTGGCTGAGTAGGGGCAAGAATGTGGACAAAAATATTTGATGTGAAAAAAAATTTTTTCTAGTAGTGGATGCCAGTGCAGTAAATTATTTATTTATTTATTTATTTTTAAGATTTTATTTATTTGACAGAGAGAGACACAGAAAGAGAGGGAACACAAGCAGGGGGAGTGGGAGAGGGAGAAGCAGGCTTCCCACTGAGCAGGGAGCCCAATGTGGGGCTCGATCCCAGGACCCCGGGACCATGACCTGAGCCGAAGGCAGACGCTTAACGACTGAGCCACCCAGGCGCCCCACAGTAAATAATTTAAAGTGGAAAGTATGCAAATTTGGTTTTCAGAATTATTTTGAGGCTTTTTTGGAATGTCTTTAAAAAATTTATACAAAGAAAACTGATTTAACTTAGAGCAAAATACAGTGCCAAAAAGATTTTAAGTAAGACAGGAACCTAGTCTGTGTGTTTTATATTTCTGTAAGAAATTAAGCTACTTGATGGAAAACATTGAGGTGGATAAAGAAGAAATTCAATTTAGTAGATATTGAGTACATGAATATAAGATAATCCAGGTGTTATGAGAAATTCAGAGATAAAATCATTGTTTCTGCCCAAAGGTATGGTATATTCTCATATAGGTTACATTATAATTTAGTGGATTTTATGAGCCATTTACATTATGGAAAATTGAATGAGGGATAAAAGCCAAGTTATTTAATACAAATAATAGCATTATGGCTCTTTTCTTATGATAAAAGAAGAAATTCTTACAAGTTATAAATTAGTATAAGATGGTGAACAAATAAAGTATCTGATTCTAGCTTATTTAAGGAAATATAGCTTTGGGGATTTTTGTTCTTATTTTCAAATATGTACAAAAATTCAAATTGGGGCACCTGGCTGGCTCAGTCAGTGGAGTGTATGACTCTTGATCTTGGGGTTTTGAGTTCAAGCCCCACATTGGGTGTAGAGATTACTTCAAAATATCTTTAAAAAAATTTTCAAATTAATTATACCTGTTAAATATCCTTATGATTATTCGCCCCTTCTAGAGAATATATAACAAAAATTATTTGACTTAGGAAAAAATACTGTTTACAAATGAAGGAGCCACTTCTTTTAAGTGATTTTTATCTCCATCCTCTAGTAACATTTAAATTTAATTTTAGATCTTATTTAATAGAAAATGCAAAGAGAAGTTTCAGCACAGTATGTGGGAATAATCACAGATTTTGACTGAATAAGAGCCAAATTTTTAGTTTCATTGAATATATATAGCGAAACTTAGGTCCCCTTTAAAGTTATTGTTATCAGTTTGACAGGTATGTTTGAGCTTATGTTATAGTCAGACACCGTAGGTCCATTTTTTAAGTATCCCAGATGAGCGGTGTGGTGGTGAGGTCATTATGTACAGTGAGCTTCACTGCTGAGTGGTGTGATGAGGCCGTTTCACTGGGAAACCTCCAGAATTGGACTGTTAGGTCTCTTTCATGGAGCGATCAGACTCTTCGGAGACCACTCTGTCTCTTACCAAGTGCATCTAAGACAGCTTGCTAGTGTCCTGGCAGCTGAGTTGGGGAAGAAGGCTGGGGTGGTAGAATTTGAACCCTAAGTATCTCCTGTAATGCCCCTGTTTTCAGACTGTAGACTCTCAGCTGTGTCTGGTTTTCCCAGCCCAGCAGCCTTATTGTGTACCTTCTCCAAAGAAGAATCATGTAGTGTTCTGCCCGTGTCCAGGAGGGTATCGGCGTGTTAATTGCTTTTCTCCAAAGACTTTCATTCATGCCATTTGCCTTTTTGCTACACCTTCACTCTCCTTCTGTAACAACTTGGTGCTGCCAATTCATGAGCCTTCTGAGGATTCTGCAGTGCAGCGTGGCTTCCTTCTTACACTCTCCCTGCTAACCAACCCCCACACCACACACCACCCAGGTGTGAACCAGCTTTCCGGTGTTTAAGTCAGATATTATGGGGTGATCTGATTTTCGGTGAATCTTCTCTCATTCTTTCTGTTCTCTTAAGTTTGGACTGTTTTAAAAATTACTTTAATTACTCTAATTACTGTTTTAAAAATTACTTTAGTAATTGTAAAAATTATTTTTGAGTGGTTGCTCCATGAAGGGTATAGAGTTAAATATATATGTTGTATTCTATCTCATAATATTTATCTTGGGATAACTTTATCTTTAGACATGTTCTATTTAGAAAACTTGAATAAAGTATAGTATTTATATTACATGATCAATCCTAAATAGCTTTGATAGTTTCAAGTAAAATACTTTAATTTTCATTTCCAAAATTTTGTACTTAACATTTTACCTGAATTGTTGTAATGTGACTTTATACAAATTAAGAATTACAACACTCGGGGCGCCTGGGTGGCTCAGTCGTTAAGCGTCTGCCTTCGGCTCAGGTCATGGTCCCAGGGTCCTGGGATCGAGCCCCGCATCGGGCTCCCTGCTCCGTGGGGAGCCTGCTTCTCTCTCCCTCTGACTTTCCCCCCTGCTTTTATTCTCGCTCTTTCTCTCTCAAATAAATAAAATCTAAAAAAAAGAATTGCAACACTCTGTAGTATAGCTTCCTTAGATATATTGTCAGATATTTTAGTCCAGATGTGTTTAACTAAATGAGGAATGGCACTTGGGTGAATAGTCATCGTTTAGAAATGTGGAAAATAGTGATTACCCAATGGATGAAGTTTTTTCTACTAGAAATATGGGAATTTTATGTCATCCCCATAACGTGGGGTATCTCTATCTCTCTGAAGCATAAAATAGTTTTTGTATCTTATAATAATGAACTAAAAGACTTTCTTCGATGTTTGGTTGTCATATAACTTAAAGAATGAATATTATTTCAATATGTATAGTGTATGTGTTATATTGAGCTTTGGGAAAATTCTGCGTTAGTGGAGTGGATAACCTTAAATTATGTCATTAAACTCATATTTTTAAGTTAAAGGCTTTTATATGCAGAGGGGAGAAGTACTTCAATGTGTGTGTGTCCTCCTCAAAACTATTTGTATCATGTTTATATATAATATTGAGCAATTCCTGTATCACTGCTAATATAGGTCTTCTGAGTTTTCATTTTTAATTCATGACCTCTGGAGTCTGTCTTCTTCACTGTTGTCCAGAGAACATCTAGAATGAGCATCCAAACAGTTAAAGCAGGAAAGGGCTGTGAGCAAACATGAAGTGTCAGGTCTGTGAGATATGTTCGGATTAGCTAAATTTACATTGTTGTTGCTGGTACTGCTTTTTATCCACTTTCTACCTTCTGGATTCAGAAAAGCTTAGTTTTCAAATATATAGTTCTATCCTAGTAGTAATTTTCCTTTTCCTTTTCCTTTTTTTTTTTTTAAATTTTGTTTATTTGAGAGAGAGAGAGCAAGCACGCATGATTGGGGGGAGGGGCAGAGGGAGAAGCCGACTTCCCCCAGAGCAGGGAGCCCGATGACGGGCTTGAGACCATGACCTGAGCTGAAGGCAGACGCTGAACTGACTGAGCCACCCAGGCGCCCCAGAAGTTAATTTCTTATGTCATATTGCAGTGTGGGTTTGGCAGTTCTCCAGGGCAGATTGTCTCTAGACATGAAATCAGGTATCCAGGCTCCTTCCATGACAAGGCTCTCCTGTGGTGGAGGTCTTCTCTTTCAGCCCCTTGGATGAAAGAAACTGAATACAAACAGACACACTACCCCTTAACTGTTTACTTGTCACACAAGTGGTACTGTCATTTCTATATGCATTCCATTGCCCAGAATTAAGTATGTCCCCACCTAAGTCCCTGAGAGGCTGGAAAATTTAGTCTTCTTTTTGCTCAGCAAGAGGAAAGTGAAACAGTTTAATGGAAACAGCTTTTTTGGGGAGGGGGTTTTTTATCTGCAGAAATCAGATTAGGGCCTTGGCAACTGCAAAATTTGATCAGTTTTACCAGGTAGATATCTATGCCTGCCAGTAGTTTATATTTTATTATTATTTTTAAAGGTTTTCTTTATTTATTTGACCAAGAGAGACAGTGAGAGGGGGCACACAAACAGGGGGAGTGGGAGAGGGAGAAGCAGGCTTCCCACTGAGCAGGGTGCCCAGTGCAGGGCTCGATCCCAGGACCCTGGGATCATGACCTGAGCCAAAGGCAGATGCCAAACGACTGAGCCACCCAGGCGCCCCTCTATCTTATTATTTTTTATCATAACTTAAGCTCAGTTGTGTGTGCACTATCTCCATTAATTTGATTTTATATAGTACCAAAGTCAGAGAATTTTTAAAAGGGGAAACAATCATCTTTAATCATCTATAATGATTTATCTTACAGTCACCTTGTAATGAGATTATAGGTGGAAAGTCTGCAGCCCCGCAGGCTATTAGCCAAGACTTAGAGTTTAACAACAAATGGAGTATCTAAAGAGACTGTGTTGAATTTCTCCGTAGCTGTGGTCAGAAATGAAAAGCAAATCCTGTATCCATTGCTTACTAGGTATCTTTCTAGTTGACGTCAAGTTACAATTACTTGATTTCTTGTTTTTTTCTACTTGTCTTATTTTATAAAATGAATACAAAACAGAAAAGCGATGAGTGATCAATAATAAGTGATTATCAGAGACCTGGTGGAATCCCAGAACTCCCATCCCCTATGCAGCCATAAACCGTAGCCTCTCCCAGTTCCTGGTGTCAGTGGAGGCTGAGTGGGGAGCCTGCACACCCATCTCCCTGTGGCCGTCCCTGGGCAGTGTCTGAATGACAACCTGGTCGAATCTCCTGGGGTGTCATGCTGAGTGAAGAGCAGCAACCTCAAAAGATGATGTGATTGCATTTATATAATGTTCTGGAAATGCTAGGGTTACAGAAAGGGAGAGCACACTGGAGGATGCTGCTGTGGAGGGAGTGAGCATGGCTGTGAGCAGGCGGCGGGAGGGATCCTCACGGGGCTCCCGTTGCTGCGTATCTCAACTGTATCATGTCAGTATCCTGGTCATGCTATTGGACTGTGGTTTTGTAACACTTTACCATTGGGGGAAACTGGGTTAAAGGTATGTGGGACCTCTATTTTCTTCATGTGATCTACAATCATAATTTAAAAATTTAATTAAAATATTTAGAAGTTATAAATCAGCTGACAAGTCTAAGTAAAAAATGCTTCTTCCTCCTGCTTAGACAAATATCCTAGCACTTTACAAACATATGACACTCTACAAGGCCATGTTTGAATTTAGGATTCTTAGACACCTTGGTGGTGGTGGGGAGTTGGCTTCTGGCTCCCAGTCGTCAGCCTGGTCCTGTCTTGCAACCCCTGGCTTCATCCTGCTCTACACGGGCTGTCCCGTGAGTATATGTGGATATTCTGGACTGCATGTCTGAGCTCCACAAACAACTGTCCCTCAGGCTTAGGCATGTGAAATAAATCAGGAAATAAACAAGTAGAAGATAGTAAGAAGTAGGGGTTGTATAATGTTGAGTTCTTTGGGAAAAGGAAACACTCTTACTTTTCAGCTTTAGCATGTTTGACTTTCATACACTTGATAGGACACGATTCTCCGTGAAAATAGAGGACCGCTTGAATATGCAAGGTGACCAGTGAAGGGTCAGCAGACATACATGGGAACCAGCAGATGAAGATGCTGTGAGTGCAGGCAGGCAAATTGGCAGGAAATTCCGCGCCTACCTTCTAGGAGGACCTTTTTTGGCTTGTGGCTGTTTTCCTCTGATTTTACTGTCAGTTCTGCATATTTTACTACTTGAGTTTGATTTTTTTCTTTTCCTTTTCTTATTTTAGTTTATTGGAACCATTTCCAATATATACATAAAACTGTGCAGAGTAGTTCCAATTTAAAAAAATGTTGCTTAAATATGTGAAATTATGTAGTAGATTTAGAAAGTTAAGTAAGCTAACAGTATAGAATTTAAACATTGTTTACTACTTATTTATTTTAAAGGGATTGAGTTTACCTTTTATTGTTTTCATGTTTTGTATTTTTTTCTAAGTGCTTTATTTACCCAGCCATGTTCCTTTCTTCAGATGTTCCGAAAATCATTGGTAAAGATGTTTGAAGATAAAGGACTGGACTGCATCTTTTTAGAAACACACATGGGCATGAAGAAGCATTGTCATATGGTTTATGAGTGCATCCCTCTCCCAAAGGAAGTGGGTGAGATGGCTCCCATCTATTTTAAGGTATTTGGGAATAGTCTTTGCATGCATACTTTTTTACTACCTTGCTGTTTTATGAATACGGTTATCTTTTTTCTTGTATTTTTTTTTCTCCCTATATACTTAGATCAAACTTTATCTAAAGAAATGAAGTAAAGCACAAAAAAGATTCTGCTGTATTACAAATTTCTGTAGAGAGAAATTTGGGATTTTGACCTTTAAAAAGCATGCTTATTTATAAGTATGAATAAACTGTCAAATGGTCATTTATAATTTCTATTTTAACTTCTCATTTCTCAAATGAAATTCAGGGTTTTACCTTGAAGTACTTTCAAGTCGAAATTATAGTCCTAATTCTAAAAAACCTGCTGAAATTCACAAGACCCAGTGATAGCTATATACGGACAGTACAGGTTACAGTTGCTGAGATAAGTAACTGCTCTTTTAGTATTTAATACCTCATCATGCTATTTGTACGAAGAAACCAGTGTCTAACCTTGACATACATTTATGGACGTATAATTACCAGAGTTTTTAATCAGTTAAGTGTCATTGTAACATTCAGGCAGCTTTTACTGAATAGGGTCGTTTGATACTGAGCTGAATGCAGTATACAGTGTACTCATAGACTAAGGTAAATGCTTACATGTCGAACCACGTATGAATTAGTAACATGTGCAGTGAACAAAGGAGGTCATGTTTGGGAAGTGGTATAGGACTTTCCAATGCAACATTTAAACAATATAGGATGGTCAAGTTCATGAATGTGGACTTATCCCAATAAGAAGGATTATTAGACCTGCTAAGGTTAATGAGGTGGTGAAAATCTACTTTCTCTGTAGAGATTTTTCTTTTAAGATTTATTTATTTATTTGAGAGAGGGAGAGTGTGACCATGCATGAGAGGGGAAGGGACACCGGGAGAGGGAGAAAGAATTGTCAAACAGACTCCCTCCTGAGCACGGAGCCTGGCATGGGGCTTGATCCCAGGACCTGAGCTGCGATCAAGAGTCAGACACTTAACTGACTGAGCCACCCAGGTTCCCCTCTCTAGAGATTTTTCAAAACAACTATTTGATTTTAAGGGTTATACTATTAAAGTAGGAGAGTGAACCAGAGAATCCCCAAACCCATGCTAGTTCCCTGTTAAACAGAATCAGGTTGGAAAGAGGTTATTATACTTTTCTTCAATTTTTTTTTTTTTTTGGTACTTCCTCAGTAGAGTCTTAGGTGATTGTGACTGTCAGCACTGAGGCAGTAGGGTAGAACGGGCGCAGCCGCTGTCCCCCATGTTGGGTGACAGAGCTGTCATCATTCGGTAGGGTGCCGTCTCACTTCTACACTGAACCTCTTACATGATCAGTAAAAATACATTTATTGGCATCAGTTTTATATTGAATGTGCTACCTTATAGTGTCAACACAAGCAACATCCCATGCCTTTTAAGTATGAAACAGCAGTATATCTGATGTTTTTAAATGTGCTTATTTGAATGTTAATTTTATGTTTAAAATTTGCTTCATTAACAATGATAACTGTACAAAAACGAGAGTATTTTATACTCATAATCCTGGCTTTTCTATTAAATATTTCTTCACCGTAAATACTAGTTTTCTTGCTTAGCCTAGAAAGTCTTATAATGCCACTTCTGTGTATTTTTTTTCCCCCCGCATTTTTACTTCTTTGTTATAGGGCCAGAGATAGTTCAAGTGCTTGGTTGCCAGAGAACATATAAATTACTCTTGATTTTGGAAAAGGGCAGTGAAACTAAACAAGTTTATTTGAGTAGGTTTTTATGAATGAGATAAGGAAGTTGTGAACTTTTTTATTTGCAAACTTATGTTTAATGTTAAATTGCTTAGTCTTATAAAGGATTGTGTTTGTCATGTAAAGTTGGTCTTGAAGTTAGTACAGGAATTAAGAATGAGTAAAATAATATCTTGGCTAAAGATAGGACTTTAAAAAAAATCAAGAAGGTCCAATTTTAAGTAACAGAAATTAAAGCCTCAACCAATTCAAAATAATGAACTACCATGTGTGATATGTTCTGTGATTAATTCATTATATTACTTTATTTTTAATCTCTTTGTATTTGCTTATAAACTATTTTTCCATTAATAAATGGCTATTTCTTAGAAAGCCATAATGGAATCTGATGAAGAATGGTCCATGAACAAGAAATTGATTGATCTCTCTTCAAAAGATATCAGAAAATCTGTAAGTATTCCCCCCTCCATATAAGAAATGATGCTGGTGTTTAGGATCTTCATTACTTTTCACATCTTACTTGAGAAAGAGACCATTTGGCTGAGTGATCAGAGGTCACTTTGATGGCAGGATCACCCTCAGCTGGAGGGGCTCCTGTCATGGACTTCGCAGCCTCCGTGAGAGGGGCCTTCTGGTTACTTGAATTATAATGAGGGAAACACTTTCCTACAGGCTCCTCTTCAGTTTTTTTTTTTTCCTTATACAGAGACTCCCTGTTAGGTTCCTTTAAAACAGTGGTTCAGTTAGATTATGGCTTCATTATTCTTTGGTGGAGTTTCCTAACCGTGTTTCATAGTTAGTCTTGATTTGCAGATCATCTCTTAGATATGCTACACATGAGTTGAGTACTCCTGCAATGACCTCTCTCTTTCCTAGAAATAGAAATTCGATAGAATAAAGATAGAACAGAACTGTGGATTCCTTTTTGTTCTTCTGTTCATAAAGTTATTTATTGTATGGTTGCTTGGTGAGTGACAGCTAGGAACAGAACAGAGAGGACCGTGGACCTGGGGGCTTCAGTCCACGGCAGGGATGGGGCACTCCAGCCTGTGCTAAATCGTCCTGCTGCCCAGTGTGTAAATGACGTTGTGTTGGAACACAGCTACACCATTTTGTTATGTGTTGTTTTTGGAGGCTTTCATGCCACAAGGGCGGAGCTGAGAATTTGCACCAGAGACCATATACTCTACAAAGTCCAGAATATTTTATTTAAGTTAAAACTTTTGTAAGTTTTTTTTAATACACTGACCCTTGTTCTAGTAGATGACACTAGCCTATTTTTCTTCTATTTCTTCTTTTGGAAAGCCAAACTCCTGATAAAATGACTTGCAGCATTTCTCATTACATTTATTGTGTCTTAGTCAAAAGATTGAAATTTCATTGCATTACTAAAGATAGTTTTAATGCAAAGGCAGAACATTGTCTACAGTTTTCTCTTTACTTGCTGGTGAATTGGGCCAGACAATACATTTAAAAACAAAACAAAAACCACCCGCACAAACATCCTCCTTGTTTCTGTTTTCTCTGAGTCTGTAGAGACAGGTATCTAATGCAGGCACGTCTGTTGTGTTGTCTGAGCTTTCCACTTCTCATATCATAATTTCCAATGCCATTGAATATTCTTTTATAACCTGACATTAATGGCGTTTGAAAATATTTCCAAGTAGAAATTGTAAAAGAAATGTGTTATTCTCCATTTGCTACCCTGTATATGCAGTTTTCTTGCCGGTAAACCGTCTAGTACCTATTGTATGTCTGTTTTTAAAATGTGCACAGTACTTGAGTTAAATACCTTGAGGGCTTTAATATTAACTTAACCAATATGGAAAATGAGAAACCGATCTCTGTAGGAATGGTAGTTGTGTATTCTACTTCGCAGCATTGCAAAGATACCAACCATTGCCTTTTCTAAGTCACCACCTAGTATCTGAGAGTCACAGCAGACAGGGAATGAGCCAGACGACCTCTTAGCTTTAGGATTCAATAATTATGTGGATGGAACTGTGAAGAGAACTTGAGTATTAGGAATAATTCCAGAGGAGGTCACTTTTTAAGTTAATAAACTTTCCACTGTCTTTTTAAAATGATGAAAGTGTTTCTGAGCACAAAGTGAACAGTCTTGACTTACTTTAATGTTATTTTTATTCTGGAAGAACCTCATTATACTTACTTTCAAGCTCTCTGTCCTTGGTAGTTTCATAAAGTGTTGACCTGCTTCATGGGGTGGGGTGATTTTTTTTTTTTTTTTTTCCCCAAGTAGATCCTTGGCTTCTAGCAGAGATTTATGTAGTGGTAATTCATTCTGATTCTTTGTTGACTCATATTTTTTTGTGGTGAGGATAAACTTCTCTTTTTATGCCCATTTTATTTCCTTTCTGGATCTTGATTTCTTTGCCTGTGTGAAGTCTGGGTGAAGGTCATGGAAATTTATGAGCGAGATCTGTATGTTCCTTGTAGAGCAGTTGCATGTTCCTAACTAACTTGTCAAGAAGAGTGTTCATTTTTCACAAGGCTATTTTATTGAGATTTCATATGAATTCTTCCTGAACTTTTAAATAGTATGATTTTAGTTTAATTTTGTGATAACTATAATTGGAAAAGCACACTTAGGGATTTTTAAAACTGAGGAAGGTTCATGTCAAGGGAAATTTGGGTTTACCCAGAGACATTCAAACTCAAGGACAATTATAGGAAGTCAGGAGTAATATCTGGAGTATTAAAAGGGGAAAATTCAAATATTACTGGTTGGGTTTGTTTGTTTGTTTGTGTTTTACCGTCAGTAAAATGTTTTGCCGTAATTCTGTCAATATCTTTCAAGAGTGAGAGCAAAGTTGTTAGTCCTTCGGCTGGTCAAGGCGGGCAAAGCAAAGGGGTAACGGCGTGTGCTTTGATGCTAGAGCCTTCACAGGGCCTCCTGACTGACAGCCGTTCCAGTAGGACAGTCAGTAGTCCCCTCTGCAGCCTCGGTGAGAGAACAGAGATGCTCGTGGCAGCCCCTGTTCCTCATGTGCGAGTAGGGAAAGTCAGGCAGTTACATCACAGGCTGTCGAGACCCTTGGTGTGTACGTTCGTTTCCTGCTGGTGATGTCACAAACGAACACAGATTTATTATAATTCTGGAGGTCACAGATATGAAATGGGTTTCACTGGACTGAAATCAAGGGGTTCACAGGCCTGCATTCCTTCTGGAAGCCACAGAGAAGAATCCGTGTCCTTCCCTTCTCCAGCTTCTAGAAGCCACCTGCATTCCGTGGTTTGTGGTTCCTTCCTTCATCTTCAGATCCAGCATTGTGGGATCTTACAGTCTTTCTCTGACACTGACTCTCCTAACTCTTTCTTATAAGTATCCTTGTGATTGCATTGGGCCCCCGTGGGCCCATTTCATGATATCTCCTCATTTCAGTATCCATAAATTAATTGCATCTGTGAGGTCCCTCTTCTCAGTCAGGTAATATGTTCATGGCAAATAGGGGATTAGAACATTGACATATTTTAGGGCCATTATTCTGCCAAATACAGTATGATACGAGCAGAGGGCATGGGCAAAGCCATCACAAATTGCTTCTTCAAGTTCTCTCTCCCCAGAAGTACTGTCTGTTAGTTGGTGTGGTTCTGTAGCATTGTTTTAGCCATTCCCATTCATGGTTCCCATGTGATGATCTTCTCCAGATAACAGAAATATGCTCCTGGAGCCTTCCATTCTTTTCTCTTTGGCCACCATGTTTGGACAAAGCACTGTTGTTTGGAAGACAGAAAAGACACTAGTGTTTGAAGAACCCTCTCTGTGCCAAGCATTGGGCTAGACACCTGATGTGCATTTTCCTAGTTCATCCTCGCAGTGAACCTCGTAGCTCTTCCCAGTTCTCATGAGATTCAGAGATGTTAAATTACTTGCCTGGGGTTACAGAGGTATAAGAAGCAGAGCTGTGGTCGAGGCCTTATCTGTCTCTTGACTTTGTTTTTTCCTGTCTAGGTCATACGTGTTTATCATATTTTAAAAATGAAAAAATACAAAGGCACAAAACAGTTACCCACTTCTCTGTATTTTATGTTATATACTATTTTGTAAACTGATTTTTTTCTTATACTTTTCCTATAACATGAACAACTCTAAGTCCTAATCTTAACTGCTTTATATTATTTCATGACAACCACTGTCTTTCCACCATACCATACTGTCTCCTTCCAAGTCATGCCTTCTTGAGGACAATATAAAATACATATAGTTGAATAGACATGTGATTCAGTGTCAAAATAGATGTGTGATTCAGTGTCAAAATGAGTGTCATGCCTTCTTGAGGACAATATAAAATACATATAGTTGAATAGACGTGTGATTCAGTGTCAAAACGAGTAAGTCCGGACTATATGCAGGAATCAGGACCCACTTGAATAATGTGTAGTGACAGATTATGGCTTGGAGGGAAAACTTGCAAGGACACAGATTGATAAAGCCAGAAATTATGGACTTTTCCAGTCAAGATAGAGTTCAAACTACGTGTGAGTGTGTGTGTGTGTGTGTCTGTGTGTGTAGAAAGAAGGAGAGATGAAAAGATAATAGTTAATCCTGGAGAAAATTTGAAATGAGGTTGGTAAACTAAGTATTGCTATACCCATCTCGCTAGTTAATAAAAAATTGTGATTGTCTGGGTTTAGTTTATCTTTGATAAATAAATACTAAGGTCTCAGATTATAAACAAAGCTCTATGTATATGGGTAGGCCTCTCCCTATTCTGCTTTGTGAGGGAGATACAGGGAACCATATCCTTATTCTTTTTGTAATCTAAGGAAAAAATTAGTACCTTTTCTTTCCTGTTTTCCCCTAAGACAGGAAAATAGTGGTTTTGATTCTATTGCTGGATGTTATGAAGAGCTGAAAGATTACCATGTGAAATGTTTTACTTTGAAAGTTAGGTCATTGCCTAAGTATTTCTAGAATTGGGAATTTATTATATACGTTTGTCTTGAAAGGGTGCTTAATTACTGTCATGTCTCAGAGCAGGAGAAGGAATTCAGTGGAACCTTGTGATTCCGGGCTGTGTTCATGTGTGATTTATTTGTTTATTTAGGTACCCAGAGGCTTACCTTACTTCGCTGTGGATTTTGGCCTCCAAGGAGGGTTTGCCCATGTCATTGAAGATCAACACAAATTCCCTCATTACTTTGGAAAGGTAGGCTCACAGATTTAATAAAATTCCAGAGGTTAGCAATTTGGTAACACTTTTCTTTCAAAGGGAAATCTAAACTTTGGGCATCTTATAGAGTGAAGTTGGTGAGTACTGTTCCACCCAATTTTTAAAGGAAGAAGCTAGAAACTATTAATAAAAATATACCAGAATATTCATAACAGGATTGTCACTCTGCAACCAGACATTTGCAGACGTGGTCAAGAGTGCTGGGAGTTGCTTTCCGGTCGAGCCAGCCAGGCTTGTGTCGGAAAGGGTGACACCGTTGACCCTCAGAGTGAGCTGACAGTGAGCCACATTTTGTTCGGAGCACTCCGTTCTGTAGATATGGTTACTCTGGTCATCTTACGGATGAAGAAGCTGAGCCTTCAGACAGAACCAGGGGTACAGGCGCCTCTCGTGTGTGGGTGCAGTAGACCCCTTTGTGTATAGTGAAGCACTGTCCAGCCTGAGAAGAACGTAAGACTCTATCGTTTCACACTGCTCCCGGGTTCCCGGGCAGGTGTCTGAGGGCTGGTCTAGACTGCCGGTACTTTGATCACTGCACATTGCCCCGTGGGGTACAGCCTGTACGTTTAGGGTCTACTGAAGTTTGTATCAGGGGCTGGAATGAAATTAATACGACTGCTGAAATAGTAATACAGTCTGAGCAATAATAGTTCTAGAAGTGACCTTTTAATCGAGCATAGTTTGGGCCTTTCTGCTCATGTTTTCCATAAATTATTGTCTCTACTGGTTCCTTTGTTTGTTTCCCAGTGAAAAAGGTTCCCTTTTCCACGAAGATTTTTCTGATTTATCCAAAAATAGAATCTTTTTTTTTTTTTTTTTTGAGTCTCCATATAGTCAGCCTTGGCATTTACCTTATTCTGCTTTCTAAGATGGTTCTTTGTGTAGTTGGGTTATTCTTCCACAGCTCCACATTCTGTTATGAGTTCTCGGAAGGCACATAGATTTATGCCCGTTCTCTTTGTATCCGCTATGATATTTCGTACTTGCTTGGACACAGTTCGGTCCTCTTGGTAAAAAATGTTAAGATGTTGTCCGAGATCTCACCACACAGCCCTGTAGAAGCAGACGGAATATGCAGAATTTGACCCTGAGTCCAGTGTTTTCCTGTGTTGCCCTCTAAACATTACATGTCTTCCCCATATCCTTATGTACATGGACACTCGCAAGCTTAAGTTGCGTTAATTTCTGCTGCTAACACCACAGGAAGAGAATCATGAGGAAATCATGTAGGATAATAAGCAGACTAATCAAAATCTGTTTCTTACAGGGCTTTGGAATGTGACTTTTAAATGAAGGTGATTTATAATTTTTAATTCTTAGTTTATTCGGATTAGTATTAAAATATGATTTTGTTTCCTGAAAAAAGATCTCCAGCGAATAGTGGAAGAATAGTGGCTTGTAAATATATGGGGTAGTAGAGAGAACACGAGCCTGAGCTTGGCCTGCAGTCCAACAACAAAGTTCATAACCGCTAAATTTTGGTTAACCTTTTCTCCATATCATTTACCAGAACAGCTCAGAAGGACCAAAATAAGTAAAGTTCACCCTCTCTTTCTCCCCTTTGCTCCTCTCTGATGGATGTACTAACAAGCAACAAAATGGACAAATTGCTTGACAGGAGGCAGAGCCAGTGCTCCTAGAATTAGAGGGTTTGCATCGTTAGAACTAATTGAAAACAAGATTTTTTTCCCCACTTTAAATTCCAGCTAGTTAACATACAGTGCAAAACTAGTTTCAGCTGTAGAATTTAGTGACTCAACACTTCCATACAGTACCCGGTGCTCATCACGACAGGTGCGCTCCTTCATCCCCAGCACCTGTTTCCCCCTCCCCCCACCTCCCCATCAATTGGTTCTTTCTAGTTAAGAGTCCGTTTCTCGGTTCACTACTTTTCCCTGCTCTGTTCATTTGTTTTATGTCGTAAATTCCACATATGAGTGAAATCATATAATTGTCTTTCTCTGACTGACTTATTTCCCTTAGCATTATACTTTCTAGCTCCATCCATGTTGTTGCAAATGGCAAGGTTTCATTCTTTTTATGGCTGAGTAATATTTCATTGTATGTATATATATACACCACTTTATCCATTCATCAGTCGGTGGACACTTGGACTGCTTCCATAATTTGGCTATTGTTGATAATGCTGCTCTAAATATCAGGGTGCATGTACCTTCGAATCTGTATTTTTGTATCCTTTGGGTAAATACCTAGTAGTGCGATTGCTAGATTGTAGGGTAGTTTTATTTTTAACTTTTTGAGGAACCTCTATACTGGAAAATAAGATTTTTTTAACTTGAAACTAATATTTATGTAAAATTTGAACATCCTCACAGAGAACTACTAATTTTATATTTAGTAGCTGAATAAATAGAAATAGTTTCATTCTGTTTTCAGACGTGTGTCTGTATTTTTCTCATTCTTTAAAAGGAAATCATTGGTGGGATGCTGGATATAGAACCAAGACGCTGGAGGAAAGGGATCCGGGAAAGCTTTGAGGATCAGAGGAAGAAAGCCCTGCAGTTTGCTCAGTGGTGGAAACCATTCGACTTCACCAAAAGTAAAAAATGTTGAGTCATACCTTTCATTTTTTAAATTTCTTCTTCAGATTCTTTTCAGTTTTATTTCCATTGTGTCTGACTAGACCACTGAGCCTCGGGCCAGAGGGAGAGAAAGTCCCACTCTGGGCCTCAGACACCCGGGCACCACTGGGCGGCGTTCCCTGTCCTACCTTGTCCTGCGGCTGCATTGTAGTAACTGGGGGGCGAGACCAGATACAGGGGGCCCCGCTCACATTCCCGTTCTGTACGTACGTCTTGGTGTTCTCGGCTGTGCAGTTGAAGATGTGGAAGGACTTTTCTGAAGCATTACCTGGGAGGTACAGCAGATCGTTGGTTCAGAGGGAAGTGGGTCTGCTTCAAGATTGTGAAGACTATGGTCTGGCTTCTCTTGAATATTTTAAACCAAATTGGCATCTCTTTCTTTTCTACCAGTAGTCACTGCTCTTCTTTTTATCAAAGGAAAAAGAATGTCCCAAGAATAATAAAGAATTAAATGAAGCATAATGTGTTCATGATTTGTTTTTATTTCTGGATTTTTAAATAGTGTCTTTGAATTTTGGGAATTTTAAAAGTAATTGTTCCAAATGACACAAATTTATAGTTGTTTGGGGTTTTGAAAGTTGAAAATTTAAGCCACGCCATCATTTTGGGGTTGTATTATTACAAAATCGTAAGTGACAAGAGTATTCTAAATGTCCAGAGCACATTCTGTTGCCCTGTATTTGATCTACACTTCTTCGTTTTTCCTTTGTTCTTATGCTTGGCGTCAAGAGAAAGCCATATACTTATAAAATATGACCATGGTATAAGAGTGCGCTATTTTTTTAATATGGAAGATATTTTTGTTGCAACCGTTTTTCAAAGATACTGGGTTTTGGAGCTGATCCTTGACATTTTGTCATGAAATGTTGATTACCTATGCATCAATGTGGTGCATACTCCGGAGTAACTCTTAACTCTCTGTAGTTCTTTTTAATATCGACATCTTTTTATTTCTTTGGTATGTTAAAAAATGTTTATGTTCTAGCTGTAATTTTAAAATTTCACATGTAAATTGAAGTTTAATGGTTTTAATTTCTCAATATTTGCAAGTTGAATTTAATTATAATTATCAGATAGATACTTGCTAGTATTATATTTACTGCTGTTTTCAGATTCTTTGAGCTTTACTGCAGAGCCTTAGATGAATGTGTAATGTTTGTTTATTTAACCTGTGAGTTAACAGTTGTTTGCAGGGCATTTTGTTTTGTGCTGGTAGTGCAGAAATAAAAAGTACTTCCCCTACTTTAAATTATGTTCTAGTCTAGTGGAGAAGGAGACGTGTACATAAATAATTATAGTACAAGAGAAGTTCTTCCCCCCTTTTAATTTATTAATTAACGTAATGTATTATTTGTTTCAGGGGTACAGGTCTGTGATTCTCAGTCTTGCACAATTCACAGCTCTCACCATAGCACATACCCTCCCCAATGTCTATCACCCAGCCACCCCATCCCTCCCACCCCAACCCCACTCCAGCAACCCTCAGTTTGTTTCCTGAGATTAAGAGTCTCGTATGGTTTGTCTCCCTCTCTGGTTTTTTCTTGTTTCATTTTTTCCTCTCTTCGCTATGATCCTCTGCCTTGTTTCTCAATTTCCACATGTCAGTGAGATCATGTGAAAATTTTCTTTCTTTGACTGACTTATTTCGCTTAGCATAATACCTTGTAGTTCCATCCACGTCGTGGCAAATGGCAAGATATCATTTTTTGATGGCTGCATCATATTCCATTGTAAATATGTGCCACATCTTCTTTATCCATTCATCTGTTGATGGACATCTGGGCCCTTTCCATAGTTTGGCTATTGTGGACATTGCTGCTATAAACATTGGGGTGCAGGTGCCCCTTTGGATCACTGCATGTGTATGGTCAACTAATCTTCGACAAAGCAGGAAAGACTAGCCAATGGAAAAAAAGACAGTCTCTTCAACAAACGGTGTTGGGAAAACTGGACAGCCACATGCAGAAGAATGAAACTGGACCATTTCCTTACACCATACACAAAAATAGACTCAAAATGGATGAAAGACCTCAGTGTGAGACAGGAATCCATCAAAATCTTAGATGAGAACATAGGCAGTAACCTCTTCGACATCGGCCACAGCAACTTCTTCTTAGACATATCGCCAAAGGCAAGGGAAGCAAGGGCAAAAATGAAGTATTGGGACTTCGTCAAGATAAAAAGCTTTTGCACAGCAAAGGAAACAGTCAACAAAACCAAAAGACAACCGACAGAATGGGAGAAGATATTTGCAAATGACATAGCAGATAAAGGACTAGTATCCAAAACCTATAAAGAACTTAGCAAACTCAATACCCAGAGAACAAATAATCCAGTCAAGAAATGGGCAGAAGACATGAACAGACATTTTTCCAAAGAAGACATCCAAATGGCCAACAGACACATGAAAAAGTGCTCCACATCGCTCGGCATCAGGGCAATCCAAATCAAAACCTCAATGAGATACCACCTCACACCAGTCAGAATGGCTAAAATTCACAAGTCAGGAAATGACAGATGTTGGCGGGGATGCGGAGAAAGGGGAACCCTCCTACACTGCTGGTGGGAATGCAAGCTGGTGCAGCCATTCTGGACAACAGTATGGAGGTTCCTCAAACAGTTGAAAATAGAGCTACCCTATGACCTAGCAATTGCGCTACTGGGTATTTGCCCCAAAGCATGAGAAGTTTCTAGTGCGAGGTATGTGCCAAGTGTATTGGACGTCAGTGCTGAGGGACTGGGTCACACTCCTCTCTGTCTGAGTGGGGGACTTTGCTTCCTATTTTACTGAGAAAACAGAACCACATCAAGGAGATCTCCTCCCACGTCTCTCAGCATACCTGCATCTATACCTGTTTCTCTCCTTTTCCTCTGGAAATAAATTATTTTGTTGTTCTTATCTAGGTCTAATCCACTCATTTATGTTCTGGATTTCATCCATTCTCACCGACTCAGTTGGCCCTACTCTCCTTGTGTTATTAGGTTTTTTCCTCTCTGGGAGATTATTCCTTTCAGCACCCAGAAACACTTTATAACAACAAATCCTGACATCATACCCTCCCTAGCTACGTTTCTTCTCCACCCGACAGCACAACTCATTTCGATAATATCCGTGTCCTCTCTTTCCGTTCTCCTCCTGTGCTCCGACTTCATCCTCCCATTCCACTAAAACACCCTCCGTGACCCTTCCGCACGGGCACATCATGTGGTGACTGCTTAGTGGTCCCCTAGCTCCGTCAGCATCACTGACATCTGTAGACACTTCCTTGCTCCTAGAACACTGTCTCTTATTTCTCCTCCCTCCTTACTGGCGACCTCCTCCCAGTCCCCTTCGCTGGTTTCTCTTCATTTCCTCAGCCGCTAAGTGTTGAAATGCCCATCCTCAGTTCTTTTCTCTGTACGCACACACACTCTCTCAAGGTAATGCCATCCTTAAAATGGTCTTAAATGCCATTTTTAGGTTGGTTCATTTATTCAAGAAATACTTGTTTTCTGTATGCCAGTTCCTGTTCTGTGTGCAGGGAATACATTCATGAATAAAACAAGAATTCCTTCTTTGAGGAGTTTACATAGTATCAGGGAAGATCGACAGTAAACATTAGACGTAATAAATAAATTATCCAGAAAATGTCAGAGGTGGTAAGCACTATGGATAAAGGCAAAGTAGAACAAGACAAGTAAGATGTCTCCCAAATTTATGTCTTCATTTTGGACCTCGTCAGTGAACTCCAGAATCCTATATCTAAATATCAAGTTGACCTCTACTGTATCTTATCTGAAAGAAGGATATGCAGACTGAATTTTCCTCCTGTTCCAGTTATTTATAACAACCACTTTATTGTATCTTGTGGTTTTATAGGTGAGGAATTTGATTAGGGCTTCGTGGGATGGTTTGTCTGTACCTTTGAGGTGCCTGAGGCCTCAGCTGGAGTGGCTCAGACATCTGGAGCTGACTGGTGACAGTGTGTGTAGGGCCTCTGTTCTTCGTATGGTGTGTGCTGGGGTTGGAGTAGTCGAAATGGTCCTTTGCTCACAAGTGTGGTGCCTGGACTGGAATCACTGAAACCGCTCGGGACAGGCTGCTGACACTCTCTTCTTGTACAGCAATTTCAGTGTAGTTGGGCTTACTATATGGGTTCTGATTTCTGTCCCAAAGGATGCTTCCCAGACAGAAGAGGTGGAAGGTGCCACTGTCTTAGGGCCTGGGACCAGAAATGAGCACAGCTTTGTTTTGCTGAATTTTGTTTGTTATAGCTGTCACAGAGCCCATCTGCCTTCCAAAAGAGGGGTCCTAACTCTACCTCTTGATGGGAGTAGTGTGGCCACGTTTAATCCACCACAGTCTACCCTCTGGCCACAAATTTATACTTCTCTCACGATAAAAATATATTCAAATCCTCCCAAGAAAGTCTCACCCCAGTAGGACACTAGGCTTAGGCTTGAGATTCAGGATCCCATCTACCGAAGGCTCAGACAGAGATGAGGCTCCTTAGGTGCTTCAATCTGAAGATGTGTGAATTTAAGAGACAAATGATCTGCATCCCCTACACCCCCCCCCAAACATACAACAGTAAGAGAAGCAGACAGTAACTGTGGTAGGCACATTCATTGAAAAAGATGGAAAATTTGAGGCACATTGCAGTCACTGTTGATTAGTTCTAAAATTAGGTCACACATAGGTTGCCAGGCTTGATGGGGGCTGTGATTCTGCTTCTTGGAGGGGATTCCACGAGGCCTTTTGCTCTGCCCTGTGTACTCTTGGTTCAACGCTGAGTCAGCCTTTCTTTTTCATGAAGAGCTGAAAACTGATGATTCTAGCCAAGACAAAGTAACCACATTATCTTCCTGCCTCAAGTGACCAGAAAATAGACCATATACATGAAACAATGGTTTTTTAAGACCTGGTTATCAGGCATGAAAGTATAATGATCCCAAAGTGACGGGAAGCAAGTGAGATGAGCACTTTGATTGCCTTATCCTGTTGCTCCAAGAGAGATCTCATCTCACGGTACAAGGTGTGGGAATCCAGGCAGAGCTTATGGAACCAGCCACGTTGAGGAAATAAAGCTGTGAGTCTGGGGGGACCAAGACAGTAGGGCAGGCCACAGGAGGAGATCACGTGCATGCGTGGAGGCTACGCGAGGCCAGGCAAAGACTGATGTACCCGAGAGGATTAGAAATCACATCCCCACTAGCAGGAACAGGGTTTCAAGGCTGACCAGGAAGGGCGAGTACCCAGAGTGGTAGTGTGTAATGTAGAATAATTATCTCAAGCCTTAGCACTAACCTCGCCATGACAAACAAATCTTAAACACAAGAGGCAGAAGGATCAAGCTGTTTCCAAGTAACTTAACTTCCTGCATCCAGAACAAAGCTCAAATTAAAGATATTTTATCATGTGAAGAAAAACAGTGTGGGGTTTATAACATATGTAAAGACAAAGTAAATGACAGTAATATAGCACAAAGGTGGGATGGGGAGAAATGGAGGTATACTCTTGTAAGGTTGCCGTACAGACTTGAGCAGTACAGTAGGACTTGAACGTGGGCTGTGATAAAGATGTATAGTTATGAACTGTAAAGCAGACCCTAAGATAAAAAAACAAGCAAACAGATTATAGCAGTAAGCCAACAAAGAAGATAAAATGGAACATAAAATAATATTTAATCTAAATGAAGGCAGGAAAAGGAAACAAAGTACAGGTGGGACAAAGAATGAACAGCAAGATGTTAGATTTAAGCCAGAACATAGCAGTAATACTCATTTTTTATTGCTACATAGCAGATGCCACAAACCTAGCCGCTTAAAGCAACACACATTATCTCACAGCTTCTGTGGGGTAGGAGTTGAGGTACAGCTTGACTCATGTGGAGGCTGAGCTGGGAAAAGATCCATTTCCCCACCAATGTGGTTCTTTGCATCACTCATTTCCTTGCAACTAGGGCTTACAGCGTCAGCCTTTTGCTGGCTGCCCCGTGCTCCTGTAGGGCATCGGCCGTCCCTCACCAAGGGGCGGGTTCCCCATCATGGCCCCTTGCTTTCCTCACAACCAGCAGGGAAGAGGGATGATGGCACTTTGGCCACTGACGTCTTACACAACACAATGACATCATCACACAAAATTACATGTACTCGTTGCTGTGGAGTCCCAGGTCCTGCCCACACTCAAGGGCTGGGGTCACACAAGGATGTGAACACCAGGATCAGAACATAACGGAGGCCACCCTAAGAGTTTGTCCACCAAAAATATGCCACGTCACATTTTAAGACCCTTAAAAGTTAATTTTTTAATTTCTCCTGTCTTATTCTTTGTTGTCTTACATTTTACTAATAATGCATCTGTCATCATCCACAGAATACATTGTTACTACTTTGGCTTTAAACACCTAATTCTATTTAAAGTATTTGTAATGAGAAGAAGTTGGTCTTATATTGATCCCAGTATTTGCTGTTCTTAATACTCTGCATTCCTTTGAGTTGGTCCAAATTCACGTTTGGTGTCACCTGAGTAAATGGGCATAAAGTCAGTCTGATTTTTTCTTTTTCAGGCTTGCCTCATCTGTTTCCTGCTGTTTCTAATTTATTGATTGATTCTGTATTTTTTTCTGTAATTCTGTAATTGTGTGTTCTTTTTGTCCCCCTGCTTGTTCATGTTTTTATAGCTGTGAGTGAGCTCCTTAATTCTGTTTTGTTTTGTTTTTTTTTTAATCATCTTGTTTTTGAGTTTTGGACATTCAGATTTTCATCAGGTTTCTCAAGAAGCAGTTTATAGAAATTTCTTTCTTTTGTGTGAACTTTCTTCTAATTAGGTTCTTTGTCGTTTGCATGCCTTGTTCCAATTCATTTATAGTTTCATTCTTTTACTTATGTTTTGCCGTAGTGTGTATACAGAGCTGCCAGGATGTTTCTTTTCCTCTTCCTCATTCTTGGAGATCTGTGCTTCATAATGATGGTTACAGTGTTATTTGTACATAGATATTCAGAAGTGTAATTTATTTATTGTGAATTGTGGCTTTCAGCATTAAATGGGGGCAACCCTAGGCCCCTGAAGCACCTCTTGTAGGAATATTGCCAACCCATTAGTAACAACTAGTAGAGCAATGAATAGACGCTATCTAAAAGGATAGAATCATAAATTTTTTAAATTTATTTTTAAAATATTGATTAGAACACTCACGTGGTGATGAAGGGGGCAGAGGGGGAGAGAGAATCCTCAAGCAGACTCCCCGCTGAGTGCAGAGCCTGACTTGGGGCTTGATCCCACAACCCTGAGATCATGATCTGAGTGGAAATCAGGAGTCAGACGTTTAACCGACTGAGCCACCCAGGCACCCCCCCCAGAGTCATAAATTTCAAATTTTTGTTGAAGCCCCTAATGTTGCCCGAGTTAATAGAGAAATTGGTACCTTGAAAATTGGGAGTTTCTAAAGAAGCCTTTAAGATATGTGGCTTATCTTGGATGGTAAAAGCTACTTAAAATTAGCTCCATGAATAAAGATATATTTAAAATTTTCCAGCTAAGCTTAGATTTTATATGTATGGTATTTCATAACATGAAGAGAGGAGCAACCATTGCTTACAAGTGCAGCCTTGGGGTTTTAAAGATTTTATTTATTTATTTGTCAGAGACAGAGAGAGAGAGACTGAACATAAGCAGGGGGAACAGCAGAGGAGAGGGAGAAGCAGCCTCCCAGCGGAGCAGGGAGCCCGATGTGGGGCTCGATCTCAGGACCCTGGGCTCATGACCTGAGCTGAAGGCGGATGCTTAACTGACTGAGCCGCCCAGGCGCCCCAGCCTTGTGTCTTTAATCCCCAGGGTCCTCTGGAAACGCTTATGTGAAGGTAGACAGAACTCTGGTTCTGAATTTATATTCTGTGCTTTGAACATGAATTAGTGTTGTTACTTGTCAGATATGCAGAGACCATATATGACGCCGGCTCATTCATTTGTTTTGGTGTCGCTTTAATGATCAATTCCGATTTGGCCACTGGGTTGCCAGTTGTGACAGCTACTTAGTGCTCTTCAAAGGATCTCAGCAAAATAAATGCTGTTTTTAAAATGACAGCTGTGGGGCGCCTGGGTGGCTCAGATGGTTGAGCGTCTGCCTTCGGCTCAGGTCATGATCCCAGGGTCCTGGGACCGAGTCCCGCATCGGGCTCCCTGCTCCTGGGGAGCCTGCTTCTCCCTCTGCCTCTCTCTCTCTCTCTCTCTCTCTCTGTCTCTCATGAATAAATAAATAAAATCTTTAAAAAAAAATGACAGCTGTGGAAACAATTTTTTACTTGTTAATGTAGTGTTAGGTTTGAAAAGGGAACGTTAAGTAGTATGTGAAAAGTCATTTAAGTGGGTGTGAAAAGGGAGAACTTTTCTCAAATGGAACTATTAGGTGTCCTTTCAGAAACCTTTAATCAATAATGTAAAAGGGAGAAATGAAAAATTAGAGTAACATCACCTCAGTGTTGGCCGGAGGTGTTCTAGATTCCATAGGATGTTGCTAGAACGTGTTTCAGTTTAGAGATAGTAAAAAAGGAATCTTACCTATTTTTCAAACACTAGAATCTGAAGTTTTTGTTGTGTGAAACCCTTTTGAATTCCTGGTGATCCTTTGCTAAGTTTTGTTTCACTTTTAAGGCAGAACATAGCAGAATCCCTGTTTGTGTTTCTATTGTCTCATGAATTATGTCATTTTTCCTGGAAATTAAAAAGATAATACAAAAGGAGGACCATGAAATTAGTCATTACCAAGATGACATCCCAGTGATTGAATTTGGTTAAACAGATAATTCCTAGAGTACTTTCCTATTTAGGATAAAAGCATTTGCTCTTCCAAGAGAAGCTTTAGATTCCTTCCCGTATATTATAACACAGCCAATAAGTCAGATGTAAGCAGTATACTTTTCTTAAGTCGACTAATTAATTTTATCCATTTTTTACTCACATTTTTCTCAGGACTCTTGTTAGATGAGTGACAGATCAAAAATAGCTTGGGGATGATGGTAGTGACAATGATACAGTTTTTGAACCTTGCTGAATGCTATAAATAGTGGCAAAGCAACTAGAATGCAAAACCAAAGACCCACAGAAACCACCTTCAAAACAGAGTATTCCCATAGCTCCCAATTATAATCAGCTTGTAGGGACAAACCACCATCATTAGTACTACCTGCATGATACCAGCATCTGTACAAAAGGAAGTGTGGGGGGAACCAGTGGGCTTTCAACACCCCCAGGCATGAAAGAACCCCCAAATTGCCAAAAAGTGCTTCCTGCAGAGCATGACAGCTTCGTCTGAAAAGAGCAGCAGAAACTGGGAACAGAATCCCAAATGTGGGTGCGTGTAATGGCATCTGATGACTGTGAAGTTAAAAAAAAAAAAAAAAAAGGTAACAATAAGCTCCTCTGGTCTGTTCCTTCCCTTTGAAAGGAGAGGCAACCTTTCTTCATCCCAAACAGTAAGTGACAGAACATTATCTCAGTTAAATCCCATGTGACGTTTTTATAAGATGAGAGAGTAGAATACCAAATGATATTCTGGCAGCCAATGAGAGTTCACAGACAGACCTGTCCCCAAACTGATGAAAACTGTCCCTCAGTAGTTCCAAATGAGCTTAAAAATTTAAGAAAATGGTAGAATATGTGAAGAAAAAAACAGCATATATTAGGATTGTAAAAATATCAGAAATGAAGTGAGTGAGGAAAGGAAGATTTTACTTTTGTTCCTCCTTTTTTTAATTTAAAATCAGTTAACATATAATGTATTCTTAGTTTCAGAGGTAGAGGTCAG
This sequence comes from Eumetopias jubatus, assembly GCF_037043125.1. NCBI lineage: Eukaryota > Metazoa > Chordata > Mammalia > Carnivora > Otariidae > Eumetopias > Eumetopias jubatus. The sequence goes on from NW_028274819.1 coordinate 108,896,878, forward strand.
TGATTCCTCGGTCTTCTATAACATCAAGTGTTCATTACAACGCATACCCTCCTTCATGCCCATCAACCAGTTACCCCATCCCCCCACCCCCCTCCCCTCCAGCAACCCTCAGTTTGTTTCCTATGATAAGAGTCTCTCATGGTTTGTCTTCTTTTCTGATTTCGTCTGTTTTATTTTTTCATCTCTTCCCCTATGATCCTGTTTTGTTTCTTAAATTCCCACATATCACTGAGATCATATTATAAGTATCTTTCTCTGATTGACTTATTTTTTTTAGCCCTCTAGTTCCACCCACATCGTTGCAAACGGCAAGATTGCAATTTTTTGATGGCTGAGTGATATTCCATTGTCTGTGGAATACCCACATTTTCTTTATCAATTCAATTCTGTCGTTGGACATCTGGGCTCTTTCCATAGTTTGGCTATTGTAGACATTGCTGCTATAAACATTGGGGTGCATGTGCCCCTTCGGATCACTACATTTGTATCTTTGGGGTAAATACCCAGTAGTGCAGTTGCTGGGTTGTAGGGTAGCTGTATTTTCAACTCTTTGAGGGACCGCCATACCGTAGAAAGGAAGGTTTAAATGAGAGCTGCTAATATCCACAAAGGATTTAGGATTCAGAAATGGGAGACAAACTCAGGGAAAAAACAAACGTAACAGATTACAACTTAATAGAAAGATAAGATGTAAAGAAGAAAGTTTTTTTAATAAAAAAAGATTTAAAGTGTTGAAGAGAACATGATGGATAGAACATAGGCTGAACTTCAACACAAATACAGAAAAAACTTTGAAGAAGAAAATCAAGAGAATGAACAGAACAAAAAGAACAAGGCCCAGATAATCTCATGGGGGATTTTACTATCCCTTTAAATATTCAATGTTGTAATGCCTCTTAAGCTATTTCAGTGTGTAGGAGAACTTCTAAACTAGTTTTTTGAAGCAAGGACACTGTGATTCCTAACTTGAGAAAGACTGCACCAAAATAGAAAACTCACAGTAGCATATGTCATTTATTAATGTAGAAATTATACATCAGTAATAGCAAACGTGCAAGGAGTCCAAGATGACAGTGTAGGAGAATCCTGAACTCTCTTCCTCCCATGGACTTACCCAACTCACAGCTCCATATGGATTATTTCTCTGTGGGAAAGATCTTGAAACTAGGGGAACTGCTTCTCCACAACAAGGGATGAAAGGACATCATTGAAACAGACAAAGGCACAGTCTTGTAAAAAACACCACCCCAGCTCATTGATACAAAAAGGATCTCCACAGACAGGTGCTTCTCCTGACGGAGTAAAGGGTTGGTGTTCCACATCTGGCACCCTGGCCTCTGGGACCTGTGCTGGAAAGAGGAACCCCTTGAAAGTCTGGCTAGGAAAACCAACAGGGCTGATGTCTGGGACTCCTAAAGTTCTCTAAGAAACTGAGATTCCCCTCTTGGAGTGTTTGCCTGCAGTCCAGTTTGCCCCTAGATCTACTGAACAGATAGCAGTTGGAAACTTCCTAGACTATATGTGAGGAAGATCATTTGCTGGTCTGAGGGCATTGGCTGGAGGGGCAGGGGACAGTTGAGATTCTCCCTAGAGACAGAGGTGCATGTGGATGCCATTGTTGGACTGTCCATTGTAGCTTGCTAACATGGGTGGGCGAGCTTAGACACAGCATCCTCCCACCACTTTGCTGGGATGGATTGGGCTGAGAAGCCATTGCTCAGGCCAGAGAGTGCAGGTGATCGTGGTGTTCTCTGGTTCCCTGGCCAGAGTGGGCAAGCCCAAATGGCCATGGAGTTCTCTTACTTCCTAGTGGAAGGCTGGAGGCCTGGGCAGTTAGGACACTCCACTAAATCTGGCTGCAGTTGGTGAGCATGAATGGCCACACATTCTTCGCTGACAAGGCACTCTCCCACTGTGTTTCTGAAACCCATAGACGTGGGGAGTCAAGACATTTTTACACTACCTTCCTGAGACTGGCGAGTGTGCCCTGCCACCTCCACTCTCCAGCTTCCTCCCAGTTCTTGGCCGGCCACTACCCCTAGGACACTGCACAGAGAGCAGGCTGAGACAACCTCAGTCTTCCTGTGAAAAATGCCAAGTTACTTAGCCTGGAGCTTCAGCCTGAGGGACAGGCTCCAAGTTCCCCACACATCTAGAGGCTGAGGAGGTGCTCCTAGGGAACATAAGTAGGGAGACACAATCCTTATGTACCCCTTTGACCTCACTACAGGTCAACAAGACTTCCCAGAAAGGAGCTTATACACTCATCTGGAGCCCAAACTTTTGCCACTGTCACTCAGGGGACACCTTCAGATCTCCAGTCTAGAGGACTAGAGGGATTATGATTATGGCCCCCACCGGACTCTCTCTCTCTCTCTCTCATATATATATATATATATATATATATATATATATATATATTCATACTTTAAAAGTTGGTACTTGAGGGTCTGGCTTCCAATCAGCCTGAAACTAGATGGTAAATGAGATTCTTCCCCTTGGATCACTGACAAGCCTTGGCACATCCTCAACAATGGGGGCACATCAAGAGTAAATCAAGCAGTTCAGACAATCACAAAGGCTTGAGACACAACCAAGAACTAGGGGAAGGTTGAATGAGAAAGATTATCATCTTCACAAGATGAGCATTCAAGGCTGAGAGAGGTAGCTGTCTTGATGCACAGAAACACAAGAGAGTCAAGCAAAATGGAGAAACAAGTAGGTTTCAAATGAAAGAACAAGACAAAACATCAGAAAAAGATCACAGTGATACAGAGATAAATAATCCACCTGATAAAGAATTCAAAGTGATGGTCATAAAGATGCTCACCAACCTCAGGAGAAAAAAAGATGAACACAGTGAAATCTTCAGTGGAGAGAGAAAAAAAACATAATAAAATACCGAACAGAAGCCCCAGAGTGGAAGAATATGATAACTGAGCTGGAAGGTACATTAGCAGTGTTCTGCAGCAGACCAGGTGAAACAGAAGGATGGATCGGCGAACTGGAGATGCAGTGATGGAACTCACAGCAACTGAAAGAAAAATTTATATTTTATTTTATTTTATTTTGTTTTGTTTTGTTTTATTTTATTTTATTTTATTATTTTATTTTATTTTATTTATTTTATTTATTTTATTTTATTATTTTATTTTATTTTATTTTATTTTTTTATTTTATTTTATTCTAGTAAAGTGATAGAAGTTTATTGAGTGAAGATACAGAAAAAGCTCTTAAGAGTGAGGCATCCCGACAGGGTTGCCCAGAAAAATAATTAAAAAAAAATAAAGGTAACTTGAGGGACGACATCAAGCAGAATTACATTTTCATGTAGGGGTCACAGAAGGAGACAAGAGAGAGAAAGAGGCAGAAAACTTACTTGAAGAATTAATGGCTGAAAATTTCCCTAACCTAGGGAAGGAAACAGACATTCAGGTCCAGGAAGCCAAGAGTTCCAAATAAGAACCCAAAGACAGCTACACCAAGACCATTATAATCAAAAGGTCAAATTTAAAGACAAAATCTTAAAAGCAGCAAGAGTAAAGCAAATTGTTACACACAAGGGTATCAGCAGATTTCTCAGAAATGGCAGTTGAGAAGGGAGTGGCATGACATCTTCAAAGTGCTGAAAGGAAGAAACTTCCAACTAAGAATTCCCGACCTACCAAGGTTATTATTCATATTTGAAGGAGAGAGAAAGAGTTCTCTAGACAAGCAAAAGCTGAAGGAGTTCCTCACTACTAAACCAGCTGTGTAAGAAATATAAAAGGGACTTTTTTAAGCTTTGAAAAGAAATGGCACTAATTAACAAGACATGCAAAAAGTAAAAATCTTGGGGCTCCTGGGTGGCTCGGTCGGTTAAGCATCTGCCTTCAGACCCTTAACCTGGGGTCCTGGGATTGAGCCCCGTGTCAGGCTCCCTGCTCAGCAGGGAGTCTGCTTGTCCCTCTCCCCCTAACCTCCCCCACCCCTGCTCATGCTCTCTCTCTCTCAAATAAATAAATAAAATCTTTAAAAAGAAAAAAGTAAAAATCTCACTGGAAAAGGTAAATATATAGTAAAGGTAGTGGATTAATCACTTATAATAAAGCTACCACAAAAGTGAAATGACAAAAGTAGTAAAATAAACTAAAACTACAGTAATTAAGGGATACATGAAATAAAAACAATGTAAAAAGTGACATCAAAAATGTAAAATGGTGGAAGTAAAAATGTAGTTTTGGGATGTGTTCAAATTTAGGTTGCTATCAACTTAGACTGTTATATATGTAGGATAATATATGTGAATCTTATGGGAACGACAAAATAAAAACAGTAAATACACAAAAGAAAATGAGTAAAGAATCTAAGCATAATGCTAAAGAAAGTCATCAAACGACAAGGGAGTGGAGAAAGAAGACAGGAACAGAGAGAAACTACAAAATAGCCTGAAAAAAACACACAAAAAAATAAATAAACCAGCCTAAAAAAAAAAAAAAAAGAACAAGATGGCAATAAGTATATACCTATCAATAATTACTTTAAATGTAAATAGACTAAATTCTCCAATCAGTAGATACAGAGTGGATGAATTAATAAAAAAAGGAAAAAGAAAAAAAAATCTGTATACTGCCTATAAGAGACTCACTTCAGAAATAAAAACACACACATATTGAAAGTGAAGGGATGGAAGAAGATACTTCATGCAATTGGAAATGGAAAGAAGACTGGATAGCTCGAATCATATCAGACAAAAAGACTTTAAAAGAATGTAACAAAAGACAATAATAAAGGGGTCAATCCAGCAAGAAGACACAACATTTATAAATATATATGCACCAAACAGAGGAACACCAAAATATATAAAACAAATGTTAAAAACTTGAAGGGGGAAATTGACAGCAATACAATAATAGGGAATTTTGACACCCCATTTACATTAATGGATAGATCATCCAGAGAGAAAATTAATAAAGAAACACTGGTCTTAACACAGTAGGCCAGATGGACTTAATGGATACATACAGAACACTACATCCCCAAAGCAGTAGAATACACATTTTCCTCAAGTGCACATAGAACATTCTCCAGGATTGATCCCATGTTTGGCCACAAAACAAGTCTCAATAAATTTAAGAAGACTGAAATTATATCAAGCTTCTTTTCTGACCACAACGGTATGAAACTAGAAATCACTTACAAGAAGAAAACTGGAAAAATAGGAGATCAAACTATTCACTGAAAACTACTAAGTCCTGGAAGAAATCAAAGGAGAAATAAAAAAATACATAGAGACAAATGAAAAAAGAAATACGAAAAATCAATGGGAGGTAGCAAAAGTGGTTCTAAGAGGGCAGTTTATAGCAATAAAGGCCTATCTCAAGGAAGAAGAGAAATCTCAGACAATTTAACTTTACACCTAAGGAACTAGAAAAAAAGACAACAAATCCCAAAGTTAGTGGGAAGGAAGGAAATAATAAAGATCAGAGTGGTTATACATGGAATAGAGACCAAAAAGACAATAGAAAAGATTAGTGAAATTAAGAGCTTGTTCTTTGGAAAGATAAACAAAATTGGCAAACCTTTAGCTAGACTCACCAAGAAAAAAAAGAGGGCTCAAATAAAGTCAGAAATGAAAGAGAAGTTATAACCACAGAAATACAAAGGATCATGAGACTGTTATAAACAATTATATGCCAGCAAAATTGGACAGTCTAGAAGAAATGAATTCCTAGAAATGTATAGTCTTTCAAGACTGAAATATGAAATAGAAAATCTGAGTAGAGAATTACTAGTAAGGAGATTGAATCATTATTTAAAAACCTCTCAACAAACATCCAGGACTAGATGTTTCCACTGGTGAATTCCACCAAACATTGAAAGAAGATTTAATGCCTATTCTTTCCAAACTATTCCCAAAAACTGAATAGGAGAGAATGTGTCCAAACTCATTTTATCAGGCCAGTATTACCCTGTTAGCAAGGCCAGATAAAGATGGGGGGAAAAAGGCAAAGCAAAGCGGAAGGGGGGAGAGAGAGAGAGAGAGAAAGAAAAAGAAAATTAATTACAGGTTAGTATCTCTGATGAGGATAGAAGCAAAAATCCTTGACAAAATATTAGCAACTGAGTTCAACAATACGTTAAAATACATTAAAAATATTACTACATGATCACATAGTATTTATTGCAGGGATCCAGGATGGTTCAACGTCCGGTCAATCAGTGTGATACACCATACCAACAGAATGAAAGATAAGAATCACATAATCATCTCAATAGATGCAGAGGAAGCATTTGGTGAAATTCAGCATCTATTTATGATAAACTCTCAACGAAGTGGGTATATGGGAAACATACTTCAGCATAAGAAAGACCATATATGGTAAACCCACAGCTAGAAGCTTTTCCTAAGATCAGGAATAAGACAAGGATGCCCACTATTCCCACTTTCATTCAACATAGTATTGGAAGTCCTAGCCACAGCAATTAGGCAAGAAAAAGGCATACAAATTTAAAAGAGAGAAGTAAAACTATCCCTCCTTGCAGATGACATGATGCCATATATAAAAACCCCTAGAGACTCCACCAAAAAATTGTGAGAACTAATAAATGAATTCAGTAAAGTTTCAGGATACAACGTTCATATAGAGAAATCTGTTGTTTCTATACAGTAGTAACAAACTATCAGAAAGAAATCAAGAAAACAACCCCATTTACAATTGCATTGAAAACAGTAAAATACCTAGGAGTAACTTTAACCAAGAAGGTAAAAGATCTGTACATGGAAAACATGGAAGAAAACATTGATGAAAGAAGTCGAAGAAGACGCAAATAAATAAAAAGATCTTCCATGCTCATGGACTGGAAGAATGAATACTGTTAAAATGTCCATACAATCCAGAGCAATCTACAGATTCAACGTGATTCCTATCAAAATTCCAGTGACATTTTTTACAGAACTAGAGCAAATAATCTTAAAATCTGTATGGAACCACAAAAGACCCCAGTAGCCAAAACCATCTTGATAAAGAAGCTAGAGGTATCATCCTCCCTGATTCCAAAGCTATCCTACAAAGCCATAGTAATCAAAACAATTTGGTATTGGTATATAAACAGACGTAGACGCATGGTACAGAATAGAGTGCAGGAATAAACCCATGCATATACGGTGAATTAATTTATGAGATAGGACGCAAGAATTTATAAGGGGGAAAGGACGGTCTCTTCAATAAGTGGTTTTGGGAAAACTAGACATTTATATGCAAAAGAATGAAACTAGACGATTATCTTAGAACATACACAGAAATCAACTCAAAATGTGTTAAAGACTTGAATATAAGACCTGAAACCCTAAAACTCCTGGAAGAAAACATAGGCGGTAAGCTCCTTGACATTGAATTTAGCTATATATATATATATATTTTTTTTTTTTTGATCTGACTCTAAGGGCAAGGGAAACAAAAGTGAAAATAAACAAATGGTACAATATCAAACCAAAAAGCTTCTGCACATTGAGGAACCATCAACAAAATGAAAAGGGAACCTGTTGAATAGGAGGAGGTATTTGCAAATTATGAGATACCACCTTACACCCATCAGACTGGCTATTATAAAGAAAGGGTATTGATGAAGATGTGGAGAAAAGAACGCTCCTGCATTGTTGGTGGGAGTATAAATTGGTGCAGCCACTGTGGAAAACACTATAGAGGTTCCTCAGAAAATTAAAAATAGAGCTACCATGCGATCCAGCAATTCCGCTTCTGGGTATCTACTCGAAGAAAATGAAAACACAGACTCAAAAAGCCATATGTATCCCTGTGTTCATTGCAGCATTATTCACCATAGCTAAGATGTGGAAACCACCTAAGTATCCATTAGTGGATGGATGAATGGGTAAAGAAAATGTGATCTGTCTAGAGATACATACAATGGAATACTAATTATCATAAAAACGAATTAATTCTTACCATTTGCTACAACATGAATGGACCTGAGGGGCTTCATTCACTTTTTGCTTTATTCACATTGACATCTGGTTTTAACAGGCTTCTATGCCGTCATCACATGCGGGATGTTGTAATGATGTTGACTTCAACCCCATGATTTCCAGAATATTATTTGAAGAATTTTGGCCTGATATTAGTTCTGGGTAGCTGATATCCATCATAGGTACAGGTTGGGAAATTTGATGTTTCTTCTAATCTAACAAAACAAAACAAAACAAACAAAACAAAACAAAAACCAGTGGCCTGGCTTGTAATACTATAGAGTATGTTCAAGGAAGTCAGTAATCTGTCAGCAAACATTATAAAATGCATAAATTTAATGTAGAGAAAACTGAGAAACATGCAAAAACCCTAAAATGCTATTTGCTATGAGTGCAAATAAAAATAATATTAATAGGGGCGAGGATGAAAGTTACTATCTAACAATTTTCTCTGTGTGGTTCACATGCACTCTCTATAAAGATAGGCTCCAATGTTAATGATTTGACCAAAGCTTTTTTTTTTTTTGAGTTTTTATTTATTTATTTATTTATTTATTTATTTATTTATTTATTTGAGAGAGAGAAAATATCAGGCAGACTCTGCAGTGAGCACGGAGCCTGATGCAGGGCTCAATCTCACGACCCTGAGATCATGACCTGAGCTGAAACCAAGAGTCGGAGGCTTAACCAACTGAGCCACCCAGGCGCCCCTGACCAAAGCTTTCTGTGGATGGTAGTGTCAGACTAGGAAATCTGAGCCCACTTTCATATAGGAAAACTAAAATATCTAGAAAATTGTGAATCTACCTACTTGAAGGTACAAAAGAGCTCACAAGGTAGTAGAGTCTAGGAGAGATGAGCATCCGGAGAAGTCCAGCATTTGGTATCACTTTGCCTCTGGGGTTAATTGCGGATTCCAGAAGCCAAGTCACAGGACATCTGCAGCATTTTATTTGTTGAGATCTGCCGGCTTGCAAGTGCAAGAGAAGTAGACTTCAGCTTTTGCTGGGGGAGTGGCAAGCTACCAGAAGAGCATGCAGAGTGAAAATACTGTTAATTCATTTTTGAAAATACAACCTGTTATAAGAGGTAAATAGAGTTTAAGTGTTCAGTCTTCACATTGAAAAGGGCAATAGTACCCACTAACCCTGGACTTGGAAAAATCAAGGATGCTTGGTGTAATTGCTTAGGTAAGCACTATAAGAACAGTTTAAGAAGGGTGTATCACTACACAGCTCATAGACAGGGATATGGAATCACAAAAGAAGACGAAAAAAGAGAAAGCAGACACAGAACACATGATTCAATAAAGAACCTACGGTAAAATGGCAGTTTTAAATTTAAAGATACCAACAAGAAAGATTGTTGATCTGTATTTAAAAAGACAAGCACCAAATTTGACCAATTTTCTGTGAAATCTGGTACTAAGAAAGGTCATGGTTTGTGCTTTGCAATCTGGTCTCCTTCCTTTTCTCACAGTTTATTAAATGAAAGTAGAGTCAAATGAGAAAATATTTACTGAGTACTATAAACAACATACTTGGGCAGAGTAGAAATGTGAAAACGTAAAATGGGCTTTTTATCATCAAGCGGATTAAAGCTTTAAGATGTTAAATTATGAAAAGCTTAACCGTGTTAAAGTTTTAAATTACATTTTAGGACAACTAAAAGAACTTACGTGTCATCTCAAAAGGGTCTCAAAGGAACGAGAGGTAGTTCAGGATGGGACAATTTTAGAAGAGTGTGGATTTTACTGAGTCTGTGGCTGATATTTAGCGAGAGTCGCTAGGACTCGATGTTCTGGTTGGGGAGAATAGTGTGAGCAAAGTGCAAATGGAAAATATACAAGCATGTTTGGAGGTTAGCAAGTAAACCAACTGTGTCTACAAAAGTCATTTGGGGAACTCTCAGGAGATGAGAATCCCCTGAAAGATTTGGGACACATTTTGGAAATCTCGTAAGTCCTAAGTAATTAGGCTCTTTCCTATCAGTGTTGTGGCATTCGTGCAGATTTTAAGGAAGATGGTAACCTATGTGAAGTAGTGTTTGAAGAAATTAATCTGATGTAAAACGCAGGGGAGTCAGTTAGAAGGGCTCCCAGTCATCTTGTTACAGTAAAATAAGGGCTGGAATTAGAGTTGCAGCTTTGGTCAAACATTTCACAGGCATGTCTGTTTAGAGATGAAGGAGTGAACAATGCTACTGAAGTACCAAAAATGAGAAGGGTTTTAGGACTTTTTCAGAGCTACTTATCTATGTGTCTTCTTTGATACATGCAAGATTTTCTCTGCCAGGTAGAAATAAATCAGAGCAGGATTCCATGGTCCCATAGGTATTCATAAGGAGTAGTAGTTCAGTGAAATGGAATCACTAATATTCTTCCTTCCTTTTATCATTTGTAGTTTTGTATCATTAAAATGGGTGAGTTTACAGTACTTGAGAGAGAATCCATGAACTAGTGCCCTTACCACAACAGGAGAGAGTCGACCTTTGGACAGAAAAGTCATTCCTTCCCTGAGTTAAACAGAAACTCTTGGTCCCTTAAACATCTTGATAAAAATTGATGAAACTTTGGAATCTTTCAGCAGTAATTTTCAACTATCACAGTCTGTACTAGTAAAAAGGGCATTTATTTCTTGATGATATATTGATATCTCTAGGCTCCAGAATGATCATCTAGGATAGATCTCTGTGAAATACACAGTCACGGAATTTATTGCATAGTTAATGCTCTTCATCAGTCTTACCTTTCAATTTGGCAGTCTCCATTAAGAAACATTTTAATGATAAACAGTAAGACATGCCAACCTTCCTATTAGTTATCTTCTTTCAATGTACTGAATGTTAAGGCATTGATCATCATTTATACAATGATCATATTTCATTGTAGTTACTACCCTGTAGTTCAGCTCAGTGTCAGACTGGCCCCTGGATGCATTATACAAGTCAATAATTGAATATAGTTATATGTGCTTTTGGTGTTTTTTTTTTAATTTTATTTATTTATTTGACAGAGAGAGACACAGCGAGAGAGGGAACACAAGCAGGGGGAGTGGGAGAGGGAGAAGCAGGCTTCCTGCCAAGCAGGGAGCCCGATGCAGGGCTCGATCCCAGGACCCTGGGATCATGACCTGAGCCGAAGGCAGACGCTCAACGACTGAGCCACCCAGGCGCCCCTGTGCTTTTGGTTTTTATATGAAAGTAATGACAGCAGGGAAAATGCAATGCACTTCAATTTATTTAGGCTTTCCCATTACTACAGGAAGTTCTATCTAGAAGCGTTGTAAAGAGCATGGACTCTGGAGTAGCGCGGTCGTGTGTTAATAATTGTGTGGCCTTATGCACATTGTTGTACTTGCTATGAGACAGGCACTGGGCAAGGCTGTGGGAGTGGAGCACAAAGAAGATAGAACCTGGCTTTAAGGTGATTAGAGTTTCATGAAAGTGGAGGTGGGGCAAGAAAAATATCAGAAAGTTGTGGAAATTAAACCAGTTTACGTGTATCCAGTGCACAGGCAAGTGCCTGCTAACTAAGACCACATTGTAAATATTGGTTCTCCCTTTCCAAACGTCCCTACTGGCTTTTCCACGGCAGACCTGACACCGTGCAGTGATAATTTGGTATGATAAATTGCACTGGTGACCTGAGTTTGGCTGAACACAAAGTCTTATTTGGGTCAAGGTGGGAGCTTCCACTGTTCTATGTATGCACCCTCCTTAATATACAACTTGGCTTTCACTGCAGAAAAGCAGTTTTTCAAATTCTAATAAAATTTCCTGTGCTTACTTGAATTTAACAAATTAATCATCTCTCTTTTTAAATATAACTCAAGGGAATGAGGAACAAGGCATTGTTGAGATATGTTATTAGCTGGCATAATTTTTTAGAATTTCTGTACAACGACACAAGGTGTTCATAATACTCAAAGGATTCTACTTTTCTAGTAAGTAGGAAGTAAACTGCTCATTTTTAGACCTTACTTAAATATTTCTCGTCTGCTAAGATTCATCTTTAAATACTCCAAAATGAGAACCAAATGGGCCAAATCAGCAAATCAGTGATCGAGGAATTTGATGCCCACAGTAGCATATGGTATTCTATTAAAAGACAAAAACTGTGTTTTTGCAAAGGGTTTACTAGAATTTAATCTTAGGAATTATTCTTTGAATTCAAAGACCTGTCTCTAGTAAAGCATATTCTTTGAATAGATTTTTACATGGCGGTGATGACTCTCTGCTCATCCAGCTACTTACTTATCTGGCAGTTGGATTTGAAGTTTGCCTGGGCCCAAAAGGATCTAGGCACACAGAAATACAAACTATTTGGGGCGCTTGGGTATCTTAGTCGATTAAGTGTCTGGCTCTTGATTTTGGCTCAGGTCATGATCTCAGTGTTGTGAGACTGATCCAGTGTTGGGCTCCACGCTGAGCACGAAGCCTGCTTAAGGTTCTCTCTCTCCCTCTTCCTCGGCCCCTCCCCACCCTCACTCACATGCTCTCTCTCTAAACAAAATAAAACAAAACAAAGTGTTCAAAAATGCAGTTTGTGGTGAATAGAGTTCATTCAATCGGAGCCCAAGAAAGCATGAAATAATTGAAAGTGCTTATTTAACCTTAATCTACCGTATCTACTTAAAAGCCTTCCTTTTTGAACAAACATTTTACTTTTTAAATGCATGGTAATTGAACACAATTGTATGGAATATCGTTAAACGCACTAGCAACATCTTAAGGGCTGAACTTCTAAACTCTTCATAACAGCAAGTAGTGAGGAGTGGGATTGCTTGCCTTTTTGCGCTGAGCATTTGGTTTCCCTCTCCAGAAGAGTTTCTCCAGGAGCTACAGTTCTTAAAATTCACCTAATATACATACACAAACCAGTATGATTTCACGAGAAAAATCTGGTGGGTATTTCCTTAACCAAATGATCAAACTTAGCATTTCCACCATGATGGGATAAAATGGCTTCCTTTCCCCCCAGCGGGGTGCACTGAAAAGCTTACAACATCACCCCTGTCATATTCCAGGGGAAAAAAAAAATGTTTGACTTGAATCTCCTCATCAGAAAACAGTTCAAATTTTGAGACATACAAAAATGTGTGCTTCCTAACCATGAGAGACGATGGACTCTGAAAAACAAACTGAGGGTTCTAGGGGGGAGGGGGGTAGGGGGATGGGTTAGCCTGGTGATGGGTATTAAAGAGGGCACGTTCTGCGTGGAGCACTGGGTGTTATGCACAAACAATGACTCATGGAACACTACATCAAAAACTAATGATGTAATGTATGGTGATTAACATAACAATAAAAAATTAAAAAAAAAAGTGTGCTTCCTGATTGATACCTGGAGAGGAAAAAGAAAATAAGAAAACTCCAAAGGAGCAATTCACACAATTTGGAACAATTGGCAAAGTTTGAATAGGGACTGTATCTTCAATGCTAGTTCTTTATTAATGTTACATTTCCTGAGTGTAATCATTGCTTTGTGTTATGTGGTGAATGCCTTTGTTCTTTGGAGAGGCATGCTGAAGTATTTAGGGATGAAGTGTCAGAGTCTGCAAGCAGCTCTCAAGTGGTTGAGGGGGAAAAATATGTTTATAGAGAGAGAAAGCAAACAAGGCAAAATGTTAAAACTAGTGAATCTAAGGGAATAGCAAACAAGTATTTAGTGTATTATTCTTGTAACTCTTTTAAATGTGTGAAAATTTTCCAAAATAAAAATTTGCATGTACATACAAAAAATGGATATACAATCAGAGAGAAAAATTAGATTGGATAAATAATATAAAGTAGAGTGAGAGGGGCGCCTGGGGGGCTCAGTCGTTAAGCGTCTGCCTTCGGCTCAGGTCATGATCCCAGGGTCCTGGGATCGAGCCCCACATCGGGCTCCCTGCTGGGCGGGAAGCCTGCTTCTCCCTCTCCCGCTCCCCCTGCTTGTGTTCCCCCTCTTGCTGTGTCTCTCTCTGTCAAATAAATAAATAAAATCTTAAAAAAATATATAAAAAAAGGAAGTAGAGTGAGTCCAGTTGTTACCAATCGTATCAGACCCAATTCTTATTTTCATAATAAGTACTTTTTAATGCCATCTTTACTATCTGGATGAAATCCATAGATGATATAATCCCCCTAATATAAAATTTCAAGAATCTATGGAATGACCTATTGTAACATAAAAGAGAACTGTTGTCCCCCTAGATTTCCAGAATTTCCCCTAGGGGGTGGTACTGCCCCTGATGTGAACAACTGGGTTCACTGCTAGTGTAGCGGGGAGATCATCCTGAGACATCACTGTGATTAAAACGTGACTGTGTGTGTTTGCAGAGTGGGATGGAAGCCCAGGAGACATCAATCTGTATTACATTTATTTGCCTGAAGGTAAGGAGAAGGAGAATTCATGGGTGCCCGAGACACAGGTGAAATATGGAAAGTCCTGTAAAGGTGTCTGTTTTCTCACTAGGTTCCCGTAGATTTTAAGCTCCATGGAGGAATAAGGTTTTAGGTAAAAGCTAAAGAAGCTGTTTTTTTGTAGGGTTTCTTAGGAAGATGTAGACACGTGTATATATTTGTGTATCTATATGTTGACAACACTGCTGAATGCAATTTATTTTGTTTCCCTTCGTTCCTTAAAATTTATACAGTGGAGGAAGTTTTTCCTGTAGCCCTGGATGAAACTTGGACTGGCTCATAGCTCTCCTGATTAGTATGAGGTAACTAATATTTAACAGCAGGTAACTCATTAGTTGTCCTGTTTCCATAGTTTAAAATGTTCAATCCAATATATTAGAAAACTCTTTGTTGCAAGGCACAGACTTCCTGTTCTCCAGTTAGGGGCTGTAGTGGGAGGGCCCCTACCCTCTCTGAGAGGGGGAATGGTTGACTTCTCCTTGACCTTCCTCTCCCTCTTCACTAGCTGCTCTTCCTACTGATGGAGTTGGAATTTGCAGTGGGAAAGGGGAACGGAGGCTAGGGAGTTTCAGTGAATAGGTCTCAAGATGACTTGAGGCTCTCCAAGACCTACAGACGTAGAAAGTTGACTGTCTTATCAGTGCATTGATGGCATTTTGGAGGTTCCCCTGCTGGGCTGTACTGACTGTAAGTTGTGTAATGAACTCTCTTCTTTTGTTGTCACTTGCCTGTGAGCCTGAGTTTTCTGGCAGCCTTCAGGCTGGCTCTTTCTCCCACTGGGGCCCACATTTGGTCCATGGAAAACATTTATGAATTCGTTGACTCATAAAAGTGGGGAGGGCAGGGCAAATCAAAATCAATTTGCCTTTACGTTGCTCCCACCGTTGGAGTGCCCAGCTAGTCACACTGAAATGGATGACCTCATTAGGTTTTTTCAGGCAGGTGTCAACTTTGGAAAATACCTGTCAAGTTTTCCAAGTGATCCCACTGAAAGTCCTCTCTGCAGGCTAGAGGTGAAGATACAGAGTTGCACTTTGGCCTCTTCCCTTTGGGGAATGGGTGGTTCTCACAATACTCTGTTGCTCTCTCTGAATATTTTCACAAATCTCTGACTTTTACTACTCGGTACCTTGTTGTGACACATCACTTTGGAGTTTTCTATCTATTTTATGATGGAGCCTCTGCCGAAACTCCCAGTTGAACATTCCATTCTCCTTGGGTCCACAGGTACCAGTGCAGTGGGGCAAGCAGGCTAGATGTGGGAGAGTCAAGTTTAAATTTGACTTCTGATTCCACCATTTCTTTTGTGATCTTGGGCAAGTTACTTAACCTATTAGTAAAATAAAGGTAATGTGTTAATGGGATTGTTGTAGGAAGGAAATGTCATCCTCTGCATAAATCATTTAGGCTGGGACACAGTGGGTGCTCAATAACTCATGTACTTGTGATGGCTGTCCTTCCCATTTCTGTGTAGAACAACGTACTGCTCTGGTGCCTTCAGAATTGGCAGATTTGAGAACATTAGAAGATATTTCCTTTAAATGTTTATTAGCATTCTTATGGGCGGTATCCAGAACTGTAGCAATGATGAGGCACCTTCCATGGCTTCAAGGGTAGCAGACATCAACGGGGTCTGGAGTAGTAGAGGTGATAGACTGGACTGTGAGTATCTGAGAGATACCCCTAGGTGTTAGTAACCCGGTGAGACTTAGGAGGAGCAGAAGTCCTGCATGACCTTCCTGTGGGAAATTCCAGTGAAATCTGTGTTATTACTGATAAAGTGAACCCGTCAGCCAATTATCCCAAAGTGAAGAGCAGAGGTTATCAGATTTCTTAAGGTATAGAATTGTATTTTCTTTTGTTAAGAGCAAAATACTGAAATGGTGAGAATGTATTCAGCTGCAAGTAGAAGAATACCTAACTAACAGTGACTTGTGAAATAAAAACTTTTAATTGTCTCATATAACAAGAAGTCTAGGGTAAGCAACAACTTGTGTTGGTTAGCTGACTCCAAATTATTATGGCCAGACTCTCTACAATTCTCTTAGCCTTCCATCCTGGTCCCAAAATGTTTTTTGCCTTTCCAGACATCAGGTCTTTGTTGAAAGTAGGAGGAAGTGGGAAGAATTGGTATCAGTCACATCTGTCCTTTCATCAAGAACACTAAAGTTTTCTAGTCACCCCGTGCCCTCCCAAGATCTCTGCTTGCATCTCATTCACCAGGATGGTGTCACCAGGCCACCACCACTAGCCATAAGGGAGACTGAGGAAGCCTTTTTCTGGTGGAGTTGGGCAAGAGTGAAGGGCTCGGAACAGATCCTGTGTTAAGTCAACCAACAGAATCTCCCACAAATACCATCATCTTCCTGTGGGTGTGAGCATCATTCCAGATATTTCCGAAGATCAAGAGCCCAGAAAATTTGGACAGGTTTCAGAAATCCTCTCAGAATTTTAGATAAATATAGATATAAACTATGAGAAGAAAAGAGATGTGGAGCCACAATTTAGAAATTCCAGAAGAAGGGACAAGGCAGGTGGAGAAGGGTAAGTTAAATAGTTAGACAAGTTCTCTGGAATGAAGACAGATCATTAGATCAAAAGAACTCACCAAGTATGAGGTAGAATCAACCCAGATATTAGCCCATAGTTGATATTTTTGAATTTTAAATTTTAACTAAAAATGTCTAAAATCATCAAGGCTAAGGAAGCATTTTACCAACAAGGAAGAATTATGAAAGCATAATATTCTCCACCGTATTAAAAGTTAGAAAACTGAAACATCAGCTACAGATTTTTGAGGAGAAATTATTGATTCAGTAATTTCAGAGGCTTCACAAACCATTTTCATACACGAAAGACTTTTAAGTAGTTCACTCCCATACTTTCATAACAAATATTACCTCAAAAGTTTTTTCAGGTTGAGCAGGAAATGCACCCAAAAATAGACAATGAGGGATGCCTGGCTGGCTCAGTCGGTAGAGTATGTGACTCTTGATCTTAGGGTTGTAGGTTTCGAGCCCCATGTTGGGTGTAGAGATTACTTAAAAAAATAGACAGTGAAAGGCTTAATGCAAAATATTATAAAGAAATATAAAACAATGAAATTGTGAAAGAAGTTATGTTTAAGTAACTTTTTGAATTTTGATTTTAAAACTTATGACATTAATTAAATATTTTTCTACTAGAAAATACAGAATGTTATATAATGTAAATTAATATTTATCTGATTAAAATCTGAAATATTTGAAATAAAAATTATGGAGTAGGAGAATGAGAAAAGGGAGGCAATAAATCAACTTAAAATGTTAATCTTTCACCAGTAAATAGATAAATAATGGAATAAAATTATTAATGTGGGTTCACGGACTTTCTGCTCTCCCCCAGCCCACACAGGAAAATATTATCTTGCTTGCCAGATTTTCACTTGCCCTTTAACTGCCAAATTATCTCCTGTATTTCGATGACATACAGTGAGGGCACAGGCAGAGAAGGACGGGTCCAGTGAGTCTGAAGTAGGAGGGAGAAGTGTGGAAGGCATCAGAAGTTGCTCAGGGTGGGGTGGATGAGTTTAAGTTTTTTCCACCTTGGGGCTGGGTTGGTGAGCGAGGAGCTTTGGAGGGTGTGGGTAATTAGACAACTGGCCAAAAGCAGAAAGGATTTTAAGATGTGTTCATGGGGGTTATGCACCAGAACCTCTTCACATCCTTTGACAGATGAAAGCAGAAGATCCAATCCCCTTTTCAAGAGTGTTGAATCTCAGAACATAGTTACCATTCTGATGAACTGTGCTTTGTCCTGCTGCCCAGAGCATGAACCACAAAGGTCATAGCTTTTGTAGAGCTGCTCTTGGGAGGCTTGTCTAACATTGTGGACTGAGAGTCAGCACTCAGCTGAAGCTTAGAGTAACGTCATTGCTTTGTCACCTGAGTTGAGAGCACATTTTTATACCCAGCTCAAGAGCACGTTATTACCATGGCTAACAGACTTTATGATAATGGTAGAAAGAAGGGGAGTTGTGACAGCAACTTGGGTGGCACCAGACACATCCTCATGGATATGCTGAAATCTGAGTTGTCACTGATATTTTACTTGGGAATGGATGTGCCAGCTGCAGAACTAAACTTATATAGTGCTATGTGAGTTCACTAAGTTTAGAAAGTCTAAAGGAATCCCTTAAGAAACTGTGCAATGAAAATTAGGTTTTATCCCAATATCCACAGCTACCCAGTTTCTCAAGCAGGTAGACCTCTGTAGGTCCTCAGAGGAAGCCAAAGCCAGATGTGAATAACTCAAACCTTAGATGACTGGATCCTCATGCCAAACCTAGACTCCACGGGGACACAGTGATGGCCCTATAGACTGGATTTAGAAACAATGGTAGGTTGTCTGCCAGAAATGGAAAGTGATGTGCCGAAGACTGAAGAGACGGACTTTGCATTATGGTTAGAAAAAGTTCAAGGATGAACAGGATCAGCATCAGAAGGGTGTCTCCACTGTGAGATTTCTTATGAACATCAAGAGCTGACCTTACGTGCAAGTCAGCTTCAGAGACGAGGACTCTTGAGTGCTATTTGTTAAACTCAGTGTGGTCCAGACCCGGGGCCACATGGACCTTCACTGCAGTAGGGTTACAGATACCGTTTCATTTGGGATATTGATATGGAAGTGTATGTTCAAAGATTTTCTTTTCTTTCTTTCTTTTTTTTTAAAGATTTTATTTATTCATTTGCCAGAGAGAGAGAGAGAGTACAAGCAGGGGGAGCTGCAGGCAGAGGGAGGAGCAGGATCCTTGCTGAGAAAGGAGCCTGATGTGGCACTCGATCTCAGGACCCTGAGATCATGACCTGATCCCAAGGCAGATGCTTAACTGACTGAGCCACCCAGGCATCCCCAAAGATTTTCTAACTATTAAGATAATTATGAGATAATGGTAGGGTGACTCCTACTAGCTCCATCAGAAGATTCCCAGGGTAAACTTTGGTTTGGGTTCAGTTGATTCTCTATGAAAATTGATACCCACGGGGATTATCATGAGAAGAAACCAGAGAATGAATCCAAGATTCATAATAAATAAATGCCAGGAAGGCAGAACCCAAATAAGAAGACTCCATGTGGAGTTAAGCAGTAGGACGTTCTCACTCTCTCATATCTGTGGGATCTGGGGCAGCTTTACATGTTGCACTAGGTGATGACCACAGCATGAAAGAGTGTGGAAAACAAGAGGAATATTTTTTGAGATGAATCATGTTAAAATGTTATATGGTGTCAGTTATAATTTGCATTAATGCTTCCTCCTATTTAATATATATCAACAGAAATTGCACTGTGAAATCCTAAAAATAGAATTTCAGAATGAAATCCTAAAACTTATAAAAAATGGGTACAGCCCTTAGTTCTGTGTAGTGCTTACACACACAAGCTTTGATTAGCTGTAAGAATCAATCAATCTCTCTGAGCCTCAGTTTCTTCCTCTGTGAGCTGGAGATAATAATGCCTATCTCACATGTGAACACACACACACACACATACACACACACACACAAACACGTGTATATAGACACATATATATGTATAATGCACCTCACACAATACAGTGCTTAGGGAATGATACTCTAATGGTATTATTGTTGTAAGTATTGCATATTTGTAGACATTGACCATACACTACAGGAGAGCTTACAAATAGCAAATACTACATTTCTTTTGAAAAAACAAGATTGGGGGGAGGCACACTCTTAGGGAAGATGAAGAGTGTGTGAGTATCAGATGCAGGCATGGATGAGTGCGGATTCTGACGGAGAGACAACAATGCAAACTTGGACGAGCTGGGCCTGGAACGGGATCTTAGAGGCGGGTGTCCTCTGCTGAGTAATGAATGCTGGCATGTGGGGAGGAGTAGGAAACCAAAGACGGAGGATCGTAATTGGTCAAGAAGCATCCAAGTAGAGAAAAGAGAGAGATGGCAGCCTTGCGAATCGCACTGTGGAACTTCCTGGGGCTCCCTGGTGCTGCACCTTGGCCCTCCCCTCCCAGTGCCCACCGCCGCTGGCTCTGACTTCAGGCCCCCCCAGATTTTGGCTGACTCCCAGGTGGAAACCCACAGGAATCCCACGTGTATTCTGGACGTGGTTTTTTCCTATGTCTAGTGTCTGTGTTTAGTCTGTGAGGTATTCTTCAGTTTCTGTGAGGTACGATTCGACTTTGCCTCTCTCTACGTGGATGTGTATGTGTCCTTGTTATGCATGTACAGAAAACATGCGTGTGTGCGGACAGAAGACGTGTGAACATGCACGTATGTACTGTCACTTCTGGTGTTTGGTGAAAGAAAGACTGTGGGATGTGTCCAGTTCACGTCTGGAAACTGGGAGTCCTTTAGTGAAGGCCTTTTATGTTTTGCTGTGGTCACGACAGAAGCAAAACAGTGGGGCAGGGGGCAAGGATAAAGCAGGGAACAAGGAGTAGATGCCTCACGGTACGTAACACTCACCAGTATTCTTGCAATAAAGAGGTGGTTCTGTTCTGAACAAAGTGGCATTTTTATAGTTGCAAAGAATCATAAAATGTTAAGTTCTTTAACAGAATCGTCCACTTGCCATAGAACTCTGGGTACAAGTTTGTATTTTCATTTAATGATTCTGCTTTTTGGGGGAGTGAGGGGTCGAACCCAACAAATCTGTTTCCCTGAGTGGCTGAGGTTAAGAGGCAAAGCTTTCAGTTCTGTTGTGAAATCTCTGCAGAGTGAGCTGTGTCACTGTGGACTCCAGTTTGTCTCACACTGAGTCCTTTGCTTCCATCTTTCTTCGTTGGAAAAAGCAACCAATCTTTTAGTTTTGCAGAGTTTTTAAATGAGTTCCCTCCAGATCCATATCAAACTGTAAAATCATACACATTTTGCAAAAGAAATAGTCAAAAGTAAAAACGCTATGAAAGTATGAATTAAACCAATCTAACCTTAGGCTTTCAAAGTCTAGATCTCTAGAAAGACTTTCATTCTTCTTTTTCTCCTCACCTGTAACATGGTTTTTCACCCCAGATAACAATAAGTCCTATAAGCTTCTAACCCTCATTGCTAGTAACACTTATTAACATGACTGTATGACAAAGGAATATCCCAGCACGACTGATTTAAATGTCTGCACTCTACGTACATAAATACTAAGGTGGCTGGTGAAAGCGCAAAAGCTTGCAGTGGTGTTTTGGCTCAGAAAGCTAGGTTTGAGACCTACTAACCCTACTCAGATAGAGCCATGATGATGATCATCATCAACATTTAGTGAGCACTTTCTACATGTGATGTCCCATGCTAAGAATTTTCATGCGGTATTTCTTTTTTTTAGTATTTATTTATTTGAGAGAGACAGAGATAGAGAGAACACGAGCAGGAAAGAGGGGGAGAAGCAGACTCCCCGCTGAGCAGGGAGCCCGATGTGGGACTCGATTCTAGGACCCTGGGATCATGACCTGAGCCGAAGACAGACGCTTAACCAACTGAGCCACCCAGGCACCCCTCAAGGTTCAAGAGTCTTACACCAACAACTCTGCTGAAATGAAGTGTGTAAATTAAAAATCCTAGCATTTGTCATTGTTAGGAAAACAAACATGAGAGATTTTCTAGACTTTGTCCGTTAACAATAGAGAACTGAGCATATGTCAGGTTTGTCCCAAATAAACCCACAGAGAATTCATTACAGGAACTCATTACAGCGTTTACACCCAGAGTACAGTCTTTCTTCTGGATGACAGCTTCAAAGGCTGCTGGAAAATGGTGAAACACTGATCAGCATCCTGCATATTAGGAAAAGGGTGGATGTGATTATTTTCACTTCCAAATCAGAACATCCCAAGATAATACAAATTCCCTTCAGATTCTGGGTGGAGATGTGTTAACACAACTCACTTTTCTGTCCTCTAGGATTAAGAATTGTGCTTGTTCTTTTACGGGAGGGGGTCGGCAGCCCACAATTCCAATAATATGCAGCAACGTACAATAATATCCAAAACAAAAAACTAGAAACAAAACAAAACCAAAGACTCTTGCACCTGGAGTTGGCTGGAAGCACGCAGCGAGTGTGTTCTTATAATCTTCCCATCACATTTCCCAGGTAGCTATCTGACTTTTTGGGTTTTTTGACTTTCATGTTAAGCAAAGTGTCTACACAGCGTTCTAACAACATTCATTGTCTTTTGAAGCTAAGAATAGGCAATAAATAGTCTGGCATTTTAATTAGATACTTGCCTTCATGTGCCTTTCAGCAACGACCTAGCAAAGCTGAATAATAGATGGCAGTTTGATCGGACTCCAGACATCCTCATCCGTCTGATTGCATCACAACAGACAACACAGGAATGCAGGATGAGAACGATTTTGTTCATTTTTTTCTTAAGCCATCCCTTACTGTTCTTCCCCTACAGCTCTTCCAATTCACTCGGTGGTTTTCTGTCCCTTTAGCAGTGCACTGATGCTCGTCGGCAGACTACCTGCGATCTTACTACCCACTCCTTTTCTAAAATGTTAGAAAAGGAGATGATGACATTCCAATTAGCCCAGCCTCTCCCTCTTTCTTGTCTCCCACACCTACAGGTGGGGGCTCAGGGCGCTGAGTTTGGGCTGCCCGACAGATGGTGCTAACCTGTCTTGGAGTATGGCGCTGGATAGAGGAATTCACAGGCTGCCACCTTGGGCCAACCTCTGTCAGACCTGGGCAGTCAGATTGGATTGTTGATCTAAGAAGGCTAAGCCGAGAGGGAGAGTCTAGGTGGGAGACAATAGTGGGAAGACCAGAAAGGCCCGGGAAACAAGGTTATTGCTAGAGAATTTGAAGCAAGTGGTGGGGGGCCAGATTCAGGATTACCGAAGCCTTGTTGTGATAGGGTTATATTAGTTACAGTGATAGGCAAGATATGATTCCTGTCCGCAGAAAAACTCAGATGACAAGTCAACTGCAATTTGGGGTGGCATATGTTAGAATAGAGGTGTGCACAAGTATCGTGAAGGAAATTAAACTACTTGAGGTTGATGAGAAAAGGAGGATAGTCAGGGACCATACAACAGGGAAGAAGACGTGGCAACTGAGCTTGAAGCGTGAATGAGATTTAAATAAGCAGAAAACAAGAGAGAACATTCCAGAAAGGGACAACCTAGTGCACATTCACCAAGTTGTCCTACAGCAAATGGAAGTGGCCAAGATTTCAAAATGGCAGTAACCCAAGGTGAGAATGGAGATCTGAGAAATGATACAAGTGAGGTGAGGAGCCAGGACTTAATGGGACCTCTATTCTATATTCACAAGTTATTCTATATTCACAATTCAAAATTCCATACTCACAATTCAGATTTTAAGGCAGGGTAGAGAGATGATCAGATTCGTTTAGAAAAACCATTTGGCACCATGTGGAGGATGCCTCAGAAGGACCTGACATGAGAGAAAGGGATATTGATTTATAGGCATTTGCAATGTAGTCTGTTCGAGAGATGAGAAGGATCTGGACCAAAGAAGGGGCAGTAGTAGGTAAAAGGTATATTGGAGAAATACTTTGGAAATAGAATTTTGAAAGCAGATCATAGATGGGTACCAGATTTTGGAGGGGTGGAGGGAACACCGGAGAAAAGGGGATAGGGAAGATAAACCAAATGACTTTGATTTTAGATTTTCTGAATTCTGAGAGCCCTAGGGCATTCAGGAGGATAGTTCCAAAAGCAGAATAGGTTCCAAGAGAGTGGAGTCCTGCAGGTAGGTCACCTAGATTCACAGGCGATCAGAGATATGCACGAGATACAAGTACATGAGATGAACTTAAATGAGATAAATCACCTGGCTTTACAAGACACGTGGAGGGTTACGCACTCATGGGTAGTAGTTGAATCCATCACCTGGATCAGCTTAACCAGATTGATGTGAAATACATTCTGGACTTGTGATATAGAGCATGATGACTATAGTTAATACTGTATTGTATATTTGGGAGTTGCTGAGAGAGTAGATCTTAAAAGTTCTCATCACAAGGGGGAGAAAAGCTTGTATCTGTGTGAGGTGATAGATATTAACTAGGGGTGATCATTTTACAATACATGCCTGTATCCAATCATTACGTTGTACACCTTAAGCTTACACAGTGTTATATATATCAGTTGCATCTCAATGAAACTGGAAAAAAAGAAAAAAAGCCTAAGGGCAAAGCCATGGAGAGCACTAATTCAAGGGGACAATGGAGGGGATATTGTCATAAAGGCGGATTGCTGTGGACGTTTTAGACCAGTGGCGTTCAATATTGCCGAATGTACTTGAGAGTATGTGAAGGGGTGCAAAGCATTGTAGATTTGACAGCAGTGATCTTAGAGCCTCCCTGTGGAGGGCTGGTTTGGGGTTGGAGGGTGAATCAGAGGTGAAGAAATCGAGGCTGTTGGAATCAGAACAGCTGTCTGCAGTGACGAGGATGATGTAACATTCCTTGCTTTCATGTAAAGAGAAGCCTCCCTCCCAAGCAGACTTGAGGAAACCAGGTTCTATTCTGAACTCAGACACTCTGAACTTGAGTCAGCAACGCTTGGCCCTCCTCACCAAGGACCTAGAGTCCTAGAATCAGAATGAGATGCAGTGCTTTGCAATGCTTGGAGTCCAAGGTCACCTGGAAGATGGTGTCCATCTTAGAATGGCTGAAGCCAGTAGAGTGTGTTCACAGACCTTGTGAATGAGCCTGGCCTACGAATGGACTTTCTGTCATACTAACTCAAACCCAAATATCTATCCCTAAGTAGATTTGCCTCCTCCTGTGAGACGTAGCAAGTTAAAGAATGATATTTCATGAAATAGATGCTAAGCTTCTTAAGAGTGGGGAATCCTGTCTTACACTTATTTCATAAGAATTAAAATAAAATAATAATGTTTAATAATTGTTATATCCCATAGATTAATAAATGTTATGGGCTAATACTTACTGTTCAGCATATAATCATGCCTAGTAAATGACTGCCGATAGATTTCATCTCATTCTAAGCTCGTTAGCAAATTAACTACAATTTTTAAGTTGAATTAATGCCCCCTCAGACAGTACTGATGACTCCAGAGAAAGCTGCCTTCAGGGTTTGTTGGCTGTAGAGCTATTCCGAATTTGATGTGTCTGGGAAGAACCAATAAAAAGATGAGAGTTTCCCTTGGACATTTTCCTTTTTTTTTTTTCCTGTTAGTTGGATTTACTCTCTCTTTACATTGGATCACAGTGGGAGGCATAGGTGCAAATAATGTAGATATTTGTGGGCTTTCTTAATTTTAATTCCATTATTAAATGGCTTTATGAAGTAAGAACTTAGCAAGGGCAATCTCTCCTCCTGAAGTTCAGGCCTAGCCTGTTTTCCCCCATCCCTTTGCATCCCTGCATGTTAGGAGGAAATGCAGCTGAGATTAAAAAGCCCTAAGTGGGGGCCAGGGCGCCTGGGGGGCTCAGTCTGTTAACTGTCAGACTCATGATTTCCGTTCAGGTCCTGATCTCAGGGTTGTGGGATCGAGCCCCATGTCGGACTCCACATTCAGCGCAGAGTCTGCTTGAGATTCTCTCTCTCTGCCCCTCCCCCTACTCATATACACACACTCTCTCTCAAATAAATAAATAAATAAAATCGTAGAGAAAAAAAAAACCCTAAGTGGAGTCCATGAGAGTTCGTGATTTTTTTTAATGAGAGCATAGGTTTTTCTTGAGCTGGGAGACCTTCCTGCGTTCTCTGTTTTGTGCGAAGTATGCCCATCGATGGTGTCACAGCCCAACCTGCTGGCCTGACCAAGGCTCTGGCGGAGCAAACCGACCTGGAGTTCAAGTGGATGTGGAAGTCCGAGAGGAGCCTATTGGCTGCTCGGGAGTGGAAGCCCCTCAGCGTTCTTCCTGACTTCCTAACCGGGTTACAGCTCTTGAAAACTCCGTAAGGTGCACGTCCAGACGAGGAATACTAATTGGCCAAACATATTCCCAGATCTCATTGGGTGGCATGGCTTGAATCCTGATTTCCATTCATTGCTAAGGAAATGTAGGAAAGCTACAGCTTTGAAAGAGTGGCTGATGTTGCCATCTATGAAAGCGGAGGGTACTGCTATTTTAATGACTAGATCCAAAGACGATATTCAAATCTCAGTTTGATCAGTAGGGCACAGAGCCTAGCACTGTACCTGACATATACTAAGTGCTGAAAAAAATACCTATCAGTTGAATGAAGAACGAATATCTTGCTCCCTCTGTTTCCCATCCCTCACTCCCACCCCTACCCCAACCCCTGTAGCAGGTTTTTAACTTGGGAAGAAATGAATGCACTTGAGTGTCATATTCATGGCTTTTGTGACTCTTTATAGAAATTTAGTTTTGGGGAGGCTCTACCTAGCAACAAATATCAGAACAGGGAAGCATTGGTTCTACTTATTCCACAGTCTCTATAATTAGTTTATAAGTAAGTTCAAGTTGGTTACTCACATAGAGCAAAGGTAGAAAGGAATTTTTATTTATTTGTTTATTTTAAAGATTATTTACTTATTTGAGAGAGAGAGCACAAGCAGGGGGAGTGGCAGGCAGAGGGAGAAGCAGGCTCCCCCCTGAGCAGGGAGCCCAATGCGGGTCTCGATCTGGACCCTGAGATCACGACCTGAGCTGAAGGCAGATGCTTAACCAACTGAGCCATCCAGGTGCCCCAAAAAGGAATTTTTAATACTGTTTTAAATAGTGCAAAAGTGGGATCTGTTATATATAGATATATGAAGTGTGGTTAAATTATGGTATATTTCGGGCGCCTGGGTGGCTCAGTTGGTTAGGCGACTGCCTTTGGCTCAGGTCATGATCCAGGAGTCCCGGGATCGAGTCCCGCATCGGGCTCCCTGCTTGGCAGAGAGTCTGCTTCTCCCTCTGACCCTCCCCCCTCTCATGTGCTCTCTCTCTCATTCTGTCTCAAATAAATAAATAAATAAAAATCTTTAAAAAAAATTATGGTATATTTCTCTCATGGAGTGCTAAGCTGCTGTTGAAAATGATGATTTAGAGCTGTGTCTATTGACGTGGATTAATGTTCATGATATATTATTAGAAGGAAAGGGTAGCTTGATTATAGCCCTTTATGACTTGGCAGAAATGTTATTTTTCAGACTATTCCTTCCTGTGGTCACCTCTTACCCACTGTGTCCTCAATCGAGGTGGATGCCACTTTCCTTTTCTTTTTTCTTTTTTTAAAGATTTTATCCATCCATTTGACAGAGAGAGACACAGCGAGAGCAGGAACACAAGCAGGGGCAGAGGGAGAGGGAGAAGCAGACTCCCCGCTGAGCAGGGAGCCCGATGCGGGGCTCGATCCTGGGACTCCAGGATCATGACCTGAGCCGAAGGCAGACACTTAACAGGCGCCCCTCCACTTTCCTTTTCATTATCCTTTCAACCAGTGCTTACTGAGCACCAGCTGCATGCCTTGTGCAAGTCTCCATTCTTGCCCGTACATTTTAATGATCTCTTTGTGTGTCTGCTTTTCCCACTGGCATGGGAGTTCCTTGAAGGAGGACATGGTTTTGTCTTTGTTTCCACAGGCATTTTGGTATTTGATAAATGTAGACTGAATGAGAGGAAAAAGGAAAGTAAGTAAATTCTCATTTTCTAATGAGAACACCACCAATATAAAACAAGAGCATGCATTATAGAAAGAGAGGTTTCCAGGGACAAATGGATATTATATACCATGAGAACCCTGTTGAATCACTTCAATTTTTGTAACCCAGAAGACATGGTTGTGACTCCTTATAAGTGGATATATGTTATAATATGTTCATAACTAATATGTATAATTATATATACATGTATTCCCCTCTGTTCCCAGTACAAGTATGTGATGTACTTGACATGGAAATTCAAATGTGTGTATGAAAATGTATGTATGTACATAACTTTGATGTTTATGGGGCTTTATTTTTAACACACTATGGCCTTGCCAACCACCTCATCCTTTGTCACCAGATTGTTTGGCCAAGAAAAAGAGTATTAGAGGATAATATTCTTAACATTTGTAGTCTTTCTGGAATTGTTGAAAATAAATATATATATTTTATGGGAACTATTACATCAGGATGTCATGTCATGTCTGTTGTCTCAAGACTTCAAAGTCAGGAATAAAAAGATCTGCATATAGTAATAATCTAAATCCAGAAAACTGCCAAGGTGGGGCAGCAGTGATTTACCCACAGAGCTTGCTGAAAAAAAATCAGAGAATTGGTCTAACATTGCCTCTCTGTTTCTTCAGCTGTCTTTTCCCCTCTCCAGCCTTCATTCTTGATTTAAGGAGAGATGTGTAAGGGGAAAGGCTGCCTTTGGGAAGTGTGATGCAGTGTATCCATGGAAATTGTGTTTTTCTCCCCAAGACCTTCTGTGTAGAGATGCAATGTGGGGGAGGAGGTTGTTGTCTGTCCCTGTAGTGAAGGGAGTAAGGTCCCGGTAGAAACACTTGTGAAGATGAGGGAGGGGACTGGAAGAAAGGGAGACTGACTGACGATATCCCCTAGTTAGGGCTTTGCCTACTGTCCTCTGGGGGGGCCTGCTAATTTGCCTCTGTGTTACCACAGCGTGGGGGGAGGGGAATGGAGGAGGGCATCACCCTGGCGAGCGGACAGCCAGACAAAGATGGCGCCAAAGCAGCTCCTGTGTTGGAGGCGTGCGGGATGAATCCCACATGGACCTATGGTGCCCAGGTATGGCCACATCACCCAAATGACTGCAGGGGCCTGGAGTCGCTGCTGGGGAGGGGGCCCCTCACTGAACAGGGCAGGTTGGATGGACCACCCGCCCACAGCCCACATTCTGGGTGACTCTGGTTGCCCAGGGAGAGAGCTGAGAACTCACTCAGCCAAGGAAGATGTCAGTTCCTCTCTCTTCCTCCTGCCTACCCTGACTGGGAAGCGGGAATGTAAGGAAGGGAGGGAGAGGCAGGGTGCCCCATCCTCCGCAAGCTGCTGGAACCGCAAGCTGAGCTGGAAGTAGGTCTGGGGAGGGGACCGCTTTGGGGAAGAGCTTGGAATCCTATGGGAAATTGAAGTTCAAACATGAATAGGACTGATACCTACACACTTTTGAAATGTCTCCACTAAGACATTTTCGGAAGTCAAAGGTGACTAAAATGTTATGGAATCAGTCAGGAGGGAAGGTGGGTTTGACCTAGTATCCTTGGGTGGCAACTGTAAGGAAAAATAGTTTCTCTTTTTAATCCCAATAATTGAGTCCCCTCAATAAACCGGTTGCACCATCTGATGTTCTATCCCCATGGGAAGCCACCCTGATTTCCCTAGCTGACCTTAATAATTGCTAATGGGTGACAAGCTCTGCTTTTCAGGGGACAGTGTCAAGAATGTGCTCATTAGCCGTTGATATTTAATGTGAATGTTTTCTACTGTAACTTTTTTCTAGAGTTGGGGGAGGGCAGAGGGAGAGGGACAGACAGAATCCTAGGCAGGCTCCATGCCCAGCTCAGAGCCTGATGCGGGGCTTGGTCTCCCAACCCTGAGATCATGACCTGAGCCCAAATCAAGAGTTGGCTGCTCGGGCACCTGGGTGGCTCAGTCGTTAAGCATCTGCCTTCGGCTCAGGTCATGATCCCAGGGTCCTGGGATCGAGCCCCGCATCGGGCTCCCTGCTCAGCGGGAAGCCTGCTTCTCCCACTCCCCCTGCTTGTGTTCCTGCTCTCAATATCTCGGTCTCTGTCAAATAAATAAGTAAATAAAATCTTAAAAAAAAAAAAGGGTTGGCTGCTCAACTGACTGAGCCACCCAGACACCCCCATTTAGAGCTCTTTCTCTGGAAGTTGCAATGATGCAACACAGGCCTGTTGTCCTCGCACGATCCAGAGACGTCATGCAGAGCCATGCACGGCGCTCCCGGCAAGCTCAGCGAAGGCATGGGAGGAACGTGGCTGCAGCTGGGTAGACAGAACTGACAGTTTCAAAAACGGTGAGTTTCCGAGAGCTTCCGTCAGGCAGACGGTTGCTGGGGGCAGGTCTCGCAGGCAAAGAGTGACTTGAAGCCCCCTCTTCTCCCTCTGCTTTGTCCTCTCCCAGCCCACTTAGATCCCTGCTCTTTCCTTTCGTGAAGAAAATACATGAAAATGGCTTGAAGCCGAGACCCAGTTCCCTCCTCTTACTTAATCTGCCAACGCTGGATTAAAAACTGGATCCGCATCGTGGGTGTAGCCGGGAACCTCTGACGGCAGAACGTCTACGGGGAGTTTGTCGAGAGAGCTCGAGAGGATTCCGGGAAGTCAAGTTCACCGCGTGGAGGGCCTCCTTCGCTCCTGTGTTTGCAGTGAGTCGGTCACCTTGTCTCAGGGGTGCTTATAAGAAGGCCACACTGAGCTTTGAATGGCTTCGTCCTGAGGGGGAGACACAGGCTGTAAGCATGGGAGCCACCCTCGGGTCACTCGGGCTCTGTCGCCGCACCTGCTGTCCCTGGCCCACTGCCCTCTGGGCCTGTGAACCGGGCGTGAGCCCACGGCAGCCGGGCAGGGTTCTCGCCTGGCCTCACCGGGGAGGAGAGGCCCACGGAACTGGGAAGCAGACCAGCTTTCGTTTGAGCCCAGCTGAGAAAGCCGCTTTCTCCTTCCACAAGATCCCCTGCAGCTTTCTTCTCTACTTCGGGATGAAGTCTTGGGTAAACCCCTAGCCCTAACGAGTCGTTTTCAGGTGTTCACAAATAATTCCATGTTTCAGGTATTAAAAGGGCTGGCGGTCTAACCCCACAGAACTTTCTGTCTCTGCTGCCACTGGGACGCCGGCAGGAGAGAGAGCATGGGGATGCTTTAGCTCTGTCCCCCCCTGCGCCCACGCCTGGTTGTGCTACCTTGCCCCTCACCCCACGGGGTGGAGCAGGAGAGAAGAGACAGGGAAGGAGCAGAGTAAAGCCAAACCACAACAAGAACCCTTCCTCGGGAGCTGGGGTCGGGTTGGTCTGCAGGTGGTGGCTCTCCCAACGCTGACCTTTTTCCGCCGAGATTGTTGGGGGGCTTTTCAGAGAACGCCATCGCTCTCTTTCCTGAAGTTCCCCGGCACAGGGGCTGCTGCTCCTTCTGGATTTCTGCAGTCTATCCCACACAGACTCCTTTTTGGGGGCTACTCAGCCCCTCAAGATGGTCCTCTTGGCTGGGACTTTTTTTTCTTTCCAAAATGCCCCAAATCTGTCTGTCTTCCAGAAGGGCGGCTTGGGGGGATACTTTTGAATTCTGGAAGCACGGCCCATTCCCGAAGCAGCCGTGGATCTTTGATTTGACACCAGCGGCTGCTCCAGCCTGCTTCTCCCCTTTGGACCAGCTTGTGTACCTCTCTCCTCCCATCTCCAGGGGAAACAGGTCACCCGGTGGGTGATTCCCTCCAGCCCCGCTGCCGTTCTCCAAGGAAGGGTGTGACACCGAGCACTCAGACAACGTCCCTTCCCAGGAAATCCTCCCTCAGCTTCTAGTTCTATTAAGGCTCCCTCTTGGGTGATGGGGTGATGTTGGCTGGATTTTAGAGGTCACCGTCACGAGTTTTGCAAACATGAGACTTGTCTTCGGAGTGTGTGGGTATTTACTGTCCTTTGTTCTTAGCTCTGTGATACCAGCCGTAACTGAGAGAGAACAGGGAGAGTTCGTTTTACCGGTGTTCCGCACTGAGCGGTTGGCAAGAACCAACAGCGGTTCCTGCCCACCCCCCTCACGCTCCCCTCTGCCCCCCACCGGAGGAGTCATCTGCTCCTTTTCGCCGCAGCAAACATAGGAAGGTGCCTCCCAGCCGGTGGCCAGCTGGTTGTCCTGGATCTTGCAGGTTAACCATTGTTGCACAAAGGTCTCTAGTGGTCCGAGCTCTGCGTTTGGGGCTGGGAACGTGTGTGAGCGCCTGAGCCCCAGCGCCCGAGGCCAGCCCCCCCCCCCCCCCCCCGGCGCAGTTTCAGGCCCGCAGTGCCTGCTGGCAGGGGGAGGGCTGTGTGCTGCTCAGCTCCCCATTCCTGAGCACCTGCTTCTCTCCTGGCTGCGGCTTTTCCTTCGCTCAGCTGTTTCCCTATCATCTCCTCAGGGGTTCCAGCTTTAAGGAAACAAAGCAGAGCAAAGCTGGGGTTTCTTTTGAGGAAGACAATAGGGGAATTTTTAGACAGAAACAAACATGAAACTAACATCTCAATAAGTTGTTCAGGCCCCCAATAGGTAAGAAAATGTTCTAATGAGCGCTAGGAAGGAAGAGTAGGTGGGGTCTGGAGTGGGCTAGGGCTAGAAGGGAGTAATGAGGGGACCTAGTTTAGCTTTGGGGCGGGCGGGGGTGGGGCATCAGGGAATGCTTCTCTGGGGAAGTTTTATGAACTCAGATCTGAGTTGGGGGGACACCAAAGAGTGTCCCAGCCAAATGAACTGTGGTGGTTGTGTTGCCTGCTGTAACAAATTACCACAAGCTTGGCAGCTTAGAGCAGTAGACATTCTCTCATTGTTCTGGAAACCAAGTCTGGAATCAAGCGTTGGCAGGGCTGTCCTCCTCCCATGGCCCCAGGCATTCCTTGGCTTGTGGCTCCATCACTGCAGCCTCCGCCTCTGTCTCTCTATCGTCCTCTCCTCGTCTCTGTCTGAGAAGGATGTTTATCATCGGATTTAGGGCCACTCAGATCGTCCAGGACGATCTCATCTCACAATCCGTAATTCCATCTGCAAAGACCCTTTTTTCCAAATAAGGTCACATTCATAGGTTCCAGAAGTTAGGGCATGGACACATCCTTTTGGGGGAAACCTCCCAGCCCAATGCAGGGCCAAGTCCCCGGGTTCTCTGCCCTGAAATCTCGGGGTGGCCCATCTCTGTGTCACTCCCTTGACGTGCCAAATGCTATTCCTATTGCTGTCTTCAGATCTGGAGCAGTTTTGTGCCTCCAGAGTGTACATTGATGGAGACAAGGACTTTGTCTCTGCTAGTTTTGCATCCCAGCTCCACCTCTAGCATCTAATACATGGACTCGAAACACTTGAACTCAGCTGCAGATTCACCATCATGTCCACTGCAACTATTTGAGGACAAATTGATGACAATTTGAATCTAAAATTAATAAAGTGTCATAAATAAATGAGATTGCCCATCTGTGGGAATCTTTTCGGAAGGAAATGATCTGGATGAGTGTGTCCGATACAATTAGGGAGCTCTTAGCTCCCAGCCAGGGACCTCAGGTGCTCCCCCTGTCCCTCACCCCCAAAAGAAGGTGTCAGTTTAGAATGGGACTAATGAAAGATAGACTGTCATTTTGGAAATAGCGACATGTCTATCTTGAGGGTATGTTGTAATGACAGAAGTCTTTGGTGGCTGTTAAAGAACATTGAAAAAGCAAGTGTTTGGGAAGAATCTGTGATTGCTAATCTGTCACTGTCAGAGACACAGAGACACTGCGTGGCAGACGTGAGTTTTCCATTCACGTTAAAGCTGCACTACCTTGCGCACTCAGGAGAGCATCCAGAACATCGGCCAGGTTTCTTTGTTTGGGGTGGCATCCTTCTGGTGGCAAGTTGGTGTCCCAGGTAACGTGACAGCTGGAGGTGAGGGGCAGGGGCAGAGGGAGCGCTGTGCCCTGAGCACTAGGCATGAGTATGCCCATCACCGGTAAGGTCTGCTTTCCATCTAAATTAAGTTGGCCCTCATGGTGGTGTCTTGTGAATTTGGCAAGGATCAGCTGCTGGTGTGTGACTGACACTCAGGAGAGAAAAGCGAGTGGAATTGGCCACACTGGGGACCAGATTGTCATCTCTTGATTGTCCCTCTGGGAGGAGACCTGGCTCCAGGCATCCCACCTCCTCCTACCTACCCCTAAGGTTTTCAGTTCAGAAGGGTGAGGGGGTGTGAGGCAGGGTGGAGGAAGTAGCAGCCCTCAGGAAGGGTCTAGCTGTGGCCGCAGATGTGGCTGCTATAAGCCGGCATCGAGTGGGGTAGAAGGAAAGGGCATCAGGAAGGTGGACACAGTGTTTTAAATAGAAGGAGGTGTGGAGCTAAGGTTTCTGATGTTGCTTGAATGACAGTACATTCCTTCCTTAAAAGCACGGACGTCATCTGCAGAAAAATCCAGACCAGAACAAGATTTCTTTCTTTTTTTTATTTTTTAAAGATTTTATTTATTTTATTTGAGAGAGCGAGAAAGAGAGAGAGAGAGCACAGGAGGGAAGAGCGTCAGAGGGAGAAGCAGACTCCCTGTGGAGCAGGGAGCCCGATGCGGGACTCGATCCTGGGACTCCAGGATCATGACCTGAGCCGAAGGCAGTCGCTTAACCAACTGAGCCACCCAGGCGCCCCCAGAACAAGATCTCAATCTGTATTGGTCCCCAGTGTGGCCAATTCTGCTCACTTTTCTCCCCTGAGTGTCAGTCACACGCCAGCAGCTGATCCTTGCCAAATTCACAAGACACCACCATGAGGGCCAACTTAATTTAGATGGAAAGCAGACCTTACTGGTGATGGGCATACTCATGCCACGAGCCCAAGGATCTCTTAAATTTTCTTACAGAAGCTTAGTTGCCTTAGCTCCATTGGGCCCGCAGCAATAAGGAAAATGCTCTTGGATTTATAGTTATATTTCATCTACTTAAAAAGCCTGGGGAGAAATGTGAGGAGAAGGAAGGAAGACGCACTTGGCTCCATCACAAGCCACTCTGCTTTGAAGCAGATGCACATTCGATTGCAGATTTTGTTTTTTCCCCCAATTAGTTTCCAAATGAGTAACTCACAATTTCCATTTGCATGGTTCATTTTGTTTCCCAGTGAAGTAAATGATTATTTCTTGGTTCAAAGAAAGTCCTTTCAAGGACACCAGAGACCAATAGCATTCTCATCCATTAAAAATGAAAAACTTTTGCTTACAGTAGTAAAACCAAACCTTTCTGATTGAGATTCCAAGTCATTTGCCTTTTCTCTCCCGGCAGCCCTGGCGTGTATTGGTGGATCATATGCCTCTCAGGAAAACAGGTGGGGCAGCCACGAGCCCCCCCATCTCTGGGTACATATGGCCCACGGGCTGTCACCCCACAGTCCTGTGAGGGGGGTCTGGTGTGCCGAGCTCTGCTCAACAAGGAAGGAGCTGGGCTGGTTGGATGCCCACTCTCTGGAACTCGGTTGGGGAAATAGGGAGATAATTGGGCAGTCAGTAGTGAACTCTGAAGCAGATGAGAAATATGATAGAGGCTGATCTGAGGGCCATGATGGGCTTTGAGTAAGTAAGCCAAAGTTGCAGATAAAAGTTATTATATAGAAAAAAAATCTATACAGGTTGGAAGATAAGAAAGCTGGTTGGAAGGTGGAAAAAGCAGCATGTGAAGAAGAGTTGAATTATGTTAGGGGCAAAGGATTAGCCTGAAGATGCATGAGGAGCTAGAGGAAACCACGACTTTCATCCCAGATCATCTTCCATATGTAGACGTCAAGAAGTCCTCTGCCCAAGGTCTCATCACTTTTCTTGGTCACCTGGCTGGATTCCCACCCCTCTAGTTCCGTGCATGTTAAAGAGCTGTGCATGTAAAGTTGCCCCTTGGGCTCCGATGTTCTTGGTATTTGTTCATTTGTAACCAAGAGTGGGATTTATTGGCTCGGGTGCCCAGTGCGTCCACGGGCGGGACGGGCTTCCTCAGGAGTTTTCAAGGTGAGTAGGACCTGCTGCTCCATCTCTCCGCTCATCCCTCCCCGGGGACCTCCTCTGTTGGCTGCTTTTATCCTGACCCGGGCCCCTCTTGTGATGGCAGAGGGGCTACCCGGAGTTCCTGGGGCGGCGTGAGGGGATTTCCCTTTCCTCCAACTGCTGAAACCAGTCCCTGGAGCTCACTCGCATTTGCCAGCTCGGGTCCTGACCCAGTACCTGTGACTGGGGTTGGGCCAGTCTCGCCTCTGCTCCGGGGGAAATGGGTTAACTGCTGTCTTCACTCCACCCCCATTCGTCGTCGCCGGCTCTTACTGACATAAAACCATCAGTGGATTCCATGCCAATGACAGTAAGTAGAAAGTTCTTCCCCTTGTCCTTGCATGATCTGACCCATGCCTGTTTCCCTGACCATGTCTTGACCCTTCCCCTTCCCTTTGCATTCCATCCACACTGAGTTTTCAATTCCTCAAAAGGTCTGAAGTCTTTCCCACCTTAAGGGCGTCACACAAACCACTGGGTCATGGTCTGCTTGGAACTTTCTTTACCCATTTTGCATCTAGCTATCAGTGACATAAACTTACAATTTAAAACGAGCGCAGTGTCTCAAAGGAAAAGTAGATAGAGGGAAAATAAAGGTGGAGGGGATCTAATTTAGGTTGGAGAGGGGCAGGAAGGAGTGTTCAGGAAAAGGCCTTCTAAGCTGATAAATGAAGGCTGAGTGCCTCTCATTTGTTTCATACCTGATTCTCCCGCTAGACAGAGCCATGTGACGGCAAGGACCATCCTCAGTTGGTTCACGCGTTCCCTGTGGTGCACAGAACAGTGCTGGCCTGGTGGCCACGCAGATTGCCTAATATTCCCAACACCTCACGAGGTCAGTGTTGTTCCCATATATCAGTGAGAAAACCAGCACAGAATGGTGAGGCTGCTGGTCTGAGGTCACCAGGATTTTGGTCTAGGAAGTGACCTGGCCAGGATTAGAAGCAAGTCCAGGGCTCTTCCCTCCTACCTCCGGGGTCTCCTGCAGGGAAGCTACAGGCAGATTTGTGCTCTGGGTCCAAGAGGCTAAGAAGAACACCCTGGCCCCCCGTCAAACTGGACACTCTCCCTGGATGTTCCTGAATGTTCCCACTCCTGCCTCTCTGCCCCGTTTTGTCCCACCTGGGCACTTTCCCCTCTTTCTGCATCTGTCCAAATCTTACTGTTCAGAGGCCACCTCATATATACCTTTTAAACTCTGTTGGCCCTTTTGCTCTGATGCTACCGTCTGCTTTGTGTTAGGATTATTTCTACCTATCTCTCTCTCTTGCCCGTTAATTCCCTCCTTGAGAGATGGGCCATATCCTCTTTGTATTTGCAATCCTTAGAGCACTTAGCACAATGCCTTACGGACAGTCAGTGCTCTTTAAAACTTATAAACCTTGATTCTGAAGCCTTCCATCGTGCTCTCTTCCGTAGACGAGTTTCTAAGACAGAGTGCATCATGGCGCCTCCCCTGCTCATGAATGTGGACTAGAAAACCGTGCGTGACTTCCCGACATGCCTCTCTGCTGACCAGGCAAGTCATTTAAGCTCTCTTTCTGTTTTTAAAACTCAGACCATGTAAGATAAGATATGTAAATACAAATATGAAGCTATTGTAAAGTTTGACCCTTGCCTCTTGAGGGTCTTGGAGGTGGTGTCGGCTGGTCAAACATGTTGATAAACCAAGTTCATGTTCTGATTGGCTCCCTCACAGTATTTTCCTTGTTCCTGCTCTTCAGCATTTAAGTGAATGCATGGCTAATGGTCTGATAAGTGTGGGAGGAATAATAATAATAATAATAAAGAATTCCATTCTAACACTGTCTATATTAATCTTATACCAAATTCTCCCATAATCCAATTATTCCATTCTTGGTCATTAGGCTATAAACCAAGAAGTCAGAGTAGATGGAGCCAGGCCACCTATTTCTCAAACTTATCTGTTGGCAGAAAGCCCAGCACACACACACACACACACACACACACACACACACACACACACATTATCATCATCATCATCAGGAATGGTCTGTGTGAATTCTTGGTGACCTGCTGTTCAGGAAGCAGGCTTAGGGCTGCTGTGGTGGCCTGTATTCTCTGTGGCTTTCTTCCTCTAGGGACCTCTGTGCCCCAGGGATGGCAAGGCTCTGGGCCAGAAAGAGGCTTTCTTTGGCCTCTGCAAAAAGCAGTCTCCTTTCACTGGCCCTCCGTGATGCCTGGCTGAAAAATGTCTTGCCTGTAGTCACATCATCAATCTGGAGGCCACTATAAACATCATCAACCCTAGAAAGGCAATGTGATGACGCATATGCCTTACGCCCCGTGGGGAACCATCTGACCAATTCTATTAGTGAAAGAGAAATAAAACTGTGCAGATTACTGCCATTTATTTTATGGGCCTTTGTTATACTTGGCCATTCAGAGAAGAAAGAAATTTCGAGTGAAACTTCCCATAATATTGAGTTGGAATGACTCATATTCTTGCCTGTTATTAAGCTTTTTGGTAGAATTCTGTCTGGTCCTAATTGAAGTTTATAGAACCTTCACCTTCAAATGCAATAAACCTGTCACCACCAGGGAGGCATTTTGCACTGGGGGGCACAGCCTGACGTTGGAACACTTGTAATACATACAGGGCTGATATTCTACAGAAGAGGTGGGGGGCTGGGAGTCATGCCAGTGTCACTTCTGGTGAGTGCAGAGGCCACCGTTCAATCAAGGGGAGGTCTGGCCTGCAGCACAGTGAGGGAGGGCATTGGGCTGGGAGGGAAGGAAGTCAAGGAAGTCAAGTCAACCTCACAGAGCTTCCCCACCCCACACCTGGAGGTGCCTGCGAGCTGTTATGACTTCACTTATCCAATCTGCCCTTTCCCCTGTGTCTCCCCCAGACTTTATCACCAATGGGGTTGGATACCCCAAGGAACATTTTATTTGGGGAATCTGGACAGCTATACCCTTGAAAGCTAATAAATGGTAACAACAAATCTTATTTCAAAAGTACTACATACTCATTGTAGGACATTTATTTGATAGAGATAAACAAAAAGAAAAAAAATTAAAGTCATCCGGTGATTCCACCACC
Source organism: Eumetopias jubatus (assembly GCF_037043125.1). Lineage (NCBI taxonomy): Eukaryota > Metazoa > Chordata > Mammalia > Carnivora > Otariidae > Eumetopias > Eumetopias jubatus. The sequence continues at coordinate 108,935,973 of NW_028274819.1, forward strand.
CATTGAAAACAGTGTCTGCATATCCGTTAGGTCTCCTCTCTGTGCACAGTCATATGATTTCTTTTTAAAACATAGGCGGATCCGATCCATATGGTTTTGAAACCTGTTGTTCACATGATACAGCATGAACACATTGTCTATTACTTGGAATCATAAAAAATTTTAATGCATGAGAGAGTATTCTATTTTTAGGAATGCACAACTGTGTATCTTGGAAACCTTCTATTATTAAGCAGTTAGGTCGTTTTAAACTTCCATGTAAGTAATGGAAACCATTATTTAAAACCTTTTTCCAGTTGGATAAGTAGGTAGTAACATTTTTAAAATTTGATTTTATTTTAAACCATGAAGTTGTATATTGCTATGTTTTTGTAGCCACTTAAAAGTTTCTTTTCTGATTTCCCCATTTACTATATTTATGTTGATGTTTATTTTTTTGAACAGATTTCTAGAGATTTATGCCCTAATAAAGATATATGTATTTTACAGACACACACATACACACATATATTATACCTGTATGTCATTTCTATTATAAATATTGTAATTTATACTTTGTTTTTTAATTTTACTTTGGGAGATTAAAAAAGAACAATTGAAAAATTTAAAAATTAGTTAAAACTCTCAATCTTATTTTCAGCTTTAAGTTATAATTGACAAAATTATAACATTTTCCTTATATTGTTTTTTCCTTTTGTGAAATGCTTAGGCTTCTGTAATCAAGATTATTTAAATATTCACCTATACTTTTTTTTTTAAGATTTTATTTATTTATTTGACAGAGAGAGACACAGCGAGAGAGGGAACACAAGCAGGGGGAGCGGGAGAGGGAGAAGCAGGCTTCCCGCGGAGCAGGGAGCCCGACGTGGGGCTCGATCCCAGGACCCTGGGACCATGACCTGAGCTGAAGGCAGATGCTTAACGACTGAGCCACCCAGGTGCCCCTCACCTATACTTTTTTTCTTACTTCTGTTGACGTTTGCTTTTTTTTTAAATTTAATTACATCTGGAATTTATTTAGATATGTGTGTGGTAGGTCTTTCACTGCGTTTTACTGTTAGTAAACATAGATGTTCCAACATTGTTAATTGCATAATTTGGAATTCTCCACATTATTTGAAATTTCTCTGTTTATCACATATTACATCTTTATATACAAGTTTCTATTTTATTGAACCACTTGTGAAACTGGTTGGTCGTCACTAAGAGCCATGATACATTGAGGAGAGAAAATGATAAACCCAGGTCAATTAATTGCCAATTTAAGGCCCCATAGGAAAGCCAGAGACCTCTGGGATATAGACTTTAACTATTTCCCTGCAACTGAGGCCAAGACAGCTCAAATCCAGGCCATTCCAAGACCTAATTGTAAAATGGGCAGAACTTCACAGAAGGCTGACTTTGCCTTATAAAATCATTCTCACTGAAGTCAGGACTCTAGTCGGAAGGAGACCCGGGGACGGGGGTTGGGGTCTTCTGAGAACCAGAAATCCCCAGGTTCTTGTGAAACTTCCAAGCCAGCAGAAGCGGTCTCCCACCTTCCATTGAAGACGGCAGCTTCGCCCTGCTCCCCGTGACCAGGGCTCAGCCACAGCAGATGCCATGCCAGCAAGTGCCGATGACCCTTGGGGTCTGCACCCACCTCCCGGCTTAGCCACCAGACCTGGCCTGGGGACTTGCCCAGGGAAAACAGGGCCCTGCTTGTTTGCAAGAGAGATTATTCTCAGAAGGGGCTGAGGGGCCTGGCACTTCAGACCAGCAAGACGTGGGTGAGCATGTCTAGGGGAGGGCAGTGCTAGAAAGCTGGGTAAGAGAGAGTATGTGAAAACGGGGATTCTCTGGCTACTGTCAGGGAGTGCCCCCACGTGGAGGAGGGATAGGCCTCTGGCTGCCGAGATAGCTGTCTGCAAGCTGGAGGGGCTCACGGCCTCTACAGCACAAGCAAGTCACTGTAGAAAACTTAGAAAAAAAATATTTAAAAAATCCCCTAAATCTCCTTGTCCTTTGCTCCAAAGATAAGTACTATTAATATTTTGATATATCCCATCCCATACCTTTTTCTCTGTGCACATGAGAACACTCAGACGTCAAAAACCCACCCGAAATATTGGGATCGCACTGTTTAGAAAGTTTTTTTAATCCTGTTTTTTAAAGAAATTAACATAATATTTTAAGTATATATTCCCTCAAACACTCAGATTCCTGGAGACTCTCACCTTTAATTTTAGCCAGATATTCCATTTCTGTGCTGTAAGGTTCACTGTGCTTGACGCCCCCAGCAGCTTGTTCAATGAGTTACAGTTAGAAGGCTCACGGACGTGGCTCCAGCGCCAATAACTGGTTCCCGGGAGGGAAGCCTGATGCCCTTTGGGCCAAGGAGGTGTGAGGAGAGGCAGACAGGTGGATGGGCAGGCAGGGGCGCCGTTCCTCTGGTGGCGGACCTGTGATGGGAAAGGAATCAGAATAAGGAAACAGTCTGACGTGTGGAAAAGGGCCAAACCAAGAGAAAGAGCAGAAATCAAGTCAGAGCCCCAAATCACGTGTCTAAAACCCATCCCATTTGCAGTCTTCCAGTTATGTGACTCAGTACCGCTCCTTATTGTTCGAGCTAGTTTGACTTCTTTGCAGCTGAAAGCATCTGGAGAACACGCGTGGAGCCCAGAGCGGCCTTCATGCTTGCTGACTCGGTTCTGATCCTCAAGCCCAGCAAGCCTATTTCTGGTCGGGCAGCTTCCCGGTAAAAACTCAGTCTTTGAAATCAGAAGCGCATGGGTTCGACTCCGTACTCAGCTGCTGATGTCGGACCTCGGGCAAGGTATTTGTCCGCTCCGAGTTTCATCCTCTGTGAAACAATAATAGCTCCTTCGCAGAATCTTAGTGAAACTAATTATTGCTATAAAGGAAGGTGGAGATAGGATAGATGCCATCCCCAGCGCAGCCTGCAGGGGTCTGGGTCGTCTTAGCGTCAATAGTTTTTTTAAAGATTTTATTTATTTATTTGACACAGAGAGAGAGGGAGAGCACAAGCAGGGGGAGCGGCAGAGGGAGACGGAGAAGCAGACTCCCCGCCGAGCAGGGATCCTGACGCGGGACTCGATCCCAGGACCCTGGGATCATGACCTGAGCTGAAGGCAGACGCTTAACTGACTGAGCCACCCAGGTGCCCCTTGGCATCAATATTTTTAAATGTGACAATTTTTTTTTTGTCTAGAAAAGTAATAATTGCTTATTTAAGAATGCTGAAAAGTATTGGAAAAGATAAAAATTACTCACAGTCCCACTCTGCTGGGCAAGCAGCACATGGTTGGCCTTCTGGGAAAGTGGTGTCCCTGGCGTGGAGAACCGGGGCTGTTTGTCCAGCTCTGTCTGTGTAACTTTTCCAACATTGGCCAAGGCTCCCACTCGCCGGGCTGCGGGGAGTGCCGACCTCCACGGGAGGAAAGAGAGAGCCTCCTCCCTAATCATGGAGGGCAGGCATCTAGCGATTTCACATCCCTGGAGGCCTAGAGAGAGTTGTTTGTTTTCCGGAGTGTTGTCTGTACACCAGTCCAGGAGAACAGAATCCCTTTTATGCAATTTGAACCAATTCATAGGTGTTCAAAGGCAACATTATGGGCGGGGGCTCACTGCATTAATTTTCAGGCAAGCAGATGAAGTAATTTTTTTTTTTTTTTGGCTTATTGGTATGCTAGCAAAATGCAAGCCATGTCTCCTATTTAATTCTGCTGGAACAATCTGGTGCAGAAGGACACACATCCTGACCCTGCATTGTCTGCCTCTGAATGAGAATCCTTCGTGGTTTCAAAAGGCAATTCAATGAGAGGTTGTTCCAGATTTTTAAAGCATAGAAACCAACAAGTACAGATACACGGGGAAGAGGCTTTCTGGAGGTGAATTACTGCTTCCATGAATGGGCTGATGAGGCCTGTTATCTGCCAAGGGGATCATAGTTCTAGCGAACGGATGGGGACCTTTCCCAGAGCAAAGAGCTGCTTAATCTCGCAAACATGTTGGACTGAGTACAGACCCAGCCTGAAGACGCTTAGGATCGTACAGCAGAGCGTTCTCCGCGTCAGATATTGTTTCCCGCCTGGATGGCCTTCTCCTGCGCCAATCTTACTTTTCCTTAACAACCTTACGGTACAGATTTTAATACCCCTCCCCGCCCACGCTCCCTGGGAACTTCTGTTCTTCCTACATGCTGTCGTTACTGCTCTGCCCCGGAATGTTCTTCTTTCCCATCTTTGCCTCCCCAAATCCTCCCTAACCTTCGATCTTCACCTTCATTGTGACAATCGTGGGGTAGGACAGCTGTCTCAAGCCCTTCAGAAGAGGCTGGATCTTCTTCTTCTTTAATTTAAATTCAATTAGCCAACATATAGTACATCATTAGTTTTTGATGTAATGTTCAGTGATTCATTAGTTGTGAATAACACCCAGGGCTCATCATCACATCATGTGCCGTCCTTAATGTCCATCATCCAGTTACCCCATCCCCCCACCTACCTCCATTTCTACAACCCTCATTTGTTTCCCGGAGTCCAGAGTCTCTCATGGTTTGTCTCCGTCTCTAATTTCTTCCCATTCAGTTTTCCCTCCCTTCCCCTGTGGTCCTCTGTGCTATTCCGTATGTTCCACATGTGAGTGAAACCATATAATTGTCATTCTTTGATTGACTTATTTCACTTAGCATAATATCCTCCAGTTCCATCCATGTCGATCTAAATGGTAGGCAATTCAGCCTTTCTGATGGCTGAGTAATAGTCCATCGTATCTATGGACCACATCTTCTTTGTCCATTCATCTGTTGAAGGGAATCTCGGTTCTTTCCACAGTTTGGCTATTGTGGACATTGCTGCTATGAACATTGGGGTGCATGTGCCCCATCTTTTCACTACATCTTTGTCTTTGGGGTAAATACCCAGTAGTGCAATTGCTGGGTTGTAGGGCAGCTCTATTTTTAACTTCCTGAGGAACCTCCATACTGTTTTCCAGAGTGGCTGCACCAGCTTGCATTCCCACCAACAGTGTAGGAGGGTTCCCCTTTCTCCACATCCCCGCCAACATCTGTCATTTCCTGACTTGTTAATTTTAGCCATTCTGACGGGTGTGAGGTGGTATCTCATTGTGGTTTTGATTTGGATTTCCCTGATGATGAGTGATGTTGAGCACTTTTTCATGTGTCTTTTGGCCATTTGGATGTCTTCTTTGGAGAAGTGTCTGTTCATGTCTTCTGCCCATTTCTCGACTGGATTATTTGTTTTTTGGATGTGGAGTTTGATAAGTTCTTTATAGATCTTGGATACCAGCCCTTTATTTGTTATGTCACTTGCAAGTACCTTCTCCCATTCTGTCGGTTGCCTTTTAGTTTTGTGGACTGGATCTTCTGTTTTATACTAGAGGAGATTCCTCCTGAACTTCCTGTTTGGGAGAGTGGTTACACATATCACTACCTCCCTCAGCAGGAGATTCGCTTTTTAAAAATGTATACACTCGAGGGAAGGGCTATTTAGCCCAGGAGGAGCTATTTTGAAATTTAAAGCAGAAAAGATTGAATTGATGTTTAACTGTGAGGCTTGATTTTCTGCCATTAGCGAAAGTGGGATCTTGGAAACTAAGCAAAGTCCGATGATTAAAAAAAAGTAAGTTATATTTTTGCACATCGGAGCCCATCATTATGTGAAAGTCATACTCTAAAAAAATGCTCCCTTTAAAATCCACGTGTTTACACACGTCTGATGTTGGGAATCCAGCAAATGGGTTCTGGTCTTGGGTTTCGTTTTGTTTTATTTTTCCTACAGGTGTGCGGAGGACCTTGACACTCAGTGGGAGAACTACGTCAGGCCGCTTGCTCAGAGGAAATGCCAAGATTAAGTCAGAATTTGGCTTTTCTTCATTCTGAGGCTTTGGAAAGAGAGAGAGGCAACACTTTTTTATGGGATTTAGAAACATGATGTAAGAATTCTTTCCCCAGATATCTGTTATATTCATCAGTTTTAAGAAGACCTATTACACCAAAAAAAAAAAAAAAGTCAGACTCTAATAGGAACAGAAGAAGGCAGAGGTTCACAATTTGAATTAGAAGATAATTCTTGACAGTACAAAAGCAGTTCTTTTCTTTCTTTAAGTTCTCATTTATGGATCATTAGCCACTTGGCAAGAAAGATTGGGGGAAGACAAAGTAGCAGTTAAAGCACCAAGGACAGATAGCCATTTGAAGATCAATCACAGATGAAAGAGAGCCTCTTGGTAATTGCCATCCATTGGGATAATATAATTCAGTTTACAAAGTTATCGATTTAAATTCATCTTTTGGAGAGTGGCAAGAGGGTGACCTTCTAGTACAATCACATATTTCTTGCTTTGAAATTTCATCCAGAAATGTAGGAAAATCTCCCTATACAGTAGCTTAGGGATCTGGCACCATCTCCCCAACTTGCCACATAACCATCCCGTGATTGGTGTCACCCTGGAGAGTATAAAGTTATATGACGGTCATATTTGTTATAACCAAGGTTTTTGTTTCTGTTTTTTTCTCTCCGTTGCATTTCAGTAATATTTCTGCAGCTTGGAACTTGTCGATCTCTTGGGTTTCAGCTGTGTCTTCATGAGTGTGGTTCCCGTCCGTCCCAGGTCTGACACTGTTTTCTCTGTGCCCTTGGGGTCCCAGGCGAGGTGCAGCTTGCGTTAAAGTGGAATTCTGAGGCCCAGTGAAACAGCATTTTACCCTAAAAACACAGCAGCTGCCTCGCTAACTCACTCTGTCCTTCCTCTCCTCTGCCACACTCTCCCTCCCCCCAAATGTTGACCGCACCAATCCGCAAGCACTTGTCTCTGCCTGAGCTCCCCTTGAGGGGGAGAGCTCAGTCAGAGACCTCAGTGTGTTTGAAAGCCAGAGGAAGGAGCCTAAAGAAGGGAGAGACCGAAGGGAGAAGAAAGGTGGATGTTGGTTGGGAAAAGGGTTGAAGGAGGGGATGGAGTGGGGAGAGGGCAGGGAGGGGAGAGAAGAAGTGTCTAGAGCACAGATAACCTTGTTGCCTTTAAATAGGAGAAGGGGCAGGTTTTCCTTTGAGATGAGGTAGTCAGGCAAGAGGGTAGATGCTGGTCTGGCCATTTGGACGTGGCCAATCCGACATAGTGATTTTCACAAAGTTGGAAGACATTTTGAGAAATCTCCAAGTGCCGAGACTCAATCCTGCTGAATGTCACCACCTGCCACTGAGTGAGCCCCCCCCCCCCGCCCGCCGTGGGGGTGGGGGGTGGGGCACAGGGCTCTGCACTTGCCACTGTTACTACCTGAGCATTCCTGCTCCCAGGGACAGATGGGGAGAGTGGAACTTGGAGCCTCTGCTTTGACACACCTAGTGTACAGGTGAACCTCAAGCCAATGAAATGATTTTGGCTCCTTGTTCTAGAAGTCATCTTTGAGGTTTACATGGTCTTACCTCCCCTGAGAGGTTAAGAGTTTGAAGAAATTTTAAAGGAAGTTTGAAATCTCATTTGGCAAAATGTAGCCAGTGAAATATGACTCTTTTCAGTCCTAATTATTCCGACTCAATGAAACGTCTCTGCAGAAGTTTGAGGAGGAAAATACAGATGCTTCATTACATTGCTCATCAGGCACGCTGTGCTTATGGGCATTTGGATCTGCGCTGGAGAGCAGCGGGAGTGGCCCAAGGGTCTCTGGCTGGAACAGGAGGCAAGGAGCACCAGATTTGCAAATCCAGCCACGTAATGGATGTTGTGATTCCATCTGAGGCATGACAAAATGTGCCTACATTCCTCCCCCACCCCCTGGAGAAAAAAACTGAAGCTACTGAATGAGAAAAGCATGTAAACACAGATAGATCTGAAAATCTAAGCCACAGTGCTCGTCAAAGGCAAAAGTCTGATGGTGGTGAAGTTTATTTTGGGGGTCTCTTGCTTCGCTTTTCTCGGTCCCTTTTTCCTCGCCCCACCGCACCCCACCCCACCCTTACTCCACATCTCTCATCCTGGTACAAACACTTGCTGTGCCCTGACCTAAGTTTTGCCTTCTCAGACACCATGACGGCCATGATGATACATTCTCGACAAAACCTACATCACATGGTTTAGCAAGAGATTTGCAAATGTATTTATGCGAGAGCCATACAAATTATAATTAATTATAGAGTTGTAAATATATATAGATTCGGATTCAAAATGACTTCCCTTCCTATCCCCTCCCCCCAACCAGTGGCATTCCTTCTCTCTCTCAGTCCACTAGTCTCACCTAAAACTGATTTGATGAGTGGTATTGGCTGAAAATCCCTACCGTGGGTATTAGTGATTTTTGCATGTGTGTCCAGGATCTCTTTCATCTTCTGAGAATCTTACTTTCTTCCTCTTAGTGACTCGCTTTTCTATCCCCACAGTCACCGGAAATAAATGAGAGTCTATACTCTCTGATTCTTCTACATCCCTGATGACGGGTCCAGGGATTGGTTCAGGGATAAAACCTAATCTAAACTGGCCAGACTCCTCCCCTAGGAATTTTTTTGTTTAAAAATTTTTTTTTAACTATCAGAGAGATAATAGTCTCTTTCTCCTCTGATATTTGCGGGTCAAAAGGTAGAAGGCGCTAACGACCAGCATCCAGGTCTTTACTTGTAGAGACTCTTGAAGATGAGAAGCTGACTCAGTTGCGGAAGACAGTCCTACAGCCGGCGAGCCTCTGCCTCGTTTTGTGGTGGGCCGAGTTCAGCCTCGCTTCTGCAGTTGGCTCTTATCAGCCAAGAAATACCTGCTCCTCCTTCTCCTCCTCTGTTTTCCTCACTTTGTTCTTAAATATTGGATAGAGCTCTAATACCATTCTGTAATGAATGAACTCCAGCAGAGGGTCCACCCCAAGACCTCTCAACTTCCAGCACTCCACTGCTGGTCTGTGCCTCTCACCAAAAAGGCGACTTTTGTCAAAGATCTTTTTGAGCCCTGGGAGGTATGTGAGCCGGACAGCAACGTCCACCCACTTCCCTTGCTCTCTGAAGGAAGCTGGAAAGAGAGGAGGGGAGCCTGCATGAGGCTGTGTTCCTCGCATGCTGCCCTGTGGTCTGTTCTCCCCAACAGCTGTGTCCATGTTTTGATGCCGAAACTCCATGTGACAGGCTCCTGGGAAAGGTCTGCGGCTGTCAGAGAGGATGTGACTGTGGGCCAGCCATGCCACGGATTTCTTCAGAACCAAGCAGCTTTTCAGCTGAGCAATTTTTTTTTTTCTTTTCCCAAAAGGAACCTCAGCTAGCCAGTTGTCCAGAAAATTCTCAAGTTTGGGGCCAAGCTTCCTGGGAACCACAAAGTCCCTTTTTGCCTTGTCTTTGAAGCTGGCCTCTGCAAGTTCTCAGCTTGGGTCCTGGAGTGAATGGGAGACAGTTGACTACTAAACGGATCCACTTGGAGCCATGTTTAAAAGTGTGAAGAGAGTTGGTGAGTGTGCTCCTTGATCTTCCCTCCTGAGAGCCTGTTGGGTGTGGCTGGCTTTGAAATATCCTTGGGAATCTATGGTGACAACAAGGGAAAGGATTTCTGCGTTTGTTCATGGTGGGAACGAGCCTCTGGGAGCATAACAAAGAGTCCCCAGAACGGCCTTGTGAAGCTCTCTGTGAAGAAGAATCCTGGATGTGGTGATGTTCTCTAGAAGCAGTAGAGATGTGATCAAAGCTCTCTGTGGGTGTAAAGTGATCGCGTCCCAGTATCCAGCATGGTGTTCCTAAGGAAATAATAACAGCAATGTGACTTTCATGAGCACCTGCTATGTGCCAGGTGCTCTTCTAACCATGTCACGTGTAATTACTTCATTTAATTGTCACACCAGGTCTATCAAGTAGGCACCCTTATCACCTCTCCTTTATGAACGGCAAAAATGAAGCACAGAGAACTGAACTACATGCCCAAGGTTACCATGGTAGCTTGTCCCGTGATGCCTTGACTCTCTCCTGGTTGCTGTGACTCGCTCTTGACCAACAAATATGGCCCAAGGGAGGTCACATGAACTCCAGGGACAGTTCACAAGTAGCTTACAGATTCTACTCAGTTTTGGGGGAACACTTGCTCCTGGGATCTCCCTTTTGGAACCATGAAACCTAATAATAAATTATTATTTTTTAAATTATGAAGTTTTAGGGTGGTTTATTATACAATAATAGATGACCAGAACAGATAAATGACCAGGGCAGATAAATGGCAGAGCTGGGTTTGAAACCTAGGCAGCTTGGGTCTGGACCCCTTGCTCTCAACCAGTATTCTATAGTGACCCTCCAGAGCTTTTTGTTGTTACTGTCCTGGTGATAATGATGGCGATCCCAGATGCATTGTCCCCAAACAGGCAGGCATGCAAATCTGTAAGTGAACATAGTGGATTTGTAGCAAAAACACACAGACACACACACATATAGTGGAATGCATTATGCATGGGATTTTGAGTCAGGTGGACATGAGTTTGAACCTCAGCTTTCACCACCTTCTAGTTTTGTGACCTTGGACACGTTACCACCAGTGGGTTCTGATGATGGTGACGGTCAGGTCCTCAAGTCAGAGCATACAGTCAGTTACCCCTGAAAGCTCTTCACGTTCTGTTAGCACAAACTCAGGTGTCTTTGGGTGGCCACATACTCCTTAACATCAGATCTTTTCTTTTTGAGATACAGTTTGACTCGTGAAACAAAGGCTCATTGAATGAGATGTCTGGAGCCATAGGCACTACAACACAAAAGTAAGTGTTTTGTTTTATATTGTGACTGAGGGTATCCATAGTTGAATTCACTTAAGTTAAATGTGTTTAGGAAGAGCCTCCATCCTACCTTTCTGTGCTTCAGTTTCCTTATATAATATGGGAATTAAGTGACCTGCACAGGGATCATGCGGTGTTCAATGAGGCATTGTAAGAAGAGTGCCTGACACTTGCTTAATTCAGGGTAGAAGATTACTTGGATGCTCTCAAGACCTGGCAGGCTGCCCCACCACTTACTAGGTGCCTGTGGGGAGAAAAATAGACCAGTGATACAAAACAAATTTTTAAGGGACTGAAGAAATCAATTTACTTCACTAAACCTTAGGTCAAACTTTGTCTTTTGTACCTCAGAGATTGAAATGTTTACATTTGCCATGTTTCCCACCGCATGGTGGATGAATCAAGAACATGAGATGCATAAGCCAGGACAGTTTTTGTACACTAATCATGTAGGAGTTAGTGTGTTTCCTGAGTGTCTGATTGTAAAAAGTGTGGTGGTGTTCTTCAACTTTATACTCGATGCTTCATAATTAACCTGGAGAAAACTCTGTGATGGGAATCCCTGCAAACTCTCATATGTGAAAAAGCAGTGGAAAGAGGAGATGGAAGAAGTATCTAGGGTCCTATTTCAAGATTGCCATACCTCTGTTTTCCAGAGGACTTGATTGCTAGAATCCACTCGTCCTATCTACTGCTGTATAATAAATCACCCCATACTCTCATAACTTAAAATAACAAGCATGCATTACCACTCATGGTTTCTGTGGGTCAGGAATTCAGAAAAAGTACAATGGGGATGACTTGCCTCTGCTTCACCTGTCTGAAGACTCAGCTGGACTACTTGAGGCTGGGACTAAAATCATCTGCAGTCTCCAGCACTCAAATGTCTGGCAGTAGATGCTGGCTGTTTACTGGGATCCTAGCTAGACCTGAAAGCTGTGTCAGCTGGAACACCTATGGGTGGCTTGTGGTTCCTCACAACATGGCAGCCAGGTCCCAAGGGCAAGCAGCAGAGAGAGAAAGAGAAACAGAGACAGAGACAGAGACAGGGACAGATGGAAGTTATAACTGCCTTCTAAGACCTAATTTTAGAAGCCAAGCAGCATCACTTCTGCCATATTTGATTGGTTAAGATCAGCCCAAATTCAAGGGGGATGGGGAGGGGAATGGGGACAGACCCTACTTCTCAATGAAGAGGTGTCAGTGTCACTGTGTAAGAAGAGTATTTGGAATGGGATGTGTGTGTGTGTGTGTGTGTGTGTGTGTGTGTGTGTAGCCTTTGAAAAACACAATCTCCTCTCCCCAAGTTTGAAGTAAGATTTTTGCTAGGTCCCACAGAAGTACCCTCATGCCTTATCTGATTCCAGGATCTGTCCCAGAACACTAGGGCTGGATGGCTGAATGCTTGGCGCCACAGCAGCCAAAGCGATGGAAAGGGCCAAATCTCTCAAACCGTGAGCTTTAGCAACAAGTGGGATGTATAAAAGATAGCGTTCAACCCAAGGAAAAGTACACTGAGTATTCAATACACTGAAAGAAAGCCTTTCAGTGGCCAAGGGAGCTATTTATTTTCGAATCCAGTTCAGACTTGGAAGATGTCCCCCCAGATCTCTCACAACATTTGATCTCCTGATGTTTAAGGGCCACAAAGGATGCCCAACTGGATCACAACACAGGAGAGGCTCTAAATTTGGCATATCTAAAAGGATAGGAATGAGTCAAAGGACTCACTTACGTGCAAAGTCAAACATGAAATAGATCCGACATTTTGATTCATTTTTATTTTCTGTTAGCAGTGCACATCCAGAGAGTGCTCCACACTTGCTAACCACCTGTGCCTGAAAACATATGCTTTAGTGTTTTTATTAAACTCTCCTTTGAAATTGCCATTTTTAAAAATCAAGTGAAATTTTCTATAAGGTAGGGAAAAGGTAGGGTTGTGAGTCGAACAGAGATGGGTTGGAATCCTGACTCTGCTATGCATTATCTGCATGATCTTGGGTAAGTTGTTCTTTTTTTAAAAAGATCTATTTATTTATTTTAGAGAGAAACAGTGGGGGTGGGAGCGGCAGAGGGAAAGGGAGAGGGAAGCCCAAGCAGACTCCCCGCTGAGTGCAGAGCATGGAGCCCAACACAGGGCTCAATCCCACGACCTTGAGATCATGACCTGAGCCGAAACCAAGTCGGGCACTCAACTGACTGCACCACCCAGGCGCCCCTGATCTTGGGTAAGTTCTTAAAACAACGTGCAGTAGTGGACTAGCAGAAACAAAATAAGAATGATGCCGTAAGTCAAGCACAGAGTTGGAAGCCAGCCGAAAGTCACAAAAGTCTCAAAGAAGATGCCAAGAATTGTGCTGTGCATAAGCTGTTCGCAATTGCCCTCCTCGTGTTAATTAAGTCATCACGAGAAAATCACATGTAAATGAAGTATAGCACAGTCGGGCAGGAGCTGAGGGTGGTGCAGGGACCTCCCTCTCGGGGAAGGGGCAGGGAGGAGTTCGGGAAGGGTTTGAAGAGTGAACTCCCTCACCAGAGGGCCACCAGGGATGGCTGAAAGGAGAAAAGGGCTGAGACCGAGTGATAGAGAACTTCCTGGGCACGCCCAGGGCTGAGCCCATGTAAATAACACTTAGTGTCTCACCCACTCACGTTGTCTTGCCTCCTCCGGCTGTCGGCATCACTCAGAAAGGGACGTCCTATCTGAAAGATGAGAGGGCTCTGGATCAGTTGGCTGGAGCTTTTAGCAACTTTTTAGCAGCCTGATCTTCACTGGGCTCTGTCCTACTGCCTGAGAGAGTCCTCCTTGAGGTGGTGGGACCTTGGGAAATCAGCTGTTCTTGGTAATGATGATGATGCGATCACGTGAACCGATTTGAATTTTGTAATTCTTGAGTGTGATGCGTGTCACTTTATTTTCCTAAGCTAAATTTATTCCTGCTAGTCATTCACTTATTCGTGCATTTACGGTGTTGAGAAAAATTATCCAAAAGTTGGAAATGAGAAAAGAAAAACATGGGCACCTGACATTGGTAAGAGAGCCTGGCGTTTGCAGTGAGGCCACGTTACTCTCCTGTTAGGTATAAACGATCTCACAGAATTCCAGCTTCAGACAAGGTTACTCATACATAAAGGGGACCAAGGTTACTCTGCTAAAATGAGACAAAACAAAACCATTTTCTTTTTCTTTTAAAGCACAGACAGAAACAAGATCACTGTGCCACTCATAAAAGAGCAAATATCTTTTTTTTTTAATTTTTGTTTTTGGCCAAAATGAGTGTCTCCTACTTCTTTACCAATCGCAGCTCTCTCCTTGTTCTCGTTTGCCTCCCTGTCGGTAAGATGTGATGAGACCCCCAATCACAGAGTTGCCCCCGCTTTCTGACAGCAACCAGTCCAGGGCCAACACTGACTTTCTTAGGTCTGCCGCCCCAGATGCTCAACCCAAACCCAAATCCCGCAAAGGGTTCTTTCTCATGTCCTCTTACTGGGATGCCCCGCAGTTCCCCACGGGGAGCATTCTCCTTTGCTGCAATGAGAAACAGACCCAGCTTGTTTAACTGTAGATGTGTTTTTAGTGGACTTTGGCTGAAGCGTACTGGTAGAATTGAGGCACAAAGATGATGATGTGACGTTTCAATATCATGTATAGACAGGAGCCCTGACTAGTGGGTCTTCCGAATATCTTTTGACTCTTTAGGAGGGTCAACTCTGTACAATTCATCAAACAGTTCTGTAAATTTAAGAAGATATGTTAATTTTAGAGGATTTTTTCCCCCCTTCTCTGTAGAAAAGATAGCCCCGAAGGTTCCGGTTCTGTTGTGCCGAAGGGTATTGACCAGCTTTGTAGTTATTAGCACAGCGGGCTGATTTCAGTGTCCCCTTCTTTCCACTTACAGTAAAAACCTTAGTTTTTCAAATTCTCTTTGAATCGACGTTGTTATTGTTTTGGTGCAGGCATTCATGCTCACTCTCTGTTTGTAGGAAAGTGATGTTTTTAACACCTTGAGACTTCTCCTTTGATGGTTTGGACAATAAAATGGGATGCCGAAATGTTGAGATCTCTTGGGGAAGAAAATCCAAAATGTTTCTTGTGCCTCACCTATTAGCATAGGCTTGTGAGCAGAGGGGTGAAGTGGGGAGAGAAGGGGGCATTAGGGTGGTGGTGAAGCAGAGGAGTTGATTTTAGACGAATTTAAATGCTCCCTGATCCCAAGTAGCGACCCTATGCCATCGTTCCCGTGTGCCCTGTCCATAGGTCCTGCCTTCTGCACGAAGGTTGGATATCGTACAGGCTGTTACTAAATCACACTTAGACTTTTCTTCTTTGCTCTAAATAATGTAGGAACTCATCAAATATGGATCCACATTTACACATCTGGGACAGTGTGCCGAGGTTTTAAAAAATGATTATATAAATGATGTGACTCTCACACTGATCCTTGACCAAAAGCAATAAAATCTCAGATGAGTCGAGAATGAGACAACTTGGAGCTTTATTCCCAAAGGACAGGCTTCTTAGTATGTAGAACAGCACTGAATATAAAAGCTCAGCAGTTTTCCAGCAGACAGTAAGTGAATACACACGCAGAAAACAGAGCTATAAAGCATGTAACTGCATCCCGGAAAGGTTCATTTAAGAAATGTTTTATATCCAGTTATTGTAGTGAAACTAGCAGTTCTATATTCAGATTAAAACAGAAAAATGGCAGGGAATTTGGATTCGTGGTGACTGAGTCTCCCTTTTACTTTCCTGTAAGTGACTCCGTCTAAAGCAGATACTCATTTTCTTAATAAAGATTTTATTTATTTATTTGACACAGAGAGGGAACACGAGCAGGGGGAGTGGGAGAGGGAGGAGCAGGCTTCCTGCCGAGCAGGGAGCCCGATGCAGGACTCGATCCCAGGACCCTGGGACCATGACCTGAGCCGAAGGCAGACGCTTAACGACTGAGCCACCCAGGTGCCCCTAAAGCAGATACTTACCCAAGGGTTATCATCGTGGAATTTCGGGGCCATATCTCTCATCGAGGAGCCTTTATGGTACCTAAGACAAGAACCCAGAAGATTTAGGCCCTGGGTCTACCAAAAACAAGTTGAAGTTCTTTGTTTTGTGTGTGAGATTTTTCTTCTTCTTTCTCTTGTTGAAGTGGGGTTGGGACAGATGACCTCGTTATAAATCAGGCTGTAGAGCTCTGTGTCTTGTATATTTGCCTGGGACCTGGACAGAATGTAGACCAGCTGCAGATGGCCATGAGAGACATTGTTTTTTGCCTTTTCATTGATTTCACACGTTTTTTGGACCTCACTAAGTATCAGGCTTTGGGGCTAGGTAATGGGAAAACGCTGGTAACTGGGATCAACAGTTTGCTGCCCTCTTGGAGATTAGTGGGGGAAATAGTGAAGTGGTCCAGGGCATCAACCCAACTCTAGAGACAGATTACCTGGGTTCATACATCAGTTTCACCCCCTCCTGTTTTGTGACCTGGGCAAATCACACAGTCTGTGTGTGTTTTAGACCACTTGGGCCCCTAAAACGGAATACCATATACCAGGTGACTTATAAACATCAGAAAATTGTATTTCTCACAGTTCCAGAGGCTGGGAAGTCCCAGATCAAGGCAGCAGCAGATGTGGTGCCTAGTGAGGACACTCTTAACTGGTTCATGCGTGGCTGAGAGACGTTCTTCTTGCTGTGTCACCATAGGTAGAAAGGGGCAAGAGAACTCCCTCGGGTCTCTTTCATTAGGGCATTAATCCCTCTTTTATGTATCTTTCGTGATATCTTTATAAGGACTCCGCCCTCATGATTTAATCACCCCAAAGCCCGTCCTCGCCCAGTACCATTGCACTGGGAGCTAGGATTTCAACCTGTGAATTTTGGGGTGACACAAGCATTCAGCCCACAACGGTGTATGTGAAGGGAGGGACAGTGACTGTTACCGCATAAAAGGACATCTAACCGGGTGTGAGACAGAGCTTCAGGAAGACTTTTTATAAGAGGTGACAGCTAGGCTGAGACCTCAAGTGACGGAGCAGTATCCAGGCTGATTGGCAGGAAAGAGAGTGGAGGGGAGGCTGGGTCAGAGTCTGCCAGTTGTCTCTGTACCCATTTTCCCTTTGTTCTTCAATCATAGAATTGTAGAATTTTAGCCAGGCACGGGGCTGCCCAAAACAGAAAGCGCGGCTCTGAGACTCCCTGGCCGTTAGGTGCTGCCTGTCACATGTTGGATGAGATGTAAGCACGCCTGGGGGGAGCCGCTGCCAGGACGTCCTCTTACCCTCTTAGAGGGAAGGGATATGCACTTCTCACCCTCATGTTTCTTTCCTCCTCCGTGTGATGCAGTTGTGATGACCGGAGCTACAGCAGCCGTTTTAGATCCTGGAGTAAACTGAGGCACGAAGGCTGCACAGTGCAGAACCGCAAGCCCTGACTCTGCCACCAAGTTCACAGCAGCCCTAGCTGTGACCTGAGTATGTGAGCGGCAAACAGATGGGCTCGTGTAAGTCATTGTCACTAGCAGCCAACTCAGTTCTAACCAAATTACAGGTAAAAAAAGAAAGGCATTTACAAATCCTGAAGGTGAGCGACAGCATGGTGCCTGCCTTCCCAGCACCGAAACTACTTGAGAAGGGTAAGGTGCAGGCCAGCCTAAACTGAGCACAGGTGTAGGCGCGGGCAGGGTGTGCCTCCACAAGGCCTCGTCTGCCTTGATGAGGAGTCAGGACCTTATTCTGAGAATGTAAGGGATTATGGACAAGTGGGAAGCCAGGAAATAACCTGACCGTGGTTATAATTTGGAAGAATGGCTTGTATGGGGAAGGGATGCAAGCCTGGATGCCAGGAGAGCAGTTGGTGGTGGCAGGGAGGGGGGTGGTGCTGGCCCGGGGGCTGGAGTTGTGGCACAGGGGCAGAGAATCACCTTTATTCAGCATCTGTCTCCTGTTCAGGTCTCCCCCCTCAAATAAGACCCTTTCATTGCCCCTCGAGATGGACCCTCCTTTCGCTCTCTTTCCAATTAGAGGGCGCTATTTATCGACTTGGGGAGGATTTATGTCACTTCCCCCATCTCGCGTGTGCTCTCCTGCCAGGTAGCAGATGCTCCACAAGGTAACTTGACCACAGTCGCCTCTTCATTAATTCAACGGTCTGATTAGCTTCAGAGCAGTGTTCTGTTATTCGAGGTGGATTTTTAAGAATCGCAACTAAAATGTGTCATGGTGCATTTTTGTTTGTTCATTTCTTTATTTAACAAGGAGTTGTGATTATAACTAGTTGTATTAAAAGCACTTTGAGCAGAGCCAAATCAAGAGCAGGTCAAGGAGGCAAATTGCGGCCACCAATTTATAAGGGAGTCTAAAATGTCACTACAAGAACTTTTTTCAGGTGTGTATGGGGATGCTGTTGGCATTCATTCTTTGTGAAGCTACTTGGGTGAGGTGAGCTTTGTTAAGCTACTTGTTAAGCTACACCTGCTTGCTCGTGATGGTTAATTTAACATTTAAAACAATAGACTGACGGTTGGTTTGCACGCTGGCCCGAGTACCCGGAGGGCGGGGAAAGAGTGAGAAGCAGCCTGTTCCAGCCTGGTTGGCCGCGGGTTTAACCAGCCAGGCACTTACTTACACGGCTTGTGTTGGGCGGCCACGAGATGAAGAGACCTCTGCACCTGACCACCAGGACCTTACAAGTTGATGGAGCGGCCTTACCAGGGTTCAGTCTCGTATTGTGCAGATGGTCTCAGCACAGCCTCGCTCTCTCAAGGCGATTCCTTGAAAGTGGCTCCAGCTGTGGAAATGGTGGGCCGAAGGTACATTCCAAGGGTGGGAGCCGGTGAGGAGCCTCCGACTGCCCAGGCCTCTCCAGGGCCAACCAGCGGTCGTGCCCCTCAACGACCTTTTCCTGGGTGGACGAAAGCACGTTGCTCGCCCAGTCAGCTGGAGGCCTGAGCAGAGCAGGAAGACCTTTCCTGAGTCAAAGAGATTTCTTCCCAGCCTCACTACCTTCACACTGGGGCACTGGCCTTTTTTCCCTGCCTTTGTACTTGAACTGAAATGTTGACCCTTCCTGGGTCTCCAGCCTGCTGGCCTCTGAGTGGGAGCTAAGCCATTGGCCCATCTGCTTCTCAGGCCTTTGGACTCGGACTGGAACAAACCATCTGCCGTGCTGGGTCTCCAGCTTGCTGACTCACCTGTAGATTTGGGACTTGTCTGCCTCCATAATCATGTGAGTCAATCCCAAACTCTGTTTCTCTCTCTCTCTGTATGCACATCTATGTCTGTCTTCCTGGAGAACCCGGGCCGGTATAATGCTCACTTGGCCGCAGGTGATGGACAGAGTGTCTTCTGAGGATGAAAGGCACCGTGTGAGTTGGGGCCAGGCCTGGACTGCTTGCTGTAACAGAGGAAAGCCTGGGCTTCTTCCCTGGGTATCAGTTCAAACACTAAGTGAAAGTTAGAGAAAGCCTTTCTCCAACTATCGTGACCAATAATGAAGTGGTCTCATGCAGCCAGAAGTCCAGGGGTGGGGTGGGCTTTACAGCTGGTGGATTTAACAGCACAGGTATGGCATCCAGAATCTGGATTATTTTCTGCCTCTTCGGTCGACGCTGCACGGACCTGGTGCCACTGTGAGCATAGCTCCTGTTGTAGTAATATTGGGACCCCGGTAGTAATAGTGCAGTAAGGCTATGTGCTTCCTTTTTCAGAGAGCAAGAGAGTGGGTGTGGGGGAGAGAGGGGCAGCACCAACAATGCTACAGTGATAGATGGAGTCGCTTTCTGGACCAAGTCAGGTCCCGAGCCCACCCCTGGGCCTTCAGCTGACCCTGAAGAAGGGCCCTGAGCTGACTGTCTATGGCTATGTTCTTGGGGTTACTGTGGTTGGCACAGACCCGTTGTTCTTATGGAAAGGACACTGTTCAGGGGAATTTGGAAATGTGCAGTGAAATCTTTTGGTTGCCATAATGATTGGGGCGCTTTGGCATTTAGTAGGAGAATGGTAAAAGATGACAAATATTCTATAAGTCCAGGACCGTTTCTCACAGTAAAAACTGTTTCCTATTCCAAGCGATTTCAAATGTCCTGAAACACGCAGTCCACTCTAAATATAACTATCGGTAGTATTTTTAGTTCACGGGATGAGCAGTTTTTAGTAAAATTACTTGAAATACGAAGAAAAAAACCACACAGGTTTTTATGGAGAGAGGATTAAATGACGTAAAAACCAGCTAGGATGGAGTGGCTCGTGGCAGACAAATACTTGTACCGAGAACAACTGGAAAAGGTAAAATGAAGGAAAACAGGGTGTTGGGAGACCTCGGAGAGTCGCTGAGGGAGTGAGACTCCGAAGAAGACTTGATCCCAGAGATCACAGGGGCTGGCGCTGTGCCTGCCGCTTCCACCCCCAGAGCACTTCCCGACTCTTGGCTTGGGGGCCGGAGGCTGGGAGTCTGTGCAGAAGACGGAGCCCCCTGTCATCCCTGTTAAAAAGGGATTTCTGGCTTTCCGTGATAACCTGAGCTGGCGTGGCCATGAGCTGCCCGCCCACTCCCTCCTGCCTCAGATGACCGTGGATTATCTGACAGGCTGCAGAGATCGGACGGGCCACTGTGCCCGCTCTCACCCGTGCACTGCCCACCACGGGCTCCGAAGCATCACAGGCTCCTCGGAAACCCAGCCTGGAGTGTCAGTGTGGCCCCTCTGTCCCCGAGTGATCCATTCCTGAGGCTCTTCTTAGGAGCACTTATGCCACTGAGTGTTTCAGATTTGGTTCCCAGAAGTGGGTCTGATGAAGCTGCCCCATGTTGTGAGCAACGAGAGCGTCATCCCATGGAGAAACTGCGAAGAAAGGATGGGGCACGTACGTTAGGATCACCTCGACAAAGGCGGGGAAGGAGCTGGGGTATTTCTATATCAGCTCCCACGTGTTATTCATGGGGAGATACTTCTGGGGGTGATAATTTCCCTTCCCTTCTGGACTGCCGTGGATACATAGGAGCCTTCTGCAGTTCCAGAAGAGCCTCTCACGCAGAGAGAAGTGGATGAAACCAGTTAGAAGTTGTCTAGACCACGGTGAAATGGCACAGACAAGGTCTGCAACACCTGGGGGGGTGGTTACAGTGGTCACTTAGGCTCTGACTTTAAGATTTGGGAGGCGGGGAAGGAAAACATGAGAGTAGTCTGTGTAAGTTTTTGGAGACTAATGGTTTTAAAGTGGAATAAAGCAACTTCCACACTTTCTCCTCCTAGAAAAAAACACCAACACAAAATTTAAGGCAAATCAAGGATAACAAGAAACAGAATCGTAACTCCAAACCAGCATATGAAGATGAGAGGCAGGTGGAGGAAGGGTTAGGTAGCCGGGAGGCAGGGAGGAAGTCAAGCCCAGGTGCGGAGAGAGGACACTGATGAGAATAAGCCAGTCTACTCAGCCGAACCCCAGAAAGCCTCATCATTGGATACACCAGGGGCCAAAAATATGTGAGGCTAAAGGTAGGGAATGGGTTAGGAGGGGTTCTTAGTCTGTATAGAGAATGAGGCTCCTCACTCTCAGAGAGACTGCCTCTTCTCGCCCCCGGCTCAGCCGAGCTCCGGGATTCCAGGCGGGCAGGGACGAGGCGTCAGACCTAAAATTGAGAGATTATATTAAAATGCAAAAACAGAAAGATAAGGCTCCAGCCTACTTCCCTAGGCAGCTCTGGAACATGAAAGACAAAGTCCAAAATAATAGGAAAAAAGCAAAGAATAGAAGAAATGATAGGCTATAGTCATTCATAAGTAAGTTTTAGGAAGCTAAGAGATAACCAGGAAACAGGAAAGAGCTCTTAAAAATTAAAAAAGTAGCATGTAAAACTTGAACAGGTCTCCCCAAAATGAGATTTTCCAAGAGTCCAAGAATAAACAATAAGGCAGACGAGTTAAGGAAATTTGAGAAGCAATTCAACATTGGACGAGTACGAGTCTCAGGAGGAAGAAACAGAGTAACGGGCGTGAGGCTGTGAGACCTGAGAGGTTTCCCAGACAGAGGAGTGAAAGAACACAGCTGGAGGATGAGCCCGCGAGCTCCGGCATCAACGTGAAGGGCTCCGGAAGACAAGCCAGAGGGAAGAAAGGGGCCCACGTAGTCATACTAAAATTTCCCTAAAACTGAAACATGGGAATTTGTTGGTAGAAAATGCCCAGCATAATGAATGCAGAGGTGTCCCACGGGGGCCCAGCGTCATGCAGTTTTACAGTGTAGGGGTTAAAAGATTTCAGAAACTTCCAGAGAGAAGAACGAGCACATACAGAATCAGAATAGCAATGCTCCAAAGCAACGCTGGGTGTTGGAAGACAGTGGAACAGGTTTTCAAAAGTGTGAAGGAACATCATTGTTCAACACAGAATTTGTAACCAAGCAAAATGATCGGTCTAGTCCGCAGTAGAACAAAAATATTTCAGGCACATGTGATTTCAAAAATACGCCTGCCAAGAGCTCTATTTCAAGAAGATCCTGGAAGAAGTGCTCTATTCAACGGAAGGCTAACGACAGAAAGAGGAAGACAGTGGACTGGAGACAGAGAATCCAACACAGGAGAGAGGCAAGGAGGAGTCCAAGTGGACGCAGGGCTTGGGGCCAGCCCATCCAGACTGGAGCGGGGAAGGGAGGACTCCAGGAAGAACGTCTCCGGGCGAGAAATGGACTCGGTAGATGACCTGACAGGGTGGAGCAAGAGGGAATTTGTATTAAGCAGCATTTTATGGAGCTTTCAGAGGATGTGGAAAGAAAATTAAGAAATGAAGGAAATTAAATAGAGATCATTATTAACTCCGGGTGGGGGGGCAGTGGAGAGCTGTACAAGAAAAGAACCGTAATCCTACTTTGCTACTTGGCTCAGCATAAACAATTTTAATGTAGCAAATAGGGACTAAAATTGGTGACTCAAAAATACTGAGGATCTAGTAAGAGGACTGAAGTTCTCTCGTACTGTAAGAGCCAGTCGGTAGACACTGCCTACGATTCAAGAGCTCATCGTATGCATACATTATTTAGGAATGCGGAGGTAATGAGAGGCTGAGGGTGACGGCATCTGCCTCTGAGGGGTGAGGTGGTGAGGGTGCGGGGACAGAGCTCCTGCTGTCTTCAGTCCGGGCCCCTGGACTGCATTATTTACCCTCATTATCGCCTCCGTAGACTGAGGGAGCGGATGCTGTGTTCAGCACAAACCGGAGCCACCCCTGCGCGGTTGGAAGATGTATGGAGACCAGCCTGATGAGCCGGAGGGGGACAGTTGGAAGGGAGGGGCGCACAGTCAGGTGGCTGGAGCCAAGCCAAAAGCAACTCTCGGTCGGGGCCTTTGGAAAACGGACGAGAGCCTAACACATAGATGAGCTGCTGTAAAGTCTTCCTGAGTCGAAGGCATCTCTGGCCCCACGACGCCTGGTGCTAGATGACTCGGAGTCCACACGGCGGCAGGTGAAGGTGTGTGCTACCACGTGACGTGCTCTCCAGCACACACTGCCCTTCGTGGGGGTGGGGTGGGGTGCGTGTCCCTGGGATGGGCACTGCAATGAGGCTTCAGCGTCGTCCAGGATGATTTAGCATCTCTTAGAGAATCTCCAGCAGGACAGGGTAGCGCAGACGGGGTCTGGAATGAACCTTGCTTGACACATTTATCTGAAAGGTTTTGAAGGCATTTTTTCCCTGGGCACACCCTCCTTTGACATCTGGAGGAGGAGATTCCGGAGGGAGGATCCAAGTGAGGACAGGAAATGAAGGGAGTGGTTTTTTGCTTCGCAGCCTGTGTCCTCTACCTGTTCTCCTGGGGCTGTGTGGTCACACTCCGTGTTGTCCTTCCCCACTTTAGAAACAGCAGAATCCTCTACACCTTTACATTTGCACGTGCTAGACAAGATTGGATTCCCTCTTTGCAAAGGGGCATGCAAATACTTAAGGGAAAGCGGTTTCTAATACATCAGACCTTGAATCCATGACGAGTAGACAAAGAACCAGTAACAGGGAATTGATATTTTCTTGCCGTATATAAGAAAAAATGTTCCCCCTATCAATGGAGCCAAAATCTTTTACCAAATCTATGCTCCTTTCTTTATTTCTAAGAATCTTGCGGCAGGAAGAGCTGTCCCGGGGCAGCACTGCTTGGCAGAGGGTAAGCGCGCAACCGCGGGCAGCTTCATTCTTACCGTCTTGTTAGAGTCTAGCGAATCGGCTAGCTGAGGGATCACAGAAGGCCTCGTAAGCTCTTTGGACTTGAGACTGTTTGTCTATAAATGAGGATGTTAGATTCAAGTAGTCCCTTAAGATTCCTTCCTTACTAAAATTTTGTGATTTAACTGAAGATGCAGAGACTGTGATTTCTGCGGCATAGATTTTCCAAAGATTATGTCTTAATGGCATGAACTTGAACTTCTAGGTGTGATAAATATAACACTGCTTTTTCATCCTCGGCAAAAAGGGAAACAGTCCATTATGAATTGGAGTTAACTGGCTTTAGTGGCAAAATACTCAGTTCTGCACTGCTTTGCAATTCCTGCTGACCCGGGAGCTGGGTCCAGCTAACCTCATCCACACATGGTTAAGAAATACTGCCCCTTACTCCATGGATTGAAAAGAGAGGCCTAAAAATAAGGAAAAAAGAAAAGAAAAAAAGGCCTCTTCTCCCTTGACAGTAATTTACTTTGACACTCGTGAACGATATGACTTTTTATTAAAGTTTAGGTTTTAAGTTTCAATGTATGTATTTATCCTAGTGAATCTAGATGCCTAGTTTGAGGATACTTTTCCATTATTCTTGAATATAATAAACATTAGTTAAACATCTGCTATGTTCTGGGTGTCGCTGTGAATCTCCAGGAGATTGAGTCTTCACCATCATCCTCACAGTACCTGGAAAAATAGAGGACGCATGATAGGCAAGACATAGGGAAATCGAACATGCTTTTGAAGAATGTCTAAAAATATTTTATCAACTCATGTGCATCGTAGTCCCCATGGCTCAGAGTGTCCACTTTACAAAAGCAAAGAGCCAATTAAAAAAATCAGATATTCACTTGAGAATTTTAAAAATGATGTAGTTCACTCAATAATGCCAACTGGCATCCAGCAAACCCTTTTTCCCTACTACCCCTGGCACTTTCTCATTTTATCTTCAACATGGGTACTATTAGTATTTTTCCTTTAAAAATTAGGGAACGCAAATATGTGACCAATATGTATCAAGGTTAAGTATTTGATCCAAGACCCCCCTAATTAGGGGTGGAGCCAGAAGTTGAAGCTGGATCTTTTTGGCTGCCTGTCACACCAGCCTGAGTTTTGTCCCCAGATCTCTGCTGGTGACCATCCCGTGCAGCTCAGTAAGATCGCCGTGAACTGTTGTGGCCTTTGGTTCTCTGGTGCTGCCGGCATCTGGATGTTTGCCCTCACAGCATGATGGTCTGCAAAGAATGACAGGTCTTATGAGTGCCAACTGTCACCAGAAACAGAGGGCGGTCTCTTGTACTCCAGCATCTGTATGCACAAGGATATGTGTCCTTGCTAGCCATGTCATCCATTAATCAACAGATGTTGGCTCGGGTGCTCGGGTGCTACTCATTGCTTTTCACTTCCTGTCCTGAGCTTTCGTCATCAGGAACAACCCCATTCAGCTTCAGTGAACACTATAATAATTTGGTCCCCCTTCACTTTGGAGTGGTAACCAGCTCTGGTTAAAGGATGCTACCAGTTTTATGGAGACTCTAGTCCTCAGATCTGTAGGCACTTGGTACAGAGATAAGGTAAAAAAAAAAAAAATTCTGTCAACTACTTTGTCATTAGGGTTAATGTCCAACTTACACTCCTGTTTCTTTGCAACTCGCTCTCTATGTGATGCTCTCAAGACACCACTATTAAAAGCAAAAAAATCTGACGTTCAAGCACTATTCTTTTGTTGTGTCCAGATGGTATCTAGTTTGCAAACACACAGCCAATAAGAAATAACATCAACACAAAAATTTGTATAGTTTTTTTATGGCTTATAAAGTAAATCATGAAATCATTACAAGTCCTCTCTGAGGCAGGGATCATCCCCAGTATTTTGGAGATGAAACAAAGGCTCCGAGGAGTTACATCATTAATTATTTATTTATTTAGCAATCTGCAGAATAGCACAGTGTCAGGATCACAGGACTTGGAATTAGACCAAATTTTTAATTAAATTTCTGGCCAGTTTACTAGCTATGTGATGCTGGCCAAGTTTTCTAGCCCCTACTAAACTTCAGTTATCTGTGCTTTGAGGCTGATCCAAATATCCACTCATAGGGATGTGGTGAGAAATTAAGTATGGTATTTCATGTCAAACATAGAACACAGTATTTGGAACATAGCCATTGCTCAATAAAATGGTGGCTGATATTACTGTCATATTAATATTGCTTTTTCGTCTATATTCTGGGCATTGTGCTAGGTGCTAGAGATGGAAGAGTAAAAGACATAGTCTAGTGCAACTTGCACAAATATTCACAGCTGGTAGGTAGAAGAGACAAGATGATGTTTTCTGTTTCTTGATCCTTAAACCAATTTCGTTTTAAATGCGTTAATCTCTTTGCTGCGAAGAAAAGCTAAAAATCCAAAGAAATGCAAATAAAAGCTAGTTAAGAAAATGCTGGTGTCTCCTCAGTTGTTCAAAGTAAAAACGTTGTCCCCGGGTTCTGGGCAGAATCCCTTTTCCTTGAAGTGGAGGCCATCCTGATTTCCAGCACGTGAAGCTGAGTGCAATGGGGCTTGTTTGCACTGTGGCCGCCTGATCCTCTTCCTGAGGAGTCATCACAGATGCCGAGTGTCCTCAGCAGATGTTGAAATCCAGATGGAAAAAATTTATCAATGATGTATTGCAAAGACCACCATCCTGAATAAGATACCATGTTGCAAGATGGCCTTGTTTAACAGGCTTACAGAGTAGTTATGGTTTCCATAGAAACAAGCCTAAATCCTTCCTTTCGTACAATCCTGGAGGTCTCCGTAGACCTGCAAAATATGACATGAACTGTCAGAGTGCTGCTCATGCTGACGCACGGAGAGCAGCTTTTGTTGGTCTGTCAAGCTGTCCCCGCGTGGCACGACACTCCGGAAATTTCAGTTAAGATTCTGATTCTTACAAAGGAAACACATCTTCCTCAGATGTTCTACTTGACTCTTTCACTGCCGTGTTCAACAGGCCAATAAGCCAAAGAGTTAAACCCGGGCCTCTCTTGTATAGGGGACACGCATCTTCTAGTAGAGGAACCCTCATGTGCAGATCCACCTGCCACAGTTTCTTCATCGTTGACTTGTCATTTCATGGTAATTACACCGTGTCCTCAACCTGCAGGCTAGCTCCTGTCGCTCAGTTTTCATTTGCTGGAAAGAGACAGCAGACCCTGGGGAATTTTAACCATCACGCTTCTGGCAAGCTCTTGGACTGAACTCATTCCTAATTCTTTCATTGTAAATATCAAGATATTGATTGACTTTTTGTTTTTCCTGGTCAGAACTGGGCAGTTGCTTTATTGGTATGAACATACACAAACCTGAGGAGTCACTTCCACAAAAGGTGATTCGTGCCAGAAAGCTGCATGTGAAGCCTACCAGATCACAGTCCCAGCAGGTCTGTGATGGGGATAAGTCATCCTGTATTCTGATAAGCAAAACACTCTAGTGATCCCACTTCCTGATTGGTTTACAGCTATCTGGTAGGGCCGGTGGCAAATCAGGAAGGGCACTGCTTTCTGAAATCCAGGATTTGGGCCACTAGATGGGAGGGCAGCCTGTCTTCTGGGCTGACGCTCCTGGTAGGCGAGAGCCCTTTGCCTCCAAACTGAGAAACTCAGCAGTCAGCGGGCAGTGCAATGGTCCGCTCTTGGGCTGAGTGGAAAGAGGGCCCTTAGCTAACAAAGGGCCACTAGCCACTGAGGAAACAGTGACATTTAACAAGAGTCAACTTTTCCTACCCTCTTCCCCAGCTCCCAGAAGTATTCGGTGTGACATGATTGTAAAGAGATTAGGATCACTGCAGTGCTTTGTGCCCACCATCGTTAGGGTTTCCATTTCTTCCTCATCCCCGCCCACCCTTCCCACTTCAGGTATGATACGTTCACCACCACCAGCAGCAAAAATTATTTTTAAAAGGCAACATGAAAATTCTGTAAACTGGATGCGGCTCCAAACACATTAATACCATGAGAAGTCCCTTCCCCAAATACATACCTGAGTTAGTGCTCATGAAAGTTGTCAAGCACCACTCCATTCTTAAGTGTGACCCCCTCCCTCAACTTGAAGATGATTTTCCCAGAACAAGAGTCTCAGGACTTAGACAAGTCATACTAATTTCAGTTCATTTGTTCTTGACTATCAGCCACGCAAGAGATCCCTGACCAAGGACTTTGCAAGCTGCTGTTAGGCTAAGGAGTATGCGACTAGGGCTCCGGGAGTGGCTCTAGCTCTTGGATGGCCTGAAGTCACGCACTGTGGAGGGGTGTGGTGGGTTACAGCAGGAGAGATGGGCAGGGACGGTTCCCCTAAGTTCTCCCATGTTCCAGTCTTCGTGTGTACATTTCTCTTTCCTCTTTGGACTAGCTCTGATCAGGAGGAAGTGTTGGGGGTTTGTGTGGTAGCAGCTGGCCCTGGGGTCTTTGGGGTGAGGACTGTGACTGCCCTGGATGCGTTTGTGTTCTTGATGGTCTGTACATTGCCAGGGAAGCTCTGAAATAGAGAAGTAAGCTCAAGGGATGAAGAGAAAAATCATGCTTCAGTGTTGTTTTTAAACCAAGGTGGAATGGATGATCCATTGGAAATGGTTAATTACTATGGACTAGCAATTATAAATTCTTATGGCATGAGTATGGTGGTGAGACCAGCTCTTACGGGAACCAAAGTGGACATATAAGGCAGGTAGAGCGATAATCAACTAAAGAAGGCAGAGATGTTAACAATATATAGTTACAGTATGATTTTCAAGTTTATTTGTGCAATGGCCACTTCTGGATTAGGCCAATGACCTATTTGTGAATAATTTTCCCCCTTTATTTCTATTATGTTTTCTCTTTACATTTGACCATCGGGCTGGTCATTGGTGTCCCATCAAATGAATGTTACTCCTTTCCCTTTCCTGTTTATAAAGGAAACACATACTTATTGCCAAAAGATGTAATGATATTCAGTAAGTTACAAAGAAGAAAGCAAAGGCTGAATGTAATCTGATTACTAAAAGGCTCTTACCACTTTGGTGCATTTTCTCAGAACTTACGCATATATATTCATATAAATAGATACACTTTTTAAAGACAAAAACGAGGACCACACTCTTTTGTAACCCTTTCTCACTTGATATCTAAGTGGGTTTTTATATCGATAAGTAAGGGCATACATATTTTGATGAATAAATACTATTCCATTCATCCAGTCATTCCCTTAATTATTGCGTCCTGAGACATGGTGATGGGCAAGAATAAAAGATCTCTAACTTAATTTAACTATTCTCTTACCAATGCTAATCAAATTGTTCCACCCTCTTTATTTTTTTAATTTTTTATTGTTATGTTAATCACCATATATTACATCATTTGTTTTTGGTGTAGTGTTCCATGATTCATTGTTTGTTCATAACACCCAGTGCTCCATGCAGAATGTGACCTCTTTAATACCCATCACCAGGCTAACCCATCCCCCTACCCTCCTCCCCTCTAGAACCCTCAGTTTGTTTTTCAGAGTCCATCATCTCTCATGGTTCGTCTCCCCCTCTGACTTACTCCCCTTCATTCTTCCCCTCCTGTTACCTTCTTCTTTTTCTTTTTTCTTAAAATATGTTGCATTATTTGTTTCAGAAGTACAGATCTGTGATTCAACAGCCTTGCACAATTCACAGCGCTCACCGTAGCACATACCCTCCCCAATGTCTATCACCCAGCCACCCCATCCCTCCCACCCCCAACCACTCCAGTAACACTCAGTTTGTTCCTGAGATTAAGAATTCCTCATATCAGTGAGGTCATATGATACATGTCTTTTTCTGATTGACTTATTTCACTCAGCATAACACCCTCCAGTTCCATCCACGTCGTTGCAAATGGCAAGATCTCATTCCTTTTGATGGCTGCATAATATTCCATTGTGTATATATACCACTTCTTCTTTATCCATTCAGCTGTCGATGGACATCTTGGCTCTTTCCACAGTTTGGCTATTGTGGACATTGCTGCTATAAACACTGGGGTGCACGTACCCCTTCGGGTCCCTACATTTGTATCTTTGTGGTAAATACCCAGTAGTCCAATTGCTGGATCGAATGGTAGCTCTAATTTCAACTGTTTGAGGACCCTCCATACTGTTTTCCAGAGTGGCTGCACCAGCTTGCATTCCCACCAACAGTGTAGGAGGGTTCCCCTTTCTCCACATGCCCGCCAACATCTGTTGTTCCCTAACTTGTTAATTTTAGCCATTCTGACGGGTGTGAGGTGGTATCTCATTGAGGTTTTGATTTGGATTTCCCTGATGCCGAGCGATGTTGAGCACTTTTTCATGTGTCTGTTGGCCATTTGGATGTCTTCTTTGGAAAAATGTCTCTTCATGTCTTCTGCCCATTTCTTGATTGGATTATTTGTTCTTTGGGTGTTGAGCTTGAGAAGTTCTTTATAGATTTTGGATACTCGCCCTTTATCTGTTATGTCATTTGCAAATATTTTCTCCCATTCTGTCGGTTGTCTTTTGGTTTTGTGGACTGTTTCTTTTGCTGTGCAAAAGCTTTTTATCTTGATGAAATCCCAATAGTTCATTTTTGCCCTGGCTTCCTGTGCCTTTGGCGATGTTTCTAGGAAGAAGTTGCTGCGGCTGAGGTCGAAGAGGTTGCTGCCTGTGTTCTCCTTTAGGATTTTGATGGACTCCTGTCTCACGTTTAGGTCTTTCAACCATTTGGAGTCTATTTTTGTGTGTGGTGTAAGGAAATGGTCCAGTTTCATTCTTCTGCATGTGGCTGTCCAATTTTCCCAACACCATTGGTTGAAGAGACTGTCTTTTTTCCATTGGACATTCTTTCCTGCTTTGTCCAAGATGAGTTGACCATAGAGTTGAGGGTCCATTTCTGGGCTCTCGATTCTGTTCCATTGATCTATGTGTCTGCTTTTGTGCCAGCACCATACTGTCTTGATGATGACAGCTTTGTAATAGAGCTGGAAGTCCGGAATTGTGATGCCGCCAGGTTTGCTTTTCTTTTTCAATATTCCTCTGGCTATTCGGGGTCCCTTCTGTTTCCATACAAATTTTAGGATTATTTGTTCCATTTCTTTGAAAAAAGTGGATGGTATTTTGATGGGGATTGCATTGAATGTGTAGATTGCTCTAGGTAGCATTGACATCTTCACAATGTTGGTTCTCCCAATCCATGAGCATGGAACGTTTTTCCATTTCTTTGTGTCTTCTTCAATTTCTTTCCTGAGTATTTTATAGTTTTCTGAGTACAGATCCTTTGCCTCTTTGGTTAAATTTATTGCTAGGTATCTTATGGTTTTGGGTGCAATTGTGAATGGGATCAACTCCTTGATTTGTCTCTCTTCTGTCTTGTTGTTGGTGTATAGGAATGCCACTGATTTCTGTGCATTGATTTTAGAGCCTGCTACTTGACTGAATTCCTGTATGAGTTCTAGCAGTTTTGGGGTGGAGTCTTTTGGGTTTTCCACATACAGTATCATATCATCTGCAAAGAGTGAGAGTTTGACTTCCTCTTTGCCGATTTGGATGCCTTTGATTTCTTTTTGTTGTCTGATTGCTGTGGCTAGGACTTCTAATACTATGTTGAATAGCAGTGGTGAGAGTGGACATCCCTGCCACGTTCCTGACCTTAGGGGAAAAGCTCTCAGCTTTTCCCCATTGAGAATGATATTCGCTGTAGGTTTTTCGTAGATGGCTTTTATGATATTGAGGTATGTACCCTCTATTCCTATACTCTGAAGAGTTTTGATCAAGAAAGGATGCTGTACTTTGTCAAATGCTTTTTCTGCATCTATTGAGAGGATCATATGATTCTTGTTCTTTCTTTTGTTAATGTATTGTATCACGTTGATTGATTTGCGGATGTTGAACCAGCCTTGCAGCCCAGGGATAAATCCCACTTGGTCGTGGTGAATAATCCTTTTAATGTACTGTTGGATCCTATTGGCTAATATTTTGGTGAGAATTTTTGCATCCATGTTCATCAAGGATATTGGTCTGTAATTCTCCTTTTTGATGGGGTCTTTGTCTGGTTTTGGGATCAAGGTAATGGTGGCCTCATAAAATGAATTTGGAAGTTTTCCTTCCATTTATATTTTTTGGAACAGTTTCAGGAGAATAGGTATTAATTCTTCTTTAAATGTCTGATAGAATTCCCCTGGGAAGCCATCTGGCCCTGGGCTTTTGTTTCTTGGGAGATTTTTGATGACTGCTTCAATTTCCTTAGTGGTTATAGGTCTGTTCAGGTTTTCCATTTCTTCCTGGTTCAGTTTTGGTAGTTGATACATCTCTAGGAATGCACCCATTTCTTCCAGGTTATCTAATTTGCTGGCATAGAGTTGCTCATAATATGTTCTTATAATTGTTTGTATTTCTTTGGTGTTGGTTGTGATCTCTCCTCTTTCATTCATGATTTTGTTGATTTGGGTCATTTCTCTTTCCTTTTTGATAAGTCTGGCCAGGGGTTTATCAATCTTGTTAATTCTTTCAAAGAACCAGCTCCTAGTTTCGTTGATCTGTTCTACTGTTCTTTTGGTTTCTAGTTTATTGATTTCTGCTCTGATCTTTATGATTTCTCTTCTCCTGCTGGGTTTAGGCTTTATTTGCTGTTCTTTCTCCAGCTCCTGTAGGTGTAGGGTTAGGTTGTGTATTTGAGACCTTTCTTGTTTCTTGAGAAAGGCTTGTATTGCTATATACTTTCCTCTCAGGACTGCCTTTGCTGTATCCCAAAGATTTTGGACAGTTGTGTTTTCATTTTCATTGGTTTCCATGAATTTTTTTAATTCTTCTTTAATTTCCTGGTTGACCCATTCCTTCTTTAGTAGGATGCTCTTTAGCCTCCATGTATTTGAGTTCTTTCCGACTTTCCTCTTGTGATTGAGTTCTAGTTTCAAAGCATTGTGGTCTGAAAATATGCAGGGAATGATCCCAATCTTTTGGTACCGGTTGAGACCTGATTTGTGACCTAGGATGTGATCGATTCTGGAGAATGTTCCATGGGCACTAGAGAAGAACGTGTATTCCATTGCTTTGGGATGGAATGTTCTGAATCTGTCTGTGAAGTCCATTTGGTCCAGTGTGTCATTTAAAGTCTTTATTTCCTTGTTGATCTTTTGCTTAGATGATCTGTCCATTTCAGTGAGGGGGGTGTTAAAGTCCCCCACTATTATTGTATTGTTGTCAATGTGTTTCTTTGCTTTTGTTATTAATTGCCTTATATAATTGGCTGCTCCCATGTTAGGGGCATAGATATTTACAATTGTTAGATCTTCTTGTTGGATAGACCCTTTAAGTAGGATATAGTGTCCTTCCTCATCTCTTATTACAGTCTTTGTTTTAAAATCTAGTTTGTCTGATCTAAGGATTGCCACCCCAGCTTTCTTTTGGTGTCCATTAGCATGGTAAATGGTTTTCCACCCCCTCACTTTCAATCTGGAGGTGTCTTTGGGTCTCACATGAGTCTCTTGCAGACAGCATATCGATGGGTCTTGTTTTTTAATCCAATCTGATAGCCTGTGTCTTTTGATTGGGGCATTTAGCCCATTTACATTCAGGGTAACTATTGAAAGATGTGAATTTAGTGCCATTGTATTGCCTGTAAAGTGACTGTTACTGTATGTTGTCTGTGTTCCTTTCTGATCTTTGCTGCTTTTAGGCTCTCTCTTTGCTTAGAGGACCCCTTTCAATATTTCTTGGAGGGCTGGTTTCATGTGTGCAAATTCCTTTAGTTTTTGTTTGTTCTGGAAGCTTTTTATCTCTCCTTCTATTTTCAATGACAGCCTAGCTGGATATAGTATTCTTGGCTGCATATTTTTCTCGTTTAGTGCTCTGAAGATATCTTGCCAGTCCTTTCTGGCCTGCCAGGTCTCTGTGGATAGGTCTGTTGCCAATCTAATATTTTTACCATTGTAGGTTACATATCTCTTCTCCCGAGCTGCTTTCAGGATTTTCTCTTTGTCTCTGAGACTCGTAAGTTTTACTATTAGATGTCGGGGTGTTGACCTATTTTTATTGATTTTGAGAGGGGTTCTCTGTGCCTCCTGGATTTTGATGCCTGTTTCCTTCCTCACATTAGGGCAGTTCTCTGCTATAATTTGCTCCAATATACCTTCTGCCCCTCTCTCTCTTTCTTCTTCTTCTGGGATCCCAATTATTCTAATGTTTCATCTTATCGTATCACTTATCTCTCGAATTCTGCCCTCGTGATCCTGTAGTTGTTTCTGTCTCTCTTTCTCAGCCTCTTTATTTTCCATCATTTGGTCTTCTATATCACTGATTCTCTCTTCTGCCTCATTTATCCTAGCATTTAGTGCCCCCATTTTTGATTGCACCTCATCAATAGCCTTTTTGATTTCGACTTGGTTAGATTTTAGTTCTTTTATTTCTCCAGGAAGGGTTTCTCTAATAACTTCCACGCTTTTTTCAAGCCCAGCTAGTATCTTTAAAATCATGATTCTGAACTCTAGGTCCGACATCGTACTAATGTCCGTATTGAGTAGGTCCCTGGCTGACAGTACTACCTCTTGTTCTTTTTGCTGAGGTGATTTTTTCGTCTTGTCGTTTTGTCCAGAGGAGAATAGATGAATGAGAGAACAAAATGCTAACAGGTTTACAACGTCCCCAGCAAATATACTGTATACAAATCAGAAAAGACCTGAAACCAGGGGAAAAGAAAGAGAAAGAAAGAAAAAAGAAAGAGAAAAAAAAAAAGAAAAAAAAGATAAAAACAAAAACAGAACAATACAAAAAAAGCAGAATATGATCAAATATGATCAGGCTAGTGCATAGATCAGTGCCACACACTAGATTTTGGGCGTATTTTGGTCTGTTAGAAAAAAGTTCCTCCTAAAATTTTAAAGGAAGAAAGACATATATGTACAAAATAAGGGTTGATACAATGAAGGGATAGAAGATGACTGTAAAGATGAAAATTATAAAAGATTTTATAAAAGGACTTGATAAGATAAGAAGTTGTTTGAAAAAAGAAAGAAGAAGATTTAAGGGAAAAAAAAAAAGAAAAAGGAGAGAATGTGATCAGGCAGGAGACTAGAACAGAGCCATACACTAGTGATTTAGGGTATATTTTGATCTGTTAGAAGAAACTGTATCTCAAAATTTTAAGAGAGAACAACTTATATATATATGCCAAAAATAAGGGTAACTACTATGAAGGGATAAAATATGACTCTAAAAATGAAAAATAAAAAATGGTTTTTTTTTTAAAAAGAGATTGATAAGATGTTGGTTGAAAAAGGGAAAAAGAAAAATAAAAAAAAACAGTTAACAAAAATTAACTTTGATGAACTAATGAATCATGGT
Organism: Eumetopias jubatus; assembly: GCF_037043125.1. NCBI lineage: Eukaryota > Metazoa > Chordata > Mammalia > Carnivora > Otariidae > Eumetopias > Eumetopias jubatus. The sequence continues at coordinate 108,971,248 of NW_028274819.1, forward strand.
AAAAAAAAAAGCCATGAATTCTATGTGCAGTACTCCCCTAGCGCTGGAGTTCTCCCGTTCTCCTTGATCGGTAAACTTGGTCTTGGCTTGCTGGCTGTTCGTGCTGATCTTCTGGGGGAGGGGCCTGTTGCCGTGGTTCCCAAATGTCTTTGCCGGAGGCGGAATTGCCCCGCCCTTGTCGGTCCGGGCTAAGCAAGCTGCTCGGGTTTGCTCTCAGGAGCTTTTGTTCCCTGCAAGCTCTTGGTACAGCTTTGGAGGACCAGGGTGAAAATGGCGACCTCCCAATCTCCGCCTGGAGGAGCTGAGAACTCGGGGCCCCGCTCCTCAGTGCGCCCCCAGAGAAAAGCAGTCACTCCCTTGTCCCCGGTCTCCGGCCCATCTCCGTGCTCACCCGGCCTGTGACCGAGCATTTCTATCTCTGGCGCCCGACCCCGTGTGGAGTCTCCAAACCCAGCAGATCCCTGCGGTGCGCTCCCGCGCCGCTCCTCCCGGGGGAGGAAGGGGAGTCTCCCCGGCTCTGCCGCTTGTGGGGTCCCTGCTGGAGGAGCAGTGGCCCGACTGGGCCGCGGATCACAGTTTATGGCCACCCCGAGCTGAGAGCCCGTGCCTCGGCTCCGTCTCTGCAGCCGGCTTCCCTGCTCTGATCCCTGGGAGCTCTGCCGCACTCAGGCTCCCCCGGTCTTTCTGTGACCCCGAGGGTCCTGAGACCCCACTGTCCCGCGAGGGTTCCACCCCCCGCTTAGCCACTGCAGTGACGTCCCTCAGCGGAGCCGACTTCTAAAAGGTCCGGCACGTCCTACCTTCCAGTAAGTGGTCGCTTCTCTGTTCAGAGAGTTGTTGCTACTCTCCTCTTCGATCTCCTGTTGAGTTCGTAGGTGTTCAGAATGGTTTGATCCCTATTCAGCTGAATTCCTGAGACCAGAGGAAATCCAGGTCTCCTACTCCTCCGCCATCTTGCTCCGCCCCCCCCACCCTCTTTAAATGAACTTATGTTCTTGCCTGGGAACACTTGATAACTGGCAAAGGAATTGGGAGGAAGGTAACTTTATTTCGGAAGCTCTTTCAATATTTAAGGTATTGAGCAAAATCTCTCGAAAAGCCTTTGCTACCCTTCAGAACATTCAAATCCTTTTTCTCTGTATCCATGTCAATGATAATAAGACAGTAGGCACTTACTAAGTGCAGTCTAAATACATTCCATTGATAGCGTTTAGTCCTCACAATAATGCTACGAAGTAGATAAAGTTACTGGTTGTATTCTTATTCCCACTCTGCAGCTGAAGGAAAAGAGACGCAGTAGATGCCTAAGATCATAAAGTAAATAAATAGAGGGAAGGAGATTTGAACCTGATGGCCTGACTCCAGAAGCTTTACTCTAAGCTCTTACTAATACTGAGCTTTACTGCATAACTGTATTATTGAATCATTGTTTTTGTTGTAATTATTTTTCACGTCTGACTCTTCAGTATGAGTGTGAACTTCTTGAGGGCTGAGGTCATGCCATTAATTTTCATGTGACCTGTTTGTAAGGGGTATTGAGTAAACTCTGAGGAATGCATGAATGCATGCACGAATGCTATCCTGGAAATGTAACATAACTCAAAAGAGGGTCAGGTTGGGTTGGGGACTAGGTGTTCAGAAAATCTAATGAAAGTGCAAACTTCGCATAAAAGCAATCCGTTCCATGAGTAGGAGGCATCTCTCTTCCAGGATGAGATGTGATTGGCGTCAGAAATGCATTTGCACTCTGGTCTGTGAAACTTGAAAAAGAAAAAAAATCTAGATGCAGCACCATCCGGTCATCTGCATGTTATGTGGATGTCCATTATCTAGATGATCGATGAAAGGCCTGTATTTGGAAATATTCAATGTTTCATGTCATACCAGCAACCCAGTTTTTACTGGATGAACTTTTACTTCTCATCCTGAGATTTTTCATTCACTATTAACAGTATTTTTAAGACTTGTTCAGGGATAACTGATGAGATCGATTTAGAAGTTAGAGCCAAAGCCCCAGCTTTTAGGTGGTGGTGAGTGCCTTTCCTTGTGGGATGGGGCCTCTATCCAAGGATGGTCGAGTGAACCTCTCAGCCTCAGCTGCTGGTCTGGGCAGTTTTTTGCAGGCCAGCGAGATCAGTGGTTCTTCATGGAGCTGGTAGGGGCCTTCAGGAAATTCGTGGGAGGGTTTCATTGTCCCAGACCTGGGGGTGCTGTTGGCTTTGCAGAGATGGGGCCAGAGACACTAGATGGTCTGCACTATATGGGAAGTTGGCACAACAGAGATTTGTCCCATGTCCCATTCAATTTTTAAATATTAAAAAGGTATTATTTTATTATACATGACTTCCTTTTATTTATCTTTGGATGGTATATGTAGACAGACTCACTTTTGAATTTTTTGCCTAGAGAGTTAAATACTTGTTTTAAAAGGGGAGCATTTGGTCTCCAAGGACCAGACCATACACCTCCAGAGCAAAAGCGTTCTGGATCATTGTAGGATTTCATTTTTCTTAGAATTCAGTTTTTTAGAAATGGAATTCCAGGTGAAATTTAGTAGGGTGAGATGTTTCGTGAATATCTAGGGGGATTCTTGAGTTAATGCTTGGGGCTGGAGTCTAACACACGTCAGGCCTCCACTTCCTCAGGTCTGTCCCTTTCTTTCCTCCCCGCAGTGAATGTGCAAAGTGACAGCATTCGGGGAGGGAGGATTTTTCTAAATGCAATCAGAAGGACGTGGACTGTGTAGCCCGGAAGCTTCCTCGCCTTATGTCTGACGTGCTCAGATCTTTTCTTGAGGAAGATAAATCTGGCAGCAGGATTTTCAGATAAGAAAAAAATCACACCTCCCAGACTGGGTCACTCACTCTGGAGGCAAGTAAAAATAAAGAACATTTGTCATGTTTCCTTATGCTTCCTAATCCTTCTTTTTCCCTCTGATTATGCTTCCTGATTCTCAGGACTCTTCGTCTTCTCGCCTGAAATCTCAGAGGAGAGGAACCCACCCACGGGGGGTATGTGGGTGAAACAGTCGAACAGGTGGTTACCCAGAACAGCCCCCTCTTGGTCTCGCCTCACCTTCTCAACCTGCCCTGGAAGGCGAGTGCAAGCTTGTTTCTTTGCTTTCTGGGCTAACTCCTCTTTGGAGTCTGCCTCCTTGGTGCTGCGTGAAGATAAATTGTATAGCTAGTGATGTCAGGATCTTCACTATTACCCTATTAGTCTATTTTAGAATCCATTCTCATTCTGAAAAAGTCAGTCTGAGCCTCACCTTATAGCACCTCTGCGCCTTCCGTCCCACAAAAGCCATGTGTCGTATCTTCGGCGTGGAGGCAGCAGGGTCGAGAAGGAACGGATTCTAATTGGCTCCTTGTTATGTGATCGTTTCAGTAAACTGGTGTGCAGGAGCAGGAGGGCCGGGCACACGCTGCTGGCCTCTGTGATTCGAATCCTAGGCTAGCTTCTCTGTGCTCAGGGATGGAGTCCTCGCTGATCCCTTTCCGATATTTGGTTGTCTCCTTTGTCCCCTCATGTTTACAGGAAGGTACACTTCGTTTGTGAACATGTTTCACGAACGTGTTCCTGTGAATTTTTGTGGTGGCGTTTGCTTTGTTTTTGCAAACACAAAAGCAAAAGCAGAACAAAACCAAAATCCCCTCCATGGAGGTGAGAATGTGATGACAGTGAGCCCAAAGCCAGAGACGAGAGGAGGCAGAGGGCTCCCGGGACGGGTTGGGAATCCAGTGTTAAGTGAAACCGATGTCCCCGATGATGAGCTTTTCTATCAGGCTAAAACAAATCTCAAGGCCCCCCAGTTCTTCAAGGTTTTAAACCTCGGCAGCTGAGCCCGATCTAAGCAACCATGTTCTTCTACCTCCTGATTTATCACTGGGTGCAAAATTCCCTCAGAAAGGTCTGGAAATCTGCTGGCGAGGCAAGGTGTTATTGAGATTCGGTCTGGGAAGGGAAACTCAGTAATATATTAAAATCCATCACACCCTTGATCAGATTAGCTGTCACCTAGTGAGACTTTTGGGAGAGGGCATTGGAGGAGGGAAGGAGGAAGAGATGGAGAAAGGTCCACAGGTGAGCTCTGCTGGGGGGGCGGGTGGAACTCACCAGGAAACTCCCGAGGGCGTGACTCTGGTGATGGGGGTGCGGGGCAGGGCGTCCTTGGAGGGTTGGAAGGCACTGGGAGCATGAGTGACAAAAGGGGTCAGGAATGGCTCAGGGGTAAACTTCTCCCGCACATGACTTGTCAAGCACGGTGCATAGAGCCTACTCAGCCAGTCCTGCAGATTTCTCTCTCTTTCCCACACAGCTTTCTCTAAAACGGGCCTGTCCTGCAGCCTCTGCAGCCTCCCAGGATGTGGCCCGGTGAGTGCTTTGTTCTCCCAGCCCTCCTGGTGGGTCAGCTCTAGGACTCAGGGTAGTGTCAGCCCTACCGCTTCCCCAGCTGGGCACCCCCCGTGCTGGGACCCCCACCTCGGCCTGCCCAGCCAGCGCCCTGGTTGTGTACGCCTGAGTGATGGCACCTTCCCTGTCGTCCTGCCTTCTCTTTCCACGAGTTCTTGTGTCAGAGCCGGAGATACACACTGTTTTTAGGATCAATGCAGAGCTCTGTACATAACGATCTAGAGCCTGATTTTGCATCAAATTGCCTCAGATATTCTCAGACTATTTCATCCTAAGTAATTCAGTCTTGCAAAAAGTGTCAAGTTTGAAGCTAGGATATTTAGGAAAAAAAAAAGCTGTCTTCCTTAAGAAATGCAGCTTAGAAATCTCCAGATTTTGCTTTGGGAGGATAATTTCCTGGTGGAAATTTCCTGCCCAACCCTCTGTCCTAATTTCCCTTCCTTGAGTGGTTGTTTTCTTCTGTAGGCTACCAGCTCCGCAGGCGGGTTTGGGTCTCCCTGGTACATAAGAAACTTAAGATACAAAGAATCTTTTGACAGCTGATGAGCAGAAGGTGCGAATTCATAAGAGTTCTAGTTCTAGATCTGGCCTCAACGCTTTTGTGGGCCCTTTGGAAAATCAGTTACTTTCTGAGTAACTAGAAATTGAGACTAACAGCACCTCCTTCGCCTTGGAGGACTGCACAGAGAGCAAGACCAGAGGTGTGCCTGTTTGTGGGTGTGCTGCCCCAAGCCTGGGATGGGGACCCCGTTTTCCCACTCAGGTTAATGCACATCGGGAAAACATGGGTTATACTCGGATTGGGAAGTCTGCTCTGTGCAACCATCTCTGTGTCCTCTCTCGTGTTTGCTTTTCACTTTCTCATTAACCTTCCTGTTGAGAAAATCCCAACTTGCCCTGCTTCATTAGGTTAAGAGGAAAGAATTTTACTGCACATATCTCCCCGTCAGTTACAACCTACATTCTAAGAAATTCTTGGGGGCGGGGCGTCTGGGTGGCTCAGTCGTTAAGCGTCTGCCTTCGGCTCAGGTCATGATCCCTGGGTCCTGGGATCGAGCCCCGCATCGGGCTCCCTTCTCTGCGGGGAGCCTGCTTCTCCCTCTCCCGCTCCCCCTGCTTGTGTTCCCTCTCTTTACCTGTGTCTCTCTCTGTCAAATAAATAAATAAAATTAAAAAAAAAATTCTTGGGGGCACTTGGGGGCTCAGTGGGTGAAGCATCTGCCTTCAGCTCAGGGCGTGATCCCAGGGTCCCAGGATCGAACCCTGCATCGGGCTCCCTAATTAGTGGGGAGTCTGCTTCTCCCTCTGCCTCTCACCCTCTCCACTGCTCGTGCTCTCTCTCTCTTGCTCACATAAAGAAAGAACAAGAAAAAAAAGAAATTCTTGGGATTCATTAACAAAACTCTTTCGTTGAGGGTTAAAGCAATTCTATTTCATCCTCCCCCACCTACATTCCCTCCTCCCACCCCCCACTATCTTATTCCTTTTTCTGGATATGGGTTAGAATCATAGTCTACACACCTTAGATAATCGCTTCTTTGTAATGGAAGAGCAAAACGGGAATATTCTGTGGGGGCTGGGAAAGGATGATTGTCTCACCGGTTTCTACCACGCTGAAAAATGGTGTGCAGATAATTTAAGAACCCCTGTATGGGTGGACTTACACCCCTTCTTCTGAAGGCAGCAGACAAGATTGCATATTTCATTGCACTTTGTGTAAGCATCCCAGTGGGACCAGAGAGCTCTGGTTCTTAGTTAGCGAGGCGATTCTCTAGCGTCCTATGGAAGCAGCTTCTCTTCTGTCCTCAGTTTTTAATCTAGCGATTGGGCAGACGGGAACTTCTCCAGTGGCTGACTTCGTTACACGCTGCCGAAATGCTCCTCTTCTGTTCTTGTGATGTGGTGGGCGGGTTCTACACAGAACGAGTCAACAAGGTAGCTCCGGTGGGGCATGCTTATCAAAATAGAACAGAAGGTCACGTTTACCAATAAGAGAACAGCGAGAAAAACTCCAGTTGGCTTTGTCCCATAGTCATGAAGAAACCTGGCGTTGTCCCAACTTTCCTGGGTCTTGTTTTTTTTTTTTTTTAATTTGTAAGAAATGGTGTGGAAAAGTAACCTATCACACACACACACAAATAGCAATAGGAAAGGCAAGAAAAATCCTGCTCGGCAAAGCAACATACCGCATGGGTTTCAGGATACCTGGCTTCAGGTTGGCAGAGTCTATCGGCCCTCCTTCCGCCATCTGTTAACTGCTGTTCTGGTGACATTACACAGCTGACATTAGCCAGAGAGGCTGGTCGGGTATTATTCCCTTGTGTGAGGCCCAAGGAAACTGGCACAACCACTTGGGGCTTAGTGAGGGGGTCCTGCTTCCTGATCCAGGCTCTGCAGGGTTCTGCGGGAGGCCAGACTTTGTGTTTAACATTTCGGCTTCAGCCAGAGCGGCTCACTTGTTTTGCGTTTTATATATATTGGCAACCTATAAAATATTTGGTTTGAAACCTGCCTGTCTCCTGCTACTTTTAGGAACGAACGTGTCTTTAAAAATAGCCCGTAAGTTAGTTTGTTTTCTGAAAATCAAACACTTAAATCCTGAAAGGGAACTCATCATTTCAAGATGACCTCTTTAATTTATTCTTCTGAGAAGCAGAGTAGTTTTGTAAGCTTAATGATAACTGCTAATTTTTTCCCCCCTGGAAATCCAGATCTTTCTTTATATGTTAAATTTGCCTAAAGGAGGGTGTGTGTATAAAGATACGACAGAGCAATTATGTACGTCTCCAGCCTCCTTCCCTGCCCCAGTCTTCACATCTGCCTACAGCTCCGGTCTTTTCTTCTTCTTCTGTCCTCTGCCTTTCTGAAACGCTGTCATGCCTCCTCCGTCCCTTCACACCCACCTTTCTGCAGGGTCCAGCTAGAAATCCGCTTCTTTAACAAGTATCTCCCACTGATAGACACCTTTTTTTCCCCTTTGCCTTTTAAATTTTGTTAGACAGTGGATAGTATGTATGTGAGCTTAAGCCCTTATTTGTGGCTTCCAGTATACTGTGTTGTTATTTATTACCCCACATCTCCACCCACGCAGGAAAGAGAATGAAAGCGTCCTCAGAGAGATGGTAGTCATCAGTGAGCACCTCCTCAGCTCTAGGTGGGGTGTTAGATGCTTGCCCCCGGTGCAGGGCTTGTGGCGGTGGACCCTGCTGTCCCACTCTGAGTTTAAAGACGACCTCCTTGGGGCGCCTGGGTGGCTCAGTCGTTGAGCGCCTGCCTTCGGCTCAGGTCATGATCCCAGGGTCCTGGGATCGAGCCCCGCATCGGGCTCCCTGCTCAGCGGGCTCCCCGCTTCTCCCTCTCCCACTCCCCCTGCTTGTGTTCCCTCTCTCGCTGTGTCTCTCTCTGTCAAATAAATTTAAAAAAAATCTTAAATAAAGACCTCCTTGGCTTCCCAGCTGTGTGGCCTTGGACAAGCTTCTCTGTGTGCTAGGTATTATTCTCTCTGCGGCTTGGAGCTAATAATAACCTACTTGGTTGTCATGAGGATTAAATTCAATTACGGGTGTCAAAGACTTAGAGTACTCGGCACAGTGTCAGCCCTCAAAAATATGTTAAATGTTTTTATTACCCCGAAGAGCCATCCTATGAGGTAGACATTCTCTCCATCTTGCAGGGGAAAAGCCTGGAGCTGAAGGTTAAAGAAATGGCCCACATTTGCATTCATCAGTGGTTGGGTCGGCATCGGCAAGCACACATCTCTTATCCCAGAGCTTCAGCTAACGACATTACTTTAAAATTTATATAGAATTACCTATGCCCTATTACCTCCTCACATTCTTTTTGTACTACCTATTAACAGCTAGCTTAGATGCAGCAAAATACGTAAATACGTGTCAATTAAATGAAGTGAATGTGAGAGCATCTGGCAAAGTACTTAAAACTTTTTCTTTCAGACACTATGAAATTGAAATGCCCCTGCTAGGAAGGGCCACATGAGCATTATAAACTTGCAGTGCTAGGCACACTCCTTACAGTTAGGAATAGTACAGTGGGAAAACAGTGATTTTCAGAAGGAGATCGGAGGCTAGGAATGTTGAATTATAAGGGATAGGTAGGTCGGTGGCTTTCAAATATTTTTTAGTCATGGAATCTTTGTTGTTGTTGTTACATTAAATCTTTCCCAAAGTCTGCTTAATGATAAGATAGGTCAAGGTGAAGTTCTTCTGGTTGGAGCTGAACGGAGGGGGACCGTATCGTTTCTGGCTTAGGTCACCCGCTTCATCCTTTGAGGCACCACCTCGGAATCTTAGAGGGTTTCAGGACACAATTCTACCCTTTGTTTTTTACTGTGAGGTAAACGGGGCTTGAGTGAGGTAAAGTTATTGGTCCAGGGGAATGGGGGCAAACTCAGGAACTTGATTCTTTTCTGTCATTCTACCTCAAGGAGACATGTGTCATCTCTTCTACTTCTCCTTGTCGAGATTCTTGTGACTATTTCTGACCGTTGGCATAATGGAGAACAAAAGCTACCTCTCTCATAACCCAAGTAAGGGATTACAAAGGCAACCACCGCCCACACGTCAGAAGCCAAGTGCCTTGAATGGTTTAGAGGCCGTGAATTACCAATGCCAAAGTTTTTGAAGGAGACGAAGTTCTCAAAGTTTTTCATTTGAATGGCTAAGTATATAAAAAATAATAAAATGAGTGTTTGAATTTCTTTTCTCTTCAAATGACAATGCATTTCAAGGAGTTGAAGGATAAGCTGGAAGGAATGATAAGGAAGGTGACTGAGACACCTCAGTTTTTAGTGGTCTAGTTCTGAGGATTGTACTTCACACGAATCCCCTCTTTTTGGTGTCACAATTGTGAGGGATTTAATGATAGTTAGTATCTTGAAGGGGAAGTAGACATACTATAGACGTACCTGGGAGACAGTTGGGGTTTAGTTCCAGACCACTGCAGTAGAGCAGATACTGCAACAAAGTGAGTCAAATGAATGTGTTGGTAAAAGTTATGTTTACACTGTACTGTAGTCAAGTATGTGTCAATAACATTATGTCTAAAAAAGAACCACAACAGTGTACATGCCTGAATTTAAAAGTACTTTATTGTGGGGCACCTGGGTGGCTCAGTCGGTGAAGCATCTGCCCTTGGCTCAGGTCATGATCTCGGGGTCCTGGAATCAAGCCCCGTGTCAGGCTCCCTGCTCAGCGGGGAGTCTGCTTCTCCCTCTCCCACTCCCCCTGTTTGTGTTCTTTCTCTGTCAAATGAGTAAATAAAATCTTTAAGAAAAATAAAAATACTTTATTGCTAAAAAAAATTCTAACCAGGACCTGAGCTTTCAGTGAGTCGCAATCTTTTTGCTGATGGAGGCAAGGCTGCCTCGGTGCTGATGGCCGTCTGATTAGAGTGGCTGTTGCCGAAGGCTGGGGTGACTGTGGCAATTTCTCAAAATAAGACAACAATGAAGTTTGCTCCGTGGATTGACTCCCTTTCATGAATGATTGTTGTGTCGCACCTAATGCTATTGGATAGCATTTTACTCACCATAGAACTTCTTTCAAAATTGGAGTCAGTCCTCTCAAACCTTGCCGCTTCCTCGTCAACTGAGTTTGTCATATTCTAAATCCTTCCTTGTCATCTACAAAGAGCCTAGCATTGGGGATTTCACGATGAATGGAATCGTGGTCCCTGCACCGAAAGAGCCCCATCTCAGATAATCTTGGTGCTCATCTCCAAATTTTGCACACTTGGAGATTAGGTATAGTTGCATGATTCGGGCTGACACTCATGATTCGAGATTAGGTGTCGGTTCATGATTCGAGCTTTGAAGAGAGTATGTTTGTGGGCTTGCACAGTGTTGGTGGAGGATGCTGCGGAAATGTACGCAAGAAGATGGGACCTTCAGTCAGGACTGTGCTCATCCCTTACTGACTGCATGACTTGGAACAGCATGCCTAGCTCCCCTGAGCCTTAGTGTCATTTCCTGTAAAATGGAACTTATGCTAATACTATTTTTATAAGTTACTGTGGACACTAATCAGATTAGGAATAGAAAAGTGCCTTGTAAACCTTTTTAATTCGGACACCAGTTGGGACTTTTTCAACCTTGCTTTTTAGCAGCTCCTCTAAGTGCTCCTCCAAGCTGGAGCACCGACCCAGATGTGTAATGAAACGTAACAAAATGCCTTTAGTGAATTCCTCCCCAAAGAATTTACCAGCACCGGTGTTTCGTTTGGTCATGGGGAAGGGTCACATCACACCCTCAACAACATCTGGCCATTTTATTGTTTTTTTGTCCTTCTGTCTGAGTTTCTTCTAGGAGCTCCAACTCCTTTGTCTTCTATTACACAAAATAACTGTTTTCATTCTGGGAAGCATTGGTGCCATGCCAACAGTAGGGTCCTGGGGGTTTAGCCCCCTTCCCAAGCACTTTTCAGTAAGTTTCTCCAGCAAGGCATCTTTCTTCCTCAGATGAATGCAGACCACAACACTATAAAGTATTAAAACACATTTTAGTATCTTATGCTATTATAATTTTTATCATGACAAAAACACATAACATAAAATTTACCATCTTTGTGTTGAGTGTATTATTATGAAACACATCTCCATAACTTTTCATCTTGCAGTGAAACTCTGTACCCATAAAGCTACAACTCTTCTTTCCTCTTTCCCTATCACAATTATTTAAAAAATTATTTCAGTACAAGAGCAACACTTGGAATTTCTTTTTAAATAAAAATGATGTGACCAAGCAGGTATGTTAAATGAATTTGAAGAAGATGGAAAAAGTTGTCAGGTAGTAATTTGGATGAATGCATGAGTACACAATGAAAGAAGCATTTGATGATTCTCAGTTTGGTCAGTGTTGTGCCAAGGAGAAATGTAATATGAGATCAAACGTATTCATTAACACAATCCTGAATGCATAAATTAAGCCAGAGCCAAATTTTCATCTTACATCCAACTTATAAGTGAATTATGATGGAATTTCCAGTTTCACATTCATTTTTTCTTTAGAGGCAGATGACCTCTTGCAGAAATCAAATGATCCTAGGATTTGGGGATGATAATTTTCTTAGTTGCAAGACATATAAATTTACCTCAGTCTCTTAATTAAAAAAGAGAACTTGAGTATCTTGGAAGGTTGTTTCCATGAAATAGCTAAGATGCGCTCTAGCAGCTATACTTTACATCGCCCATGGGTTTATGGTCTCTGAAGGAGAGAAATTCCCTCTCAGCCCCTATCAGGGTTCAATAGAGGATCATCATTGGCTATGCTTGAGTCATGAGCCCACCCCTGGGCCAGTCATTATTTCCAGGAGGGGTACTTTGGTTGGACGGCCTGGGTCGTGATCGAAGGGACAGCCTTGGATTATGGTGAGGGAGGATAATTGACCTTCCTGTCAAGGGAGGACTAGGTAGTTCCTTAAATAAAAAGGAATAAAAAAAAAAAGGAAGAGGTAGTAATGCATAGGCAGGAACAGCAGCAGGAACTGTAAGATTTTTAAAATTTTGAATCATTCAAAGGGTTGTAGAGGATGAAGCGGTGGCCCAAATCCTTGGAAATTCCACTCACGTGCCCACTCTACTCATGCATTCCCTAGTTCGCTTTGTATTTGGAAGTCACACGGCCCTGTTTGAGTTCTTTTCTCTCGTATGAGTTTTAAAAGATCATTATTTTAAAGGGTGATGGTAATGATTATCATTATTATTACTTATAAAATGAGTTTTCTATTTCAAACACAGCATCTCTGACAATGTTTCTTTCATTTGGGAAGCCCTGGTTCCATGGTGTCCCATTCAAAGGAGATTTTAGTATGTAAAATTCTCCCCCTGAGTCATCTGCACTTAGGAGGGAGGTCCTGTAGATTTGGAAAGGAGAATGCCTTTCCTGTGTGGCTACAGCCACATCCTGAAGAACTTTCCAAAATATCCCCCAAGACCTCCCAACCAGGCCCAGTGTGATTCTGAGGTCCAGTAATTATTACCCCTCCCACCTGCCCCAAACCCAGCCGCCTGGACAGTGGGAGTTGCAGCAGGTGTACTAAACTAGCCCCGATTAGGTTTTTGCCTCTCTGCTTGTTGATTGTGCTTTATATTGTCAGGCCTGACTCTGATAACTAAATTCAGCTCTGCAGTTCTCTCTGCTCCAGAGTGCCCATTAGAAATTCAAGATTAGTTACCTGAGGGACCAATTACTTCAATTTGGAGCTCCAAGCTGCCCCGGCCATTTGCATGTGGTTTCACCTAAAGCGAAGTGGTCATGAACTGCTTCTAGCTGCCCGGATACAGACCAGGAAAAGTCAAGCTTTGGTAGGAAGCATGGCAGGATACTGTGTATATTTGCCATGGTGAGTGGAAGAATATATTCAGTGGGTATAATTGGGCACAATCACAAAGGTACATGAACAGGGATTTTCACCAAAACATTGTTTTTAAAAGTCAAAGATTGGAAACAATTTAACACTTTAAATTTCCAATGGTAGAGGATTGGCTCCTTAAATTATGGTAGTGTTCACCTGACAAAATAATTAAAACAATAAAGTAAAAAATTAAAAATGAGGAAGTAGATGTGTGTTTAAATATGTATCAGTATAAAATTGAGTTATTGATCATTTATTAACATAGATAATAAGGTGATATGTATGATACAACTTCATTTTTATGCAAACAGTTTGTGCAAACTGTTTAGAGGTAAGAGGTGAGAATTTGGTGCTGCTGTGATGTTACAGTCAGGGATGCAGGAATGCCAGGTTTCTGCCATGCTGATTGGGTGTCTTTCTCAAGAGTTGCCAACCAAGCAAGGGCTACTCAAGGAGCAACAGAAGATGGTATTTTTTCCTAATAACTGGATAAGCATTTCCTCCACCCTGGGAACCCCTTGTTAAAAGATCGATAGAAGAACAAGGAGAAAATACTTAAATCCAGAGATGTTTAAATGAGATTTTCCTGGATAAAAGATGGCAGGTCTGTAGAGCCTGTTCTGGCTTAATTTATCTATTTAGTTGTAGATGGGACACACACACACACACACACACACACGACCTTTGTAGTCCTTGGTGTTCTCATCACAAAGTCATAGAAAGAAGTGAGCTTGGGATCTTTAAGGCATAATAACTTGGCCCACTAGTTAAATATGGCACAATGGCCATCCTGAACTCTGGCCAATAGAACAACAAACTAGGAGATGTTTGAGTGGAGATGTGTTTGGAGTTAGTAAGATGGCTAGAACTGATTACAACTGATTGCCTTTTATAAATTAATGATTGCTTGTACTTCTTGGGTTATGTGGATTCTTTTTGTGTAAGAACTTTAGTTTTAATGTCATTTTTAAACAAAAACTCCATTCCCGCCTTGGCCAAACACTCATGTTCTAATCAGCGAGATATTTTGCCTCTAATCATCTGGAGGTGTTTCAAGGAAATGAGCTCCTTGTTCACCGTTAGGTTGCTCAGTGGGTGGCCCATGTTTCACACCAGGCGGGGGGGGGGATTTTTATGAGCTCTGATCAGAGCCTTTACTAAATGCCCATAGCATTGGCTGCCCTGAATGTGCCTGAGATGGAAGTGCGTACAAGGAAGAGTGTAACTTGCCTGGAAACTTCAGGGAAGGACATTGGGGGAAAGAAAACCAATAATAATGATGATGATAAAAGTTAAGACTGAACTAAAGGTTTGCTTGCTACCAGGACTTATTTAAAAACCACAACTCATTTAAATACAAATTATTGTAATTCTCATTTTACAGATAAAGACCCCAGGGGCCAAATGATTTGCCAAATCTCACTCAGCTAATAACTGGCAGGGCTGAGACCCAAACCCAGGTGGTCTGCCGCCGGTGTCCGGATGTCAGCCACTGCATGGTGTGTTGGTACCTGCGGGTGGGGGATCCTATTCCATGGTGAATTCCTGGTCTTCAGGCTAACCACAATCCCCTCAATTCAGCTGGGGGTTCCCAAATTTTATTCATGGTATCTAAAGCATTGTTACACTGAGATGTGATTTTTTTATAGGCCTTTTAAAAAAAGATTTTATTTATTTGACAGAGAGAGAGCAACCATGAGCAGGGGGAGCAGGAGAGGGAGAAGCAGACTCCCCGCTGAGCAGGGAGCCCGATGCGGGGCTCGATCGCAGGACCCTGGGATCATGACCTGAACCAAAGGCAGATGCTTAACTGACTGAGCCACCCAGGAGCCCTGATTTTTGTTTGTTTGTTTAAACAGTCTCTTCCCTCTTCTAGCCTGTGAGATTCTTGAAGATATGGGCATGGCCTAGGGTTGTCTCTTGGGCAATTAGTCTGTCTGACTCCTAGAAAGTGTTCAATCAATATTAGTGAATATTTGATTAGCACCCACTATTGTGGGTGCACCAGCTCCACAAATTGCAAAGCTCCACGGACTTACAAGTAAGAGCTGAAGATATACCCAAGGGATAGACAAGCTTCTTCCAGTGATGTGACTGTGTAGGTAAAGTGTCCTCTTCAGGAACTGGTTCATTGGGTTGATAATATGGCATGGTCATGGGCTTAGTTATATGGAAAGTTAATTAGGTATAATCTCTACTTTCTAAGAATTTATAGTCTAGGGAGCCAGAAATGAAATTGCCATCATATGTTGTTTATAAAGGAGGAAGCAGTTTTGTTCTGGATTGAATATCATGCTTGGCATTTTGTGGATTACAGAAGGAAATAAGAGACTATAACCCCAATGTTAAAAAGAAATTATGATTATTAAGTAAAAAAAAATACATCCGTTGCTTTGCTTTTTTCTTTGTAATTCACTGAATTATACAAAAATAATTTTTGGTTTTTGTGATAACAATAATGATTGTAGTTAGCATTTCTTGTCGATGCTTTTCTTAATTTATTTTGTTTATTTAAGTGCATTACATATCTAGAGGCACCTGGGTGGGTCAGCAGCTTAAGCATCTGCCTTCAGCTCAGGTCATGATCCCAGGGTCCTGGGATCAAGCCCCACATTGGGCTCCCTGCTTAGAGGGAAGCCTGCTACTCCCCCTGCTAGTGCACGCTCTCTCTCTCTCTCTCTCTCTCTCTCTCTCTCTCTGTTAAATAAATAAATAAATAAATAAATATTTACATTCATTACTTATCTTGTCTTACTTAGTCCCCACAGTAACACTCTGAGGCAGATACTGTTATTATCCTCATGTGATAGATGTGTGTCCAGAGTTTTCCAAAGAATATATCCATTTATTTTAATTTATTTATTTTTAAAAAGATTTTATTTATTTTTTAAAAAGATTTTATTTGTTTATTTGACAGGGAGAGAGAGAGAGCACAAACTGGGGGAGTGACAAAGGGAGAGGGAGAAGCAGGGAGGCTGATGATGCCAACCTGGGGCTCTATCCCAGGATCCTGGGATCATGACCTGAGCCAAAGGGCGTTGCTTAACCTACTGAGCAATCCAGGTGCTCTATTTTATTTATTTATTTATTTATTTATTTATTTATTTTAAAGATTTCATTTATTTGAGAGAGAGAGAATGAGAGATAGCACGAGAGGGGAGAGGGTCAGAGGGAGAAGCAGACTCCCCGCTGAGCAGGGAGCCCGATGCGGGACTCGATCCCGGGACTCCAGGATCATGACCTGAGCCGAAGGCAGTCGCTTAACCAACTGAGCCACCCAGGTGCCCCCAGGTGCCCTATTTTAATTGACAAAATAATAAGATCATATTTTAGAATTCTGTAAAAAAATATAGGATAAAATGTCTCATTGTATTCTAAGTCCAGCATAGTAAAAAACTATTACCAAGTGCTTTACTCAGTTTTTCTTTTTGCAGTTAAACAGTGTGACCTTGTAGCTAAGCCCATGAGGAGTTCAGAAGGGGACACTTCTTGGAGGAGATGACTTAAAGTTAATCCTTGAAAGACTTTTTTAAAAGGCAAGTTAATGTTTCTTAAAAGACATTTGATTTTCAGCTTTAAAAAGGTCTATAATTGTGCACTTCTTTGTTCCTCATTGCTGACTGCAGATGGGCAAAGGGTTCTGCACAAGGGGAGTGACTCCTGCATAGGCTATAATATTTATCATTTCCCGAGGTTGTCCACCATCACTGAGAATCAGGACGTCATTTCCACAAATAAGGGTCTCTCTCATGAATCTTTCCTAATTCCTCTTATTACATACCTAAACATAAAGGCAAAACAGGTAGGAAGTGTGTATAACAAGTGATCAGTGGAAATTCTGATGCATATGGTGAGGTGCTGTCTTCTCCAGATTTTCCTTTAAAATATTTTTGAGGATGTACAAATTTTTCAACACCCTTGGAAACGAATGGGAAGAGTGTAGTGTAGGTTAGCATTTGAGGTGAGTTTATGAAATGAAAAACTGATTGGATTCAGAAATACTTCCCAAGGTTATGTATGCTGACCCTTTGCATGAGACAGTTTTGTCTCATTTTCTGTGTCTTCCTCTAGCTCAGGTATGAAAGGAGTGTGCTAGTCAGGCAGCTTATCCCCATACTACACAGGAAGTATTTTACCAGTGTCCCTGCATTTCCACTCTCTCTCTAATCCTATGTCTACTGCAGCTTCCAGGACATACCAGGAGAGAGGAAGATGTGCATTAATACTTGTATCCTGGGATATTTAATTTATATTTAATTATCTAACATGGACAGTCTAATAGCAAAGGAGAATATTTCAGCAGAGCCACAAGGGATAAATGCTTGCCATACCCCATAAATTGGATTAAGGATGTACTTATTATGTTTCTAACTTTAGATTTGAAATAAACCATCTAATTTTCCAAACATCCAATGAAGAGACACTTGAAGACATACAGTTTACCATGTTCGTTGGCAACACTAGACTTGAACAGATCCCAATTCAGTCAAGCATGAATATAAAAAAATAGGCCAAAAAAGCAAAATAATTAGGTTTATGAAATATTCTACAACATCAAAAAAGAAGTGATATTAACTTGAAGGTTCAAAGGCAGGGTAAACTTCTAAAAATTATTTATGATAAGAAATAGAAGAATATCGGGCACCTGGGTGGATCAGTTGGTTAAATGTCTGCCTTGGGCTCAGGTCATGATCCCAGGGTCCTGGGATTGAGCCCTCTGTCTGGCTCTCTGCTCAGCTGGGCATCTGCTTCTCCTGCTGCCCCTTCCTCCTGCTTGTGCTCTCTCTCTCTCAAATAAATAAATAAAATCTTAAAAAAAAAAGAAATAGAAGAATATTTAGATAATCTCCCCCCCTTTTTTGCGGGGGAGGGAGAAAGAGAGGTGGGGAGGGCCAGAGGGAGAGGGAGAGAGAGAATCTTAAGCAGCCTCCACACCCAGTTTGGAGCCCCACATGGGGCTTGATCTCACAACCCTGAGATCATGATTTGAGCTGAAATCAAGAGTTGGATGCTAAATGGACTGAGCCACCCAGGGTGCCCCATAGATAAGTTATTGAGCCTATTGAGTGTTCTCAATGAAAGGTTTGAAGGTATGACCTTTAAGAAGCATGAATAACTGACAAAAGAAAATGATCTGGGATAAAAGACAACATGAAATGGAAGGTAGTAGTTATGAGAACAAGAATGCAAGGAATTTTAATACATACAATCACAAATTATCTGTAGGAAGCAGAACTGACAGTAGAAAATTTAATCTCTGAGATGAAGAAAAACTTTCAAAGTTTCATAGACTATGGTAGAAAGGGAAATATAAAGAGAAAACAAGGGGTGCCTGGGTGGCTCAGTCAGTTAAGCGTCTGCCTTCAGCTCAGGTCATGATCTTAGGGTCCTGGGATCAAGCCCCATATTGGGCTCCTTGCTCAGCAGGGAGTCTGCTTCTCCCTCTCACTGTCCCTCTGTGCTCTCTCTCTCAAATAAATAAAATCTTTAAAAAAACAAAACAATAGCAAAAGTTGATAAATGGAATTAAAAAAAAGTTGATAAATGGAGAGTTTAAAAATTTTAAATGTTTCAAAATAAGATCAAGATATATAGATCACAAACGTTAATACATACTAAAATAGATATAGAATTCCCAGTTATCTCTAAAGAGCTAACTGTTTTACATGTAATATTAATGGTAATACATCTATAATGAGGCATGATAGAAGAAGAAATTTTTAATTTCAGGAGTAATGAAAAAAAAAAACCATGACCATCAAGGTGAAAAATAAAATCCAGTTTTTTGCAAAAAAAATGAAGTAGACTTACTTCATACTTTTTTTTTGTAATTACAGTATTCATTTGGTAGTAAATACATTTTTTAATAATTTTTTTATTGTTATGTTAATCACCATACATTACATCATTAGTTTTTTGATGTAGTGTTCCATGATTCATTGTTTGTGCATAACACCCATTGCTCCACGCAGAACGTGCCCTCTTTAATACCCGTCACCAGGCTAACCCATCCCCCCACCCCCCTCCCCTCTAGAAGCCTCAGTTTGTTTTTCAGAGTCCATCGTCTCTAATGGTCCGTCTCCACCTCCAACTTACTCCCCTTCATTCTTCCCCTCCTGCTGTTCATATTTCAGATTATATGAAATATTATAATATTGCTTATTTCTATAATTATTTCTTCTTCAGATTAGTATTATAATATTGCTTCATATGAGGTATTCATACTTTTAAAATACCACATGCCATTAAAAAATGAGGCAGCATAAACAGGAAGTACCAGTAGAACTGCCACTTGTGATCATATATTAAGGCAGCAGTAGATTTTTAATTCAGTCAGAGCTTTAGAATATGCCAGTTACGTAAGCTGCATGAAAAATATTTACTCAAAGGCATTCTTTGATTGAGAGATTCTTTTGATTAAGGGATAAGTTATTCAAAAATTTAAAAAAAGGAAAAATCATTAGGTGAGTTCTGAAACAGTATAAATACAGAGGTTAGAATAAAATATTTTAAATAGAGTAATAAAATCCAAATGTTTAAAATTTCTTGAAAAGAACAATTATAGAATTAGGCAATATTATAATACTAATCTGAAATATGAATACCTGGTTACAGGCATTTTTGGCCCCAGTCACAATGAATTATTTGGTATTAGATTTAATCTCCTGTAGTAAACAACTATAAACTGGAAAATACATATGACACAACATTTTCAGTGGACTACATAAACAGTGGACTACATGGGGCTGCTCTCTTTGAGATAATGGAAACATATGAGGTGAGATCTACATTCATTCAGGCTTTCTTTTAGGGGGCATTTTCCAAAACACAGCAGTAAAGTAGAGCCCAAGCAAAGAACATTAGCCTCCCTGGGCAGGAAAATCAAACATTGGAGTTTGTGGTTGCTAAAACAGCTGATTTCAAAGGGCAGAGTACCAGAGAGGAAGAAGCTGCAGAGTATTCAGAAATTTGTGTAGGGATTTCTCTTGGGTTCTTGACAAATCCTATTTGTGCGTAGGCAGGACAAGGCTATGCAGGGCTAGCAGAGAATAGATGCTAGGATAGAAGAGAGGTCATACAGTGCTGAGGAGATATTGGTGTTCTGATACAGCCAGAGTAGAGAGATCTTAGTGTACATCCTGATCACATTTAAGACTTCAGAAAGCTTTAGTAATAAGTATCACTTTCTAAGAGTACGGGTTATTTTAGTCTTGAACTTAGTCCCAGACGTCTAAGAGTAAGTTCAAAACTAAAACAGACCAACCCTAAAAAACCCTAAAATTAAATATCTATAGGATCAAAGTGATCCACCAGTAATTTGTTGTCTGCCAGACAAAATATAGCCTTCATTCAAGGAAGATAATACAATCTAGAGTCTCCAGAGTGTTTTATTTATAATGTCCATCATACAATAAAAAATCACTAGATATGCAAAAAGAAGGAAACTGTGCCCCATAACCAAGAGAAAAATCAGTCAATCAAAGAAGATCCAGAGAGGATCACAATGTTGAAATTTGCAAAGACTTTAAAGTTGCCATTATAGAAACATTATTTATGTAAATATGATTTAGAACAAATAATAAATGTAGTTGAATAGATGTGGCATTTTAGTAGAGAAATGGAAACTCTAAGAAGAAGTGAATGAAAATTTTAGAACTAAAAAAACTACAATGTCTAAAATAAGCATAAAACACAAAACAGAGTATTGAGACCTGTGACACGTATGAAATGGTTTAATATATGTGTATTTGGAATCCCCCAAGGAAAGAAGAGATAGAATGTCGTAGAATAAATGAATACAGTTTTTCTAAAACTGATAGAAGATATCAACCCCAAAATTCATATCCCGAGCAGGATAAATACACAGAAAGGTACACCCATCATGTTCTAGATAGACTGCTGAAAACCAAAGATAAATTCCAAAAGCAGCCAGAGAAAAGGGACACAGTGTATTTAATAAAACAGTTAACTTCTAATTAAGAATAAAAAGGAAGCTAGAAGAATAGAATGTGATCTTTAAAATCCTGAGAGAAAATAATATCACCAGAAATTCTACATCATGTAAATATGTCCCTTAAACATGAAAATAAAATTATAAAATTTTCCGATAAACAGAAAAGTTGGGACAGTTTGCTGTTATCAGAAGCAATCCACAAGAAGCTATTTTAGTTATACACTGGAAAGAAATGATCCCAGATGAAAGAACACTAGAAGGTAAATATATGCATTAAAAAGTCCATTAAAATATCAAAGATTATTATTATCGATTGTTTAAAATAGAAATAATAAAAATGTATGGTAGAATTTATGCTGTGTTTGGAGGTAAAATGTGTATGACAAAAGTGACACAAAGGGCAAGGAAAGTTAAAAGGAATTATTGTCTTACATTTTATGCGAAGTAGAATGACATTAATTCAATGTAGGCTGTGATTGTGAAAGATTAAAAATTCACATTATAATCTTTAGAGCAATTATCAAAGAAAACACAAGGGGTATAGATAAAAAGTTCAATAAAAAAGTTAACATAGAATACAAAAAGTATTAATTAACCTACCTATGTTAGTAATTACATTAAACGTAAAGGAACTAACACTCTATATAAAAGATTTTGTCAGACTTTATTTTTTAAAAATCCAACTATATTCTGGTACAAGAGAGTTCATCTTAAATAAAAGGACACAGATAAGGTGAACATGAAAAAATGGGAAAAATGAAAAATATATCATACAAATACTAATCTTAAAGGTAATGTGGTTTTATTAATTTCAGACAAAAGAGATTTTAAGACAAAAAGTATTACCAGATGTAAAGATGGATTCTTCATAGTGGTAATATATTAAATATTAATATCAGTATTTTAAAAGGTAACAAGAAAATCTTCAAATATTTGGAAATTTAACAACATACATCCTAAATAACCCAGGGAGATTAGGAAATATTTTAACTCTAAACATAATGTGTGGTTAACTTCTCCAGATTCATGGGATGTAAGTAAATTACTGCTTAGAGGGAAATTTATTATTTAAATGTACATATTAGAAAGGAAAGAAAGGGTTAAAATCAGTGATGTGAGTTTTTACTTCAAGAAGTTAGGAAAAATAGCAAATTAAATACAAAGAAAAAAGAAGGGATAAAAGGAAATGGCAGAAATCACGAATTAACAATTTCATTTTTGAAAGGATTTATAAAATTGAAAGAGAAAGAGAAGAAATACCAATCAGTAATGAAAATGAGAACATCGTTGCAGTATCTACAGCCTTTATAAACAACTTTAAGCCAATAATTCCAACACGTTAGGAAATGGACACATTCCTTAAAATACCCGCTTTTCCCAACTGACACACAACAAATATAAAATGTGAACATCTATGGATTTGTTAGGGAAATTGAATTCCTGGTTAAAAACCTTCTCTAATCCCAGGTTACTTTACTGGTGAATTCTCCCAAAGATTTAATAAAGAAATAGTATCAATCATACAAAACCTTTCAGAGAAAAGAAATTAAGTGAATGCTTTCTAATTCATTTTATGGGACCAACAAAATATTGCTTCAATAATCTGTCAAGATACCAAACTACAAAACACTATCCTTTATGAACGTAGATGCAAAAACCCTTATGAAAATTAATATATGTGTATATTTGTATTAGTTATGGTCATTATTTATGGTAGTTGTATTCTATAAAGTCACTGTAAATACTGACCTAGCCAAAATTCTGCATCATTGTTCCTAGGAGACATACAGGGATAGATTCCTGTGAGCCTCTGGTCACGATATTTTTATCAACCAATAAGCACATAACTTTTAAAAATATGTACTTCTCCTTAAAATATGTATATATGATTATTGTATATTTGATAAATATAAAATATATAAATGTAAATATGTATATTTCGTTAACATTTAACTAGACCCAACAGCATTATAACTCATGCCTGAATAAAGCTTATTTAACAAATATATTTTCTTCATAAGGCACATCATAGCTTGGCAGTGCTTTGGAACACTTGACAAAATTTTATCACTATGGATGGGGGCCATTTTTAACAGCAAAATCACTGACAAAAAAGTGCAAAAATGCAAAAAAAAAACCCAAAAATACACTAAATAGACCATAAAAAGGATACTTTTTCAGTTTGGAAACTGAATCAGGAGGACACAGCCTCTCTTTGTTTGACCTCAGCTGGGAATGTGCCTCTTGGCACCTTCAAATCAATTTTTTTGCTGTTCTGCACATGTCTGCAAATGACAATGAGGACACTGTGAGTATTGTTTTGGGGGTTATAAATAAATTTTAGTGAGTAGGTGCATTTGCAAATTCAGAATCCATGAATAATGAGAATGAACTCTATCGTTTTTTTCTTGGCAAATCTCATCAGGAGATCAAAAGACCCTTTTACAAACATGTAAAATGAAGTTCAAAAATAAAATTAGGGATAAACTCTAAGAAAGATAAAATATTAGAATTATATTACTTTATAGTGATACTTTTCATAATATTGAAGGAATTGATCATTTTCTGGTAAAATATGGAACACTAAGATTGACTCAGAAGTGGTATAGTTGAATAACCATGGTATAAATTGAAAGTGTTTCTAAAGGATTATATCTCTGAAGTTTTTAAAGCAAGATGACTGTTGCTTTCCATATCAGACAGTTTCATTCAATTTAATAACCATTTCTTTTCTTTTCTTTTCTTTTTTAAGATTTTATTTATTTAAGAGAGAGAGAATGAGAGAGAAAGCACATGAGGGGGGGAGGGTCAGAGGGAGAAGCAGACTCCCTGCCGAACAGGGAGCCTGATGCGGGACTCGATCCAGGGACTCCAGGATCATGACCTGAGCCGAAGGCAGTCGCTTAACCAACTGAGCCACTCGGGTGCCCTAACCATTTCTGATTTTAAAAATAAACTCTTCCAAATTGGGCATATATATTTCTATGGTAAGATAATATCTAACTTAAAACAAAGCCAATAGTATATTTAGTCATGAAATATTACAGACATTTCTATGTAAGTGAGAAACAAACTAAGAATGTTTTGTTTCAACATATGCTAAAATGTTTTTGAATTTCTAGTTGACTTAGGATGATCTGAAACAGACTGTACATATACGCATATGAAAGGAGAAGGCAGAATTATTATAATTTCCAGTCAATATTTATATATCTTATTTGGAAATCCACAAAAATAAACCAAGAAATTATTGAAATGAAAAAGTTTATTAAGGTAGTGATATATAAAATAAATATTAAGGAATCCTTTAATTTTTTTAATACCAGAAAAAATTTATGACAATATGTGAAAATGATGCAACAAAAATGGAATAATATAAGAAAATATGTGTGGTGTAAATGAAGAAAAATGTAAAATTGTATCGAGTGACACACAAAAAAAGCCAAAAGAATCTAAGGGTTTAATGCAATAAGATTTTTTTAGCTTTCTAAATTTTCTAAAGTTCATTTTGAAGAATAAACAAATAAGAATATCTAAAATAATAATGAAAAAGTATTGATAGGGTACCTTGGAATGAAAATAGACTCATTACTAGCTAAGATTCAGTTTTTCATATTAAATAGAGGAGTAGAACTTAGGATAAAATGAGCCTCACGAATCAGTGGAGAAAGGAGAAATAATTCAAGAAATGGTGCTGGGCAATCAATACGGTTTTCACCTCATACTACATTTCATAATTTGAGATTTAGGAAGAGCTAATTATAAAAAATTAAAAAATGATAGAAGACCAGAATACAGAAAGAATACTTATAATTTAATCATTTGGCAATAAGAAGATGACACGTTTTTTTTTTCAAAAATGGCAAAATATTTGAATAGGCACTTCATTATGAAGACATTTGAATGGAAAATGAACCAAGGAAGAGATGCTCAACAGCATTAATTATCTGGGAAATGCAAATTTAAATGACAGGGAGATAGCTCTACCTGTTAACAAGTGCTCGGTGGAAAGAGTAGAAGGCTGGTCTGAGAACAGCATGTGAAAGTTGATGGGGCTTTACAGGCCACATTCGTGAGTATGTTCAAGAAGGTAGTAGTAAGATCAGTACATGCTCAGTCAGATCCCACAAACCAGCGTTTGGTAAACTGTGAGCCAAAGGAAAAATCTGTCTTACAAACTAACTTTGAATGCAGATGAAGCGTTTTTATTTATTACATTTAAAGATTGCAAAAAAAAATACATGTACATTAAAAAATAGCATGTCACAGACCACATGTGGCCCAGAAAGCCTAAAATATTTACTACCTAGTCTTCTATTAAAAAAGTGTACATATTCCTACTATAAACACTGGAAACTAACTAATGAAAGCACTCTTTACCCTAAGATCCCTTGCTGAGAGAAACCTGCAGAAAGTAGAGTCCAAATTGAGCAGAACTATTGGAACAAAAGCAAAAGACAGTTTAGATAAGATTGAAACAGGAGAAGAGAGCCAGCAGATCTTTGAAAATACAACTGCATATGCATTTTCGTACACTTTTGGGACAACACAAAGGAGAGATCTGGAACCAAGAATCTAGGAAATTTATTTTGTCTCACTGTCTCATATTAAGAGTGTAGAAAATTTATCACCCTAAAATGTGAGACCCGAAGAATAGTGTCTTCATTACTATTTAAATCCATAAAGTTATTACCAGGCAAAAGTGAGGAACAGAGTAAAATTCCTAGAGACAATGCTCATAAAAATAAAGGATATTCTTCACCTAATGTTTCAAAGTAAGCTTAAAGGAATTAAGAAATCAATGGAAACTGGGGCACCTGGGTGGCATGGATGGTTAAGCATTGGGCTCTTGATTTCAGCTCAGGTCTTTATCTCAGGGTCATGAGTTCAAGCCCCACGTTGGGTTCCATGCAACATGGAGCCTACTTAAAAAAAAAAAAATTGAAACTATGAAAGAATAGAATACAAACTACAAAAGGATACAAGAATACAAAAGAAAACAACAAAAACTGAAAACTAAAAAAAATTCGAAAATGAAGACTAAAAGGAACCAAAAGTAAATACACACAATGCATAATGTCTAAAGAGCAATATAAAGTTAAAAGGAAAATTTTTAAGTAAATTAGAAATGAAGAAAGAGATTAAATGTGTTTGAGAGAAAGCAACAGGTAGAGAAGACAGGGAAAGATGATCCAACGCTAGGATCAAAACCCTGAAAAATCAGTCAAAGGAATGAAGCAGGAAAAAAACAAATGTGTATGTGTGAGTGTGATTATAATAATCCAGGAAAACTTTTCTGAAATAAAGGATTTTTAAAAATTAGCAAAAGAAAAGATAAAATGCTAAAAATTTAGAAATAGCACAAAATTAGAAATAACAGCAAAAGACAATTATTAATAGGTGAAATTACAAAATTAAGAGCATCTTATGAAAATAATCTGAAAACAGAGAAATTGATAATCTTCTAAAAATATACAGCCTCACAAAATTAACTCTACTAGAGACAGAAAGTGAAATAGGCTATTTACCCTATAAGCAAATGATCTAGTGTTAAGTTTCCACAGACACAAAAATATCAGGCCAGATGTTTTCTTAGGGAAATTAACAAATTTTCTTGTTTTTCATGATCTTGAAAGTTTTGAGGAGTATTGGTCAGGTATTTTGTAGATGTACTTCTACTGGAATTGTCTGATGTTTTTCTCATGATCAGAATGGAATTACAGGTTTTGGGGAAGAAGATCATAGAGATAAAGTGCCATTTTCATCACTTCACAACAAGAATACATACCATCATTTTAACTTACTGCTGCTGTTGTTGACCTTGACCATCACTTGCCTGAAGTAATGTTTCTCAGGTTTCTTCGCTGTGAGGTTTTCTTTCCCCTCCATTTCCATGGAATATTCTTTGGAATAAAATGGCTATACACAGGCCACACTTAAGGAGTGGAGATTTATGCTCCATTTTCCTAAAAGCAAAATGTCTACATAAATCTTTTGGAATTCTTCTGCATGAGGGATTTGTCTCTTTCCCCTAATTTATTAATTTGTCTACCCTTTATATCAATATAGATGCATACATATTTATTTTATATTTCGTGTTATAATCTAATATGACATTTTGTTGCTCAAATTGTTCCAGATTTGGCCATGGGGAGCTTTTTCAGTTGTGTCCCTTTGAGACACTTACTATCATAAATGGTGTTTTGTTAATTTCATTACATTTGGCTCTGCAAGTTGCTCCAGTCTCATCTTGTATATTTTCTGTTCTAGATTAGTCCTAGAATCAACCATTTTCCAAGGAACCCTGTTATTTTTGACTTAGTCTTTTAGAACCCACTCAATTCTAAAGTTACTTAGGTCAGCATCATTTCCCCATTCCATGAGGTTGGTTTATATATTGATTACACAGTTAGATTCTCTTGTCACAGTCTGCATTCTTTCTAGGATCCTCTGACCTCGTCAATTATTTTTAAAAAAATTTTCATGCCTTAAGTTTCAAGCTTTTTATGCTCTAAAGTTCTGTGGGTTTGACAAATGCATGTCACATATCTACATTTACTGATAATTGGTAGGTAAGCAAGGGGAGACTACTACGTAGACAATTATCTTACCTCTGAACAGTTAGTTTTAATTTTTTCTTCCTAATCTATATGTAGGAAAAATCTAGAATAAAAAATATTTTGCCGGAACTGGCAGGAACCATCTTTGCTCTACTCATTGGGTGAAATTTTCTTTGGCTTTATCGTATGCAGTTGGTTTCCCTTTTCTGTGTCCCAAAAGCTTTAAATAGATTTTTATTTTGTTTTGTATTTCAGTATAAAGGAGCTTTTGTCATAAAAGAAGACCGCTGGAACAATAAATCTTTTTAGATCCAGTATTTTAAAATGGAAAAAAATCCCTTAAATCTCATCTTCTTGGGTTCAGTGTCATATGGTTGAGTAATAGACATAATGCAATCCTGTGACAAAACTTGGGATTTCCAGGTGAAAAATTGGCTAGTGTCATTGACGATTGATATACCACAGGAAAAGGGCACAGTCACCACCAGGAGGGTCTTTGTCTTTTATCAAGGCAAGGATCAGTGAATACGTGGTTCTGAGTTTGTAAAGGGTGCTCTTTATTTCAGATGTTCTGCCCATGCAGAAGAGCAAAGAAGAAAACGTCCTACCCAGGCAGAGCTTGGATTTGTCAAGTGTGACTTACGGCTATTTATTTTAGTTGCTATTTGAGTAATCAGTTTTGTCCCTTGACAGTCTATACTACTATTTAGTTTTGCCAAGTTTTTAATAATGAAAAGAACTGGATTTGAAAATTGAAATGCCTCCAAGAGTGTATGTGACTGTGCCTGGAAAGATATAAAGGAGAGGAAGGGAGTTCTCTAGAGGGGGCAGTTGTCTGTTTTGACTTTCAATTTCCTAGCGCTTGAAACATAGTAAGTGCCGAAAAAAATGCCTTCGGGTAAGTGAAACAGTACATCACGTGGTGTCATCATTACAGAATCGTAGTGGGAATGGAGATGCTGCAATACATACCCATTGCAACTATTTGATAATTCAGAAATGGGATCAATGAGGGTCTGACAACTTTCCTACCCCTGTAATAGCTCTTCTGTCTGCAGACTCAGGGTTCTTTGGTTGTAAGTGGCAGAAACACATTTGTTGTAGGCAAAATGGTGGATCGGTTACTGCTATGGACTGAATGTTTCTGTGCCCCAGCCCCAAATTTATATGTTGAAGCTCCAGTCTCATAAACCTCAATGGGCCTGTATATGGAGATAAAGCATTTGTAAAAGTAGTTGAGTCAAAAGGGTAGGGCTCTGATCTGATAGGATGAGTGTCCTTTTAAGAAGAGGAAGAAAGACCAGAGCTCACCCTCTCTCTTTGCATGCACAGAGGAAAGACCACATGAAGATACAGCAGGCAGGCAGCTCTCCGCTGCATGCTAGGAAGGAAGAGAGATCTTACAAGAAACCAGATTGGCCAGCACCTTGATCTTAGACTTCCCAGCCTCTGGAACTGTGGAAAATAAATTTCTGTTGTTTTCAAGGCTCTGAGTCTATGACATCTTGTTATAGCAGGCCAAGCAGATGGATACAGTCACTCACGTGGTAGAAAAGTTAATAGCATAACTCATAGGCTTGTAGGAAGTCTAGCCTCAGGGAAAGCCACCAAGACTTGCTCAGTCATGCTCTCCATCTTTTTCTGTGTGGGCTTGTGCCTGCTTGATTTTGTCCTGTTGAAAGACTCTCCATGTGGCAGAAAAAACCACTCACGCTCAGATTTACCTTCTCCTATTCCAGCAATCCCAACAGCAAGTTCTGTTTCCCATGTCTAAAAATCAGCCCTGGAGAAGGACTCTGATTAGCCCCCTTAGAACAGGGGCTCACACTTTAGGATACATGTCTCTCATTGAGAGGATAATTAGTTATCATTGACAAGGTTGCATGCCCATTGCTGTCACTGTGTACAGAAGAGCCAGGCACAATCCCATCAAAACCATGTGTAAGGGGTTAGTGGTGGTTTTTTAAAGGAAAGGATGCATTAATATGAAAGGACATTGTCTACTCCATAGAGGCTGGGCAGCCATATCTGTGATTTGGGGAAATTGAAGCATCTCCAAATTAATGTTCAGGGACTCAGAATCAGGCCATATTTTGACTAGTACAGCTCTGATGGTGCTTCACATTTTCAGAAATTAGGCTTCTGTCTAGTTCCTGAAACCAAGTTGTTGTCAAGTACTTGGGTTCTGAATGTTTTAACACTGTTTTATCCCCATTTCCGTAGGCTTTGCCATGATCACAGCTCCAGTATTCCTAATTCCTCTTGACTTGAAATTTGTCAGGAAGTAGAATTCCATGCTTGGGGGGGCGGAGCAAGATGGCGGAGGAGCAGGAGACCTGGATTTCCTCTGGTCTCAGGAATTCAGCTGAATGGGGATCAAACCATTCTGAACACCTACGAACTCAAAGGAGATCGAAGAGGTGAGTAGCAACAACTCTCTGAACAGAGAAGCGACCACTTTCTGGAAGGTAGGACGTGCGGAGCAGTGAATCCGAGGCGATATTCGGGAGGATAGATGGCGGGGGAGGGGGCTCCGTCGGCCGCTTCTGGCAAGTGCTAGAGCCGCGGAGCACAAAATCGGACCTTTTAGAAGTCGGCTCCGCGGAGGGACGTCGCTGCAGTGGCTAAGCGGGGGGTGGAACCCTCGCGGGACAGTGTGGTCTCAGGACCCTCGGGGTCACAGAAAGACCGGGGCTGCCTGAGTGCGGCAGAGCTCCCAGGGATCGGAGCGGGGAAGCCGGCTGCAGAGACGGAGCCGAGGCGCGGGCTCTCAGCTCGGGGTGGCCATAGACTGTGATCCGCGGCCCAGTCGGGCCACTGCTCCTCCAGCAGGGACCCCACAAGCGGCAGATCTGGGGGGACTCCCCTTCCTCCCCCGGGAGGAGCGGCGCGGGAGCGCACCGCAGGGATCTGCTGGGTTTGGAGACTCCGCACGGGGTCGGGTGCCAGAGATAGAAACGCTCGGTCACAGGCCGGGTGAGCACGGAGTGCGGCCGGAGACCGGGGACACGGGAGTGACTGCTTTTCTCTGGGGGCGCACTGAGGAGGGGGGCCCCGAGTTCTCTGCTTCTAACGGGCGGAGATTGGGAGGCCACCATTTTCACTCTCATCCTCCAAAGCTGTACTGAGAGCTTGCAGGGAACAAAAGCTCCCGAGAACAAACCCGAGCCGCTTGCTTAGCCCGGACCGACAAGGGCGGGGCAATTCCGCCTCCGGCAAAGACATTTGGGAACCACGGCAACAGGCCCCTCCCCCAGAAGATCAGCACAAACAGCCAGCAAGCCAAGACCAAGTTTACCAATCAAGGAGAACGGGAGAACTCCAGCGCTAGGGGAATACTGCACATAGAATTCATGGCTTTTTTTACCATGATTCATTAGTCTTTCAAAGTTAACTTTTTTTAACTGTTTTATTTTTGAATTTTTCTTTTTCCCTTTTTCAACCAACATCTTATCAATCCCTTTTAAAAAAAACATTTTTATTTTTCATTTTTAGAGTCACATTCTATCCCTTCATAGTAGTTGCTCTTATTTTTGGCATATATATATATAAGTTCTCTCTTTAAAATTTTGAGATAGAGTTTCTTCTAACAGATCAAAATATACCCTAAATCTCTAGTGTATGGCTTTGTTCTAGTCTCCTGCCTGATCACATTCTCTCCTTTTCTTTCTTTCTTTCTTTTTTTTAATCCCCTTCTTTCTTTTTTCAAGCACCTTATCAATCCCTTTTTTAAAATTTTTTATAATTTTCATCTTTACAGTCATATTCCATCCCTTCATTGTATCAACCCTTATTTTGTACATATATAAGTCTTTCTTCCTTTAAAATTTTAGGAGGCACTTTCTTCTAACAGACCAAAATACACCCCAAATCTAGTGTGTGGCACTGATCTATGCACTAGCCTGATCATACTTGACCATATTCTGGCAAGTGATAGAGCCTGTTTTTGTTTGTTTTTATCTGGCAAGTGATACAGTTCTGTTTCTGTTTCTTTTTATCTTTTTCTTTCTCTTTCTTTTTTCTTTCTTTCCCTTTCTTTTCCCCTGGTTTCAGGTCTTTTCTGATTTGTTTAGAGTATATTTTCTGGGGACATTGTTAACCTGTTAGCATTTTGTTCTCTCATTCATCTATTCTCCTCTGGACAAAATGACAAGATGAAAGAAATCACCTCAACAAAAAGAACAAGTGGTAGTACCGTCTGCCAGGGACCTACTCAATACAGACATTAGTATGATGTCGGACCTAGAGTTCAGAATCATGATTTTAAAGATACTAGCTGGGCTTGAAAAAAGCATGGAAGTTATTAGAGAAACCCTTCCTGGAGAAATAAAAGAACTAAAATCTAACCAAGTCGAAATCAAAAAGGCTATTAATGAGGTGCAATAAAAATGGGGGCACTAACTGCCAGGATAAATGAGGCAGAAGAGAGAATTAGTGATATAGAAGACCAAATGATGGAAAATAAAGAAGCTGAGAAAAAGAGAGATAAACAACTACTGGACCATGAGGGCAGAATTCGAGAGATAAGCGATACCATAAGATGAAACAACATTAGAATAATTGGGATCCCAGAAGAAGAAGAAAGAGAGAGAGGGGCAGAAGGTATATTGGAGCAAATTATAGCAGAGAACTTCCCTAATTTGGGGAAGGAAACAGGCATCAGAATCCAGGAGGCACAGAGAACCCCTCTCAAAATCAATAATAATAGGTCAACAACCTGACATCTAATAGTAAAACTTACGAGTCTCAGAGACAAAGAGAAAATCTTGAAGGCAGCTCAGGAGAAGAGATATGTAACCTACAATGGTAGAAATATTAGATTGGCAACAGACCTATCCACAGAGACCTGGCAGGCCAGAAAGGACTGGCATGATATATTCAGAGCACTGAATGAGGAAAATATGCAGCCAAGAATACTATATCCAGCTAGGCTGTCATTGAAAATAGAAGGAGAGATAAAAAGCTTCCAGGACAAACAAAAACTAAAGGAATTTGCCAACACAAAACCAGCCCTCCAAGAAATATTGAAAGGGGTCCTCTAAGCAAAGAGAGAGCCTAAAAGCAACATACACCAGAAAGGAACACAGACAATATACAGTAACAGTCACCTTACAGGCAATACAATGGCACTAAATTCATATCTTTCAATAGTTACCCTGAATGTAAATGGGCTAAATGCCCCAATCAAAAGACACAGGCTATCAGATTGGATAAAAAAACAAGACCCATCAATATGCTGTCTGCAAGAGACTCATGTGAGACCCAAAGACACCCCCACATTGAAAGTGAGGGGGTGGAAAACCATTTACCATGCTAATGGACACCAAAAGAAAGCTGGGGTGGCAATCCTTAGATCAGACAAACTAGATTTTTAGGCAAAGACTGTAATAAGAGATGAGGAAGGACACTATATCCTACTTAAAGGGTCTATCCAACAAGAAGATCTAACAATTGTAAATATCTATGCCCCTAACATGGGAGCAGCCAATTAGATAAGGCAATTAATAACAAAAGCAAACACATTGACGACAATACAATAATAGTGGGGGACTTTAACACCCCCGTCACTGAAATGGGCAGATCATCTAAGCAAAAGATCAACAAGGAAATAAAGACTTTAAATGACACACTGGACCAAATGGACTTCACAGACAGATTCAGAATGCTCCATCCTAAAGCAACGGAATACACATTCTTCTCTAGTGCCTGTGGAACATTCTCCAGAATAGATCACATCCTAGGTCACAAATCAGGTCTCAACCAGTACCAAAAGACTGGGATCATTCCCTACATATTTTCAGACCACAATGCTTTGAAACTAGAACTCAATCACAAGAGGAAAGTCGGAAAGAACTCAAATACATGGAGGCTAAAGAGCATCCTACTAAAGAATGAATGGATCAACCAAGAAATTAAAGAAGAATTAAAAAAATTCATGGAAACCAATGAAAATGAAAACAACTGTTCAAAATCTTTGGGATGCAGCAAAGGCAGTCCTAAGAGGAAAGTATATAGCAATACAAGCCTTTCTCAAGAAACAAGAAAGGTCTCAAATACACAACCTAACCCTACACCTAAAGGAGCTAGAGAAAAAACAGCAAATAAAGCCTCCACCCAGTAGGAGAAGAGAAATAATAAAGATCAGAGCAGAAATTAATGAAATAGAAACCAAAAGAACAGTAGAACAGATCAACGAAACTAGGAGCTGGTTCTTTGAAAGACTTAACAAGGTTGATAAACCCCTGGCCAGACTTATCAAAAAGAAAAGAGAAATGACCCAAATCAACAAAATCATGAATGAAAGATGAGAGATCACAACCAACAGCAAAGAAATACAAACAATTATAAGAACACATTATGAGCAACTGTATGCCAGCAAATTAGATAACCTGGAAGAAATGGATGCATTCCTAGAGCTGTATCAACTACCAAAACTGAACCAGGAAGAAATAGAAAACCTGAACAGACCTATAACCACTAAGGAAATTGAAGCAGCCATCAAAAATCTCCCAAGAAACAAAAGCCCAGGGCCAGATGGCTTCCCAGGGGAATTCTGCCAAACATTTAAAGAAGAATTAATACCTATTCTCCTGAAACTGTTCCAAAAAATAGAAATGGAAGGAAAACTTCCAAACTCGTTTTATGAGGCCACCATTCCCTTGATCCCAAAACCAGACAAAGACCGCATCAAAAAGGGGAATTACAGACCAATATCCTTGATCAACATGGATGCAAAAATTCTCACCAAAATACTAGCCAATAGGGTCCAACAGTACATTAAAAGGATTATTCACCACGACCAAGTGGGATTTATCCCTGGGCTGCAAGGTTGGTTCAACATCTGCAAATCAATCAACGTGATATGATACATCAACAAAAGAAAGAACAAGAATCATATGATCCTCTCAGTAGATGCAGAAAAAGCATTTGACAAAATACAGCATCCTTTCTTGATCAAAACTCTTCAGAGTTTAAAGGATAGAGGGTACATACCTCAGTATCATAAAAGCCATCGATGAAAAACCTACAGCGAATATCATTCTCAATGGGGAAAAACTGAGAGCTTTCCCCTCAAGGTCAGGAACGCGGCAGGGATGTCCACTATCACCACTGCTATTCAACATAGTATTAGAAGTCCTAGCCACAGCAATCAGACAACAAAAAGAAATCAAAGGCATCCAAATCGGCAAGGAGGAAGTCAAACTCTCACTCTTTGCAGATGATATGATACTTTATGTGGAAAACCCAAAAGACTCCACCCCAAGACTTCTAGAACTCATACAGGAATTCAGTAAAGTGGCAGGGTATAAAATCCATGCACAGAAATCAGTGGCATTCCTATACACCAACAACAAGACAGAGGAGAGAGAAATTAAGGAGTCCATCCCATTTACAATTGCACCCAAAACCATAAGATACCTAGGATTAAATTTAACCGAAGAGGCAAAGGATCTGTACTCAGAAAACTATAAAATACTCATGAAAGAAATTGAAGAAGACACAAAGAAATGGAAAAACGTTCCATGCTCATGGATTGGAAGAACAAATATTGTGAAGATGTCAATGCTACCTAGAGCAATCTATACATTCAATGCAATTCCCATCAAAATACCATCCACTTTTTTCAAAGAAATGGAACAAATAATCCTAAAATTTTATGGAATCAGAAGAGACCCCAAAGAGCCAGAGGAATGTTGAAAAAGAAAAGCAAAGCTGGCGGCATCACAATTCCGGACTTCCAGCTCTATTACAAAGCTGTCATCATCAAGATAGTATGGTACCGGCACAAAAACAGACACATAGATCAATGGAACAGAATAGAGAGCCCAGAAATGGACCCTCCACTCTATGGTCAACTAATCTTTGACAAAGCAGGAAAGAATGTCCAATGGAAAAAAGACAGTCTCTTCAACAAATTGTGTTGGGAAAATTGGACAGCCACATGCAGAAGAGTGAAACCGGACCATTTCCTTACACCACACACAAAAAGAGACTCCCAAATGTTTGAAAGACCTCAATGTGAGACAGGAGTCCATCAGAATCCTAAGGGAAAACACAGGCAGCAACCTCTTCGACCTCAGCCGCGGCAACTTCTTCCTAGAATCATCGCCAGAGGCAAGGAAGCAAAGGCAGAAATGAACTATTGGGATTTCATCAAGATAAAAAGCTTTTGCACAGGAAAAGAAACAGTCCACAAAACCAAAAGACAACCGACAGAGTGGGAGAAAATATTTGCAAATGACATATCAGATAAAGGGCTAGTATCCAAAATCTATAAAGAACTTCTCAAACTCAACACCCAAAGAACAAATAATCCAATCAAGAAAGGGGCAGAAGACATGAACAGACATTTTTCCAAAGAAGACATCCAAATGGCCAACAGACACATGAAAAAGTGCTCAACATCGCTCGGCATCAGGGAAATCCAAATCAAAACCTCAATGAGATACCACCTCACACCAGTCAGAATGGCTAAAATTAACAAGTCAGGGAATGACAGATGTTGGCGGGGATGTGGAGAAAGGGGAACCCTCTTACACTGTTAGTGGGAATGCAAGCTGGTGCAGCCACTCTGGAAAACAGTATGGAGGTTCCTCAAAAAGTTGAAATTAGAGCTACCATATGACCCAGCAATTGCACTACTGGGTATTTAGTAGAAAGATACAAATGTAGGGACCCGAGGGGGTATGTGCACCCCAATGTCTATAGCAGCAATGTCCACAATAGCCAAACTGTGGAAGGAGCCAAGATGTCCATCGACAGATGAATGGATAAAGAAGATGTGGTATATATACACAATGGAATATTATGCAGCCATCAAAGGAATGAGATCTTGCCATTTGCAATGACGTGGATGGAACTGGAGGGTATTATGGTGAGTGAAATAAGTCAATCAGAGAAAGACATGTATCATATGACCTCACTGAGGAATTCTTAATCTCAGGAAACAAACTCAGTGTTACTGGAGTGGTTGGGGGTGGGAGGGATGGGGTGGCTGGGTGATAGACATTGGGGAGGGTATGTGCTATGGTGAGTGCTGTGATTTGTGCAAGACTTTTGAATCACAGATCTGTACCTCTGAAACAAATAATGCAATATATGTTAAGAAAAAAAAAAGAAGAAGATAGCAGGAGGGGAAGAATGAAGGGGAGTAAATCGGAGGGGGAGACGAACCATGAGAGACGATGGACTCTGAAAAACAAACTGAGGGTTCTAGAGGGGAGGGGGGTGGGGGGATGGGTTAGTCTGGTGATGGGTATTAAAGAGGGCACGTTCTGCATGGAGCACTGGGTGTTATGCACAAACAATGAATCATGGAACACTACATTGAAACTAATGATGTAATGTATGGTGATTAACATAACAATGAAAAATTAAAGGAAAGAAAAAGAATTCCATGATTGGATCTACTCCTTTGAGATCAATTTTCTGCCTTTTTGATTCCTGAACATCATTTGCTTCTGGATTCCATATTGCCATGCTATGTCTACAGTATATTTAGTATAAAACCCCATTTTCCTCATGTTACACTCATGTGAGGTTGGTAGATATCCTGGAATAATACTTGCTACAATATCTGACCAAGCTGGAGGAGGACTCTAGAAGCTTGCAATGTAGTTGAGCTTCTCCTGCTCCCCTTACAGACTACTTTGAGTAGGTGCACTGACTTCAGGTTCCTCTCCATCCTTTTCTGCCTGTTAAAGCTTTACCTGAGATAGAAGAAATACTATTTATAACTTTTACAGCATGTATACCGTAACTTTTGCTATTCACATTTTATGTAGTTTCCTCTGATATTAATTCTGGACTTTGGCCAGTAGGACATGAGCAAACATGACACAAGCAGAGTCTTGAGAATCATTTGCATACTGGGATATTATACTGTTGGACTGTTCAGTCTTGGATTCCTGAGGCACTAAGTGAAGATGTCTGGCTGCACTATTGGAGAGACCATGTGGAGAGAGAGAGGGAGGAAGAGAGAGAGAGAGAGAGATGTTCGGACAATGGGAACAGTTCCAGTGGTTCCATCCATCCTAAGTAAAGTACCATACAGGCAAAAGAAGTTATCTCGGATAATCCAGCCCTAACAGAAGAAATGCCAGCTAAAGCCTACCTAGACTGCAAAATTGTGAGAAATAATGAATCATTATTGTTTTAAAGCCCCTAAATCTTGCAGTGGTTTGTCGTACATGATAGATAATGAAACACACTGCTTTTTGTCAAATTTGGAGATGCCAATCTTTTGTCTTTGCCCTACCTTGGTTCCATTCCAGAAGTCAGGATGAGTGGTCATTTATGAACAGATGTTCCTGCCATATTTCTGATGGAGTAAGGAGGTAGCATGTCAATGTATCAAAAACCTTCACTCTCTGTGGAGCTGGGAAAATCCAACTCTATTTTCTGTCCAGTGGAATTGACATCTGTATGAGGTTTTGTAAACTGGAAGATGTTGGCTCTTACAGATTCAGTTCTTTCATATAGTGGTTGAGAGAATTTAATGCAATGATGCACATAAAGCATCATGCCAAGACTTGATAATCTATCCATGGTGGCTGTCATGTTTATCAATCTTACTTCTTTCTTCTCAGGTTTTACAGACTCTTGAATTTTCTCTGTGGCCCTCAGAATGCAGATACCTAACTAGGGGTTTGCAGTTGGAATGAGGCTCTATCTCCGTCTAACTGGGAATTTCAGTCTTCTGTGTCTAACTTTGCAGGCACAACATTTCTAGAAGGATTTGTCAAGGAAGCTGTTTGGTTTGGGTTTTTGTTTTTTGTTTTCCCCTAATTTCTCTCCACACTTCTGAAACTACACTCCTACCATGTTCTCCTGGATGATCTCTTCCCTCAGGCTTCTACTGCCTGTTCTATAATCAAAGTGAATGCTTGATTTCCGTGTCTGGACTTCATCTTTTATTAGCCAACAAATCATTACCATATGGATTTGGCTATTTTCCCAGCTTTGGTTGTTTAGCTATGGCCATGACACCCAGCCATGTTACAAGCTACTCATGGAAGTTGTTTATGTCATTCAATTGCCTCACATCTAAAATACAATTTTTGACAGATCCACCCATTGCTCTAAAATATGTTATGGAGAGATAATTGGCTAATGTCCATGTAATAGCTATCTCTTCTTTGGGGTTTAGGTGTTGAAAATTTGAAAGAAATGAGCTGGCTAATGCACAGTATGATTATTAAACTTTTCTCCAAAGGTTATACTAGTTGAATATGCAATCTCAAATAACATTTAATTAAAAGTTAGAATTTCTAGTCCATGGAGTTTGGAGCATCAGAATTGTTAATTAAACCTGTTTTTGCACTGGTATATTTTCAAGGATTATTAACCGACAATACAATTTTTTAAAAACCTGATTTTTCAATCAAGCCACTAACTAACTTTGTGCCTTTAAGTAGGTCACTTAACTTCTCCAGGCTTCAATCTGATCACGTATGAAAGAAAATGTTACATATACCAATACATTTGGATTAAATCCTAAAAAAAAAACCTAAAAAGAAATAGAAAGCCTCAATACTTTTATAACCATTATATTAGTCTGCTGAGGCTTCTATAAAAAATACCATAGTCTGGGTTGCTTAAACAACAGAAATTTATTTTCTTAAAATTCTAGAGGTTGGGAAGTCCACAGTCAAGGTGCTAGACAATTTTGTTCCTGGTGAGAATTCTTCCTGGCTAATAGCTGCCTTCCCACTGTACTTTCACATGGCAGAAAAAAAGTAGCTGTTTAACAGCTCTTATAAGTACACTGATCCTTTAGGATCAGAACTCCACCCTTATGACATGATTTAACTTTAATTACTTTCTTACTCCAAATACAGGCATACTGGTTGTTAGGCCTTCAACATATACATTTGGAGGGAACATAATTCAGTCCATAGCAATCATTAAATTAAATTGCTAGAAGAATACAAGGAAAATATTAAGAAAACACAAGGAAAATATGGTTTCTGTGAAACTTTAAATGAAAAGATCATTTTATTTTATTTTTAAAGATTTTATTTATTTGAGAGACAGAGCAACAAGCAGGGCGAGGAGCAGAAGGAGCGGGGGAAGCAGACTCCCCACTGAGTGTGGAGTCTTACCTGGGGCTCAGTCCCAAGACCCTGCGATCATGACTTGAGCCAAAGTCAGGTGCTTAACCGACTGAGCCACCCAGGTGCCTAAAAGATCATTTTAAGCTTATACAAACTCTTTCAGAACCCAGGAAAAGAGTGAATATTTCCCAAATCATTTTACGGAGCTAAATAGAACCTTGATTGCAAAACCAACTGAGGACAGCATGAGCAAGAAAGTTATCTACAAATCTCCCTTGTGAATATAAATGTATAAATTGTAAAAAAAAAAATTATCAGCAAACCAAATCTAACACTATATAAAATGATAACATAAACAAGTTTTAAAAAAGATTTTATTTGTCAGAGAGAGAGCACAAGCAGCGGGAGCAGCAGCCTCCCTGCTTTTGCAGGACTTGATCCCAGGACCCTGAGATCATGACCTGAGCTAAAGGCAGATGCTTAACCGACTCTGATCCATCCAGGCATCCCTATAATAAACAAGTTTGGTCTAATACAGAAATCCGAGAGTGGTTTAATATCAGAAAACCTACAGATGTCATTTATCTCATTAACAGATGAAAGTAGGAAGATAATATATAACCACCTGAAAAAATGCAGACTTATTTTTTAAAAATCATCATCCTTTCATGAGAAACACTCAGTGAAATATGACTATGAAGAAATGTTCTTAACTTAAAGATATCTAACAAAAATTGAATGCAAATATCCTTCTTCATGGAAGATTGTTTGAAGCATTTATTTAGAAACTAGGAATAAGATACAGATGCCCATGTCACCTTTTCTGGAGGGCCTAGCTAGCGTAAGAGAATATATTGTACAAAATGCCTAAGAATTGGAACTAACAAATCTGTCAATGACAAAGGTGCTATGATTGAATACATAGAAAATGCAAAAGTATCTACAGTGAGATTATTAAAAACAATACAGGTATTTATCTCAAAGTGGAGTCTGAGAAAGGGGCTAGGATGCATGGCTTTTTTTGGGTGGCGACCTCAGGGAAGTAGCAGTGAAGTGGCTGGGAGAATGGGACAGGGGGTAAGAAAAGCCAATATATGGTGTGTTATTGAGTTAGCTATTGCTGTGGGCAACTGCAGTTTAATTCCACTGATGACTCTCTGAAGGTCTGTGTAGACAGTGACTTAGAACTATCCCTCCAAACATGGGATGTTGGTGGAGAGTCACCAAAGTATATGTCTGAGGTAGGATCCTGGTATTACATACATCAAATTTCCCACCACTGTTGGGCTAAAATTGGAAACAGGATGACAAAATGTGATGCAGGCCCCCCAAGCATCTGCTGCAGTGACTGGATAAAAGACCACTATAAAAAATAGATTGGATTTCTATATACAAGAAATAAACAGAAAACAGAATTAAATATGTGCTAGAGATGTATAGAGAAAGTTATGAAAATTATAAACTTCCTTGGAAGTCCATGTATGGCTAAATAAGTGGAAAGATTTACTAAAAATGTACAGATTCCATGTCCCTCGTTATGCTCAAGTTCATCTCTGCTCAGCTGAACAGTTACCTATGGTTGCATCTGGCAACGCTGGACTCTAGGTCACGTGGTCCCTTAAGAGGGGAGAGTTCTTGTAGGAAAGCATAATAGACTTAAGTGATAATACGTGTACTTTTAAAAGTGTTCAACAAATACAGAAGAAGAGTCTTCCTTTATCACTAAACCCACATTTCAGTCCCAAGAGGTAACCCCAGTGAGGGAGTTACTATATTATTCTGCCAGACATTTCCTGGTTGCCCTCAGATCCCGTCTCTCGTCTGTTCTGTGTGGCGGGGAACTCCCTGCCCACCCTCTGGTTTATCCTCAGGTTTCTGGGAAGGTTTGGCCGATGGACTATACTGGCAGGACCCTGAGTGGTGCCCCTTTGGCTTCAGGTGGCATTTCTAAGGCAAGGGCACCTCCTCTGTGGTCCTGTCTTCCTCTCGGGGGCCCATCGTGGTTGCAGCTTCTCTGGGGTGGCTCCAGCACCAGGGATTTGGTAACACTCTCCTCTCCGTGTTCCTCCAACCAACGGTGATAGAGACTTCCTGTTTTTTTGCTAAACTCTGCAGCATCTCACCCTACACCATTTGGCATCTCAGCTTTTGTCATCGTCTGTTCCACAAGTGTGTTCAGTTCTTATGTTGGAAATACCCATGGTAGTCTGTTCTCTGTCTGGACACTGACGGATACACAACATTCTTCCAGAAATTTTCTAAGATTCTATAGGCATACGCATATAAGTAGCCTTTTTTATGTAAATGAGCCATAATGGTTATGCGTTGCCTTTCTATTTTACCATCCAGCCTGGAGATCTTTCCTATTAGCCTATATGTAGATTGACAGCCGTCAATTTTTTTAAATAGCTGCAAGTCATTCCGTTGTAGTGACATACCGTAGTGTACTGAACCGGGGTTCTACTGGTGGAACTTGAAGTCCCCTCCAGTTTTATGTTATTAATCACACTGCTACCTATATACATATATACACATCATATATGTGGGGACATTTGGAAAGCTGAGAGAAATTGCCACGCTGGTTTCCGAAGAGATGATCCGAATTTCTACTCCAAGTCAACGTGTAGGTGTACTTGTTTCCTCATGTTCTTCCTCATTCTGTGTATTTTTAAACCTTCAGTCCTTTCAAATCTGATAGAGACAGAAAAGGCCAGATCTCATTTTTTAAGGGCAGTTTTCAAGTGATTCATGTGATAAAGGGGACCTGTGTTCTTCTGTAGAGAAGCCCTGGGCATGACCTGGAGTCAGAGGTCAAACGAAGCAGTAGCCTGCCGTTGCCCGCACGACGGCGGGAAGCCCAGACCAGGGCCCGTTGCCCGCACGACGGCGGGAAGCCCAGACCAGGGCCCGTTGCCCGCACGACGGCGGGAAGCCCAGACCAGGGCCTGTTGCCCGCACGACGGCGGGAAGCCCAGACCAGGGCTTGTGCAGAGTATAGAGACGCTCTGACTTCAGTATGGGCCCGGAGCAAGCTGATTCTGAGGACACAAGCTGTCTTGTGGAGGGGTGGTGTGTGGGGTGTGTGTGTGCAGGGGTGCTGGCAGGCTTCTGTTGTATGGGATTTAATGTTTCCTCCCTGGAACATGAAGGTCAAAGCCCACCCTAAGCCCTCTTGCTGGAGAATTTCTGTGGAGTCAGCGTTAAATAGCTTAGACTTCCAAAAGAATTAACTGCTAAAGATGAGCTCCTAGAACAGTCCCCAAGTGAGACTGTGGTTTTAGGCACAGTCAATAGGGTTTTTCTTCATGGGATTGCGAGTCCCACACTGAAGGCTTGATGAAAAGGTTATTCTCTCCTGGAGGAAGGAAGAGCAAGCCTTGGGCTGCAGTTGTAGCCCTGGGAGTTCCAGATTGTGCCTGGTAATGAAGTGGGCGGTGGCAGGTGGATGTAGGGGTAGAGGAGCTTGGGATGCAGGGAAGAAACTTCCAGAAGGACAACCCAGAAGTGGTTGTTGGGAAAAGAGTCTACTTGAGGGAGGCTGATCTGTGCAGCCCCACCATCCATGTGGCCTTCTTTGTTGGTGGCACCGCCATGTGTAGGTTGGCCAGGGGAGGGAGAGAGCAGCCAGGCAAAGGTGGGAGGGGGAGTTTTCTGAAGCTTACAGCTGCCCACTTCATGGATTCACCCTTGCCCCTGCCCCAGGACCCTTCAAAAGCTACAGACTTAGTGTTTCTCCATTTTAAGGTGGGGTTTTTTTTTTTTTTTTTTTCCAATGTCTTAGCAGAGAGCTCATTCTTTGCCATCTGTGCGCTCTTCCAGTTAGCTTAAATTGGGCAGGGTGAGGGGACAGGGGAAAGAGACTGGAAAACAGAAGAGATGTGAGCGGTGGGAAAAGAGCAAGGAGGACTGGAGGGAGAGGAGGAGATCCAATGCCTCTTACCTATAAGGCTAACCCCCATCGAATTGTTGGAATCCGTTTTCCCTGCCAGTCTAAGTCACGCATATGAGGTCCCCTTTATTCCTCAGCTACTGTTCATCCTCAGCGGCCTCTGATTTTTGAGGAGAACTCTTTTTGTCCCTATAGGTGTTAGAAGTGGGATTGCTTCTTTGTTGTCTATGTAGATAAAGCTCTTTCTGAGTATCTAAAATCTATTCAGTCAGAGAGAAACCTCTACTTTTCTAAGCACCCTCTCCCCTCTTCAGGAATTAAGTAACCACGAAAACTGCCCTGCTTTCCAGAGGTGCCCACCCATCCTGGACTATGCAGTGACCTCAGAGCCTTGGACCCTGGAGGTAAACAGCCGCCTCATCGCCTTGACTCCACAAGGATCGTCTTCTGGGGGGGGGGGGCGGGGGGGAAGAAATCATGGCCTGCTAAACGGAACAGGCTGAAGCTGGAAAGGAAATGAATGGTATTTTCCTGCTTCTAGGAGCCTATTACAAAAATAGAAGCTGAAAGTTAAAAAAAAAAAAAAGAAGAATTCTCAGCTGTAATGTGATGCATAGAACTGAAATTTCCCTTAAGAATTTTCGTTTCAGGAAAACCATTCTTGCAACTTTTCACAACATCCTGAGTGTGGGGTATTGAAATCCTTAATAAATATCATCTTTAATTCAGGACAGCTGAGTCAACAAATGTGACTGTCACTCTTGGTTTCCTCCTCCTTGCCATCTTGCAAGTAAGAGGAAGTTTCAGCTAGGCCCCCTGAAATCCTTTCTGGCTAACCCTCAATTGCCTTGGCCTCTAGGCTAGATATTGCTTAACTTGATTGCACACCATTTCAAATATTTTGCATACTCGCCCACAAGTTATTTAAAAATAAAAGGAATCAAAGCAACCAACCTATGACCCCTACTCTTGCTGTGAGAAAACACAGCTGCTATAGGAAGCCCATGAATTTCCATCGATACCATTTTCATGGTTGCATTAAACAGCCCATT
This sequence comes from Eumetopias jubatus, assembly GCF_037043125.1. Classification (NCBI taxonomy): domain Eukaryota; kingdom Metazoa; phylum Chordata; class Mammalia; order Carnivora; family Otariidae; genus Eumetopias; species Eumetopias jubatus. The sequence goes on from NW_028274819.1 coordinate 109,015,541, forward strand.
TCCCTGCAGGAGCTGGGACGAGTCGGACACGAGGAAGCTTGACTGTCAGGGATTCAGAGGTAATAGGTTGGCTGAGAAGCAGGGCCACGCTCCTCCTGCCAGGGGACTGTGCAGCTGGAGTTAATACACATCAGACGAGATGTGACACTTTCAGAAGCACTGGAGAGGCGTTTAACTCAGGCCAGACCTCTGCTGCATGAGCTCCCTTTCCCCAGTCGGCCTGTCTGTGGTGAGAGCGGAATTTATAAAACACCACAGTGAGGCTGGCAGGCTGACAGCCTGTGGGAATATTGGAAAGAGAAGAGGTGAGATTGTCTCTGTTACTGGGCCCTGGTGGAAGTGGGCTTGGACTCATCCTTCTCTCGCATTAAGGTGATGTGTAAGGACAGGGATGTACTTAGGACTTGGATTACTCAGTGTTGCCTGCATGCAGAGAGGGTCCTGTGGCTGGTTCTGAGCAAAACGTAGAATGCAAAGGTGCTAAAAGGCTAGATCTCCCCAGATACCATGTTTTAACAGTGAGCTTGCAAAGATATTCTTTATAGGTTTGCTGCCCAGCCTGGAAAGGGGCACATAGTGGAGATTTCATGCAAGGAAAGACAGGATACTATATTCATGCAGAGAGAGATAATTGACCAGGCCCCCTGTTTTGTCATTCTTGTAGCATCCACTGCTCTTGGTAGGATGGTCCTTTATCACTTGCCTTGAGTATTGCAAAAACTGTTAACCTTGGTCCTGTCTCAGGTTTTTCCCTATTCCATATTTCTGGCTGCAAGCACCACACACCATGCTCTGTGCTGGGGATACGTGTGGAGAGGCAGCCTCTTCCCTTAAGGCTCTATGGTGTATGGGGAAATCACCAGGAAAGAGACCAATTAACTGCAATTCTAGAAGAGTTGCCAAAGACAAAGAATAAAGTTCTGAGAGACTGTCAAGCATTTTTTTCTTCAGTAAGTCCCTTAAGTTTATTAACTATTAATTTTAAATTCATAAAGTAGTTTCTTTATTTGTAAATAGCCAATTAGAGTCTTCTGGTAGGAGAAGTAGGGTTTATGGTCACCCGTAGGCAGTGGTCAATAAAAAGTCATCTCCAATATATAAGTTTGGGAGCAAGGCATTCAAGTCCGTGCATCAAAAAGAAAATCATGAATATATAAGCATATGTCACTCATCATAAGCAAATACATTTCCAGAACTTAATTTCTCTTAAACCTCTCGGCTTATATGATAACTCAAGGCAACTCTTCCCTTATACTTATGGTTCCCTTAAATTTAATACGTATCTACTAAATATGTATTCCCGTGCGAATGTCCATGGCAGGCACCAGCAGCAAATTGAAGAGGCAGCGAGAACAGGCTGGGAGGACCTGTGGCTACACAGCTCGGGCCGGGGAGCCAGAACATCAGGTTTGGGATAGGCTGATTCGCATTCTAGCCTTTCTATTAGGATCTGATGAATCCTTTAAATACATTTTTCATTAGACACCCAGATAACCAGAAGACATATGGTACCACCGTTCCACTGGCATTTATGAACAGAAGCAGCTGCTAAGCAGACTGGCATTTTTAAAAAAGGAACAAGTGAGCCTAAGGGGATCAAAATTGTTATCAATCAGTCCTGAATTCTTCAGCCTCGCGCAGGTCTTGAACCAGCCAGAAGGCATGGAAAGAGTACACAGAACTGGCTTTGCTTTGCAGATTCTGGCTGGGAGGGTTTCACCTGTGACAGGAGCAGATGGGATCCTCTTTGGGCCCATGGGCCTCCATTATGACAATATATATGAATAGATCCTGTTTCTAGAGGCACAGAGCTGTCCAAGAGGCTCCCGGGAAGATGGAGGGATGCTAGTTGGCCATGTGGGTCACGGGTGGGGGTGGTGGAAGGTGGTAGGGATTGATCAGACTGCCCTTGTGCTGCTCTCTTAGTTCTCAGAAGCAGTTCACTTCTCATTTTGTAAATTAAAACCATGGCGACTAAACTGGGAACAAGGCCAATCAACCAAATGGGATGATTCACACTCTCATTAAGAGTTAATTTTTTTCTCAACCAACTAATTTCAAATTATTAGGCTCCATTTCTGTAACCTTGTTTTTCCTCCCATGTTAGGCAAATTCCCAAAGTCTTCTGGATCCATCTCTGTTTCATTTGAAACTCATATTACGATAAACATATTGTTTATGGAATGTTGAGCAGGTACGAAGTGTTGCGCTAAGTGTTTTGCATTCACCATCCAATCTGAGTCTTGTCAAGGGAAGTAAGGCTCAGAGAAGGTAAACAAGCTGCCTGAAAGTTTACCAAGCCAACAGGTGCAGAACCAGGATTTTAATTCCAGTTTCTCTTACTCCAAAGACATTCTCTGACTCTTGCCATTCAGTACTTGAGGAGTCATAATTGCTGAGGTCTTTCCCTGACCCCAGTGGGATCGTAGACAAGGATCACCAAAGGCTGTGAATTCAAAAGCTGAAAAGGAAGAGAGGATGAATTTTATGAAGGATTATGTAACCCTCAAAGGATTCAGTGTGAGCCTTGGGCTGAATTTCGCATCTCGGGTAGGGGGAAATCAGGGTAGCGCTGCCTTAGGACTCCTGGACGTTTGGCTGCAGGGAACAAAGGTGCAGAGACCAAGGCTTGCTTGGAGTACATTCTTTGACTTGAGTTCTGCAGCTAAATGAAGAAACTTACTGCCAAAGCTCCAACTCCTACCTGCTCTGGAAAATATTTCATTCTCCTCCAGAGCCAGGTTTTAAACACGAGGTGAGCGGTCCTAAAAAGGAAGGTGCAGCAATCATTCTTTTGAAAGGAAAGAAATTTTAATATCCCCTGACCAAAAAAAAAAAAAAAGATGTGCTCCCTTAAGCAGCTGAAATAAATAAAATGGTCAGCTGATTTCTTTATAAATCATCCAAGACCATTTTGTCAGGCTCTTCCTCTTCGTCCAAAGGTCCAGACAAGCAGCCCAGCTTCATTTCCTTAGCTCTCAGTCTTTCTAAGGAGGGGAGGGTATCAGGACTGGTGCCTCCCGGAGACTGAAGAAGGAGTCCTACTCTCCCAAGCCCTGTCGATAAAAGTTCAGGATTAGCCCTACAGTCTCTGCATTTTCTGTTGCTTGATTTTGAGAACAAGTCACTGCTGACAATGGCTGACACACTTTGTCCATTCATGCAAGTGATCACAGGGCTTTGTTTTTGCTGAGGGTCCAGCTTCCTCCAGTGAATCATGTCTCACGCTTTTATACTTCCTTGTCTCTAGATGCTTCCAAGCACACTATCTCATTAAATCCTCACATGTTGTTATTATCCTCAGATGATGAAGTGAAAGCTCAAGTTCATAGGGCTTGTAACACGCCGAGCAGGACTGCGAACTCAGGACTGTCTGACCCCAGAGGCTGGGCATCCTAACCATTACGCGACACTTGTCTTTTACAGATGTGGAGATGAGGGCTTGAGAAGGTGTGTCAGCCCGCTTGGCGCAGACCCAGTAACAGGGCACACACTCAATTCTTGTTTTCCATTCCAACTCTCTGCCTTAAAAAAAGAAGGTGATACTATTTTTATTTATTTATGTATTCATTCCTTTTTAAAAATAAGCTTTACTTTTTTATGCCAGTTTTAGATTTAAAGAAAAATTATGAAGATGGTAGAAAGAGTTCCCATATACATGTCACGCAGTTTCCCCACTATTAACATGTTACATGAGTCTGCAACATTTGTTACCATCAATGAGCAAATATTGATGCATTAGCAAGAACTAATGTCTATATTTTATTCAGGTTTCCTTAGTTTTTACCTAATGTCCTTTTTTTCTATTTTAGGATCCCATCCAAGATACCACATCACCTTCATGGACCATGACTTCGTAGGCTCCTCTTGGCTGTGACTTTCCTTGCTTTTGATGACCTTGACAGTTTTGAAGAATGCTGGTCAGGTATGTTGTAGGATGTTCTGTTGGGATTTGTTTGATGTTTTTCTCAGACTAGTCTGTCATCGGTTTTTGGAAGGAAGAGCCTCCAAAGGAAAGTGCCATTTTCATCACGATCCTATCAGGGATAGATCCTATCAATACAAATCATTGCTGTGGAAATTGATTTTCATCACCTGACTGAGGTGGTTTATGGCAGGTTTCTCCACCGTAAAGTAATTCTTTTTTTTTTTTTTTTTTTACCCCTTCCTTACTGTACTCTTTGGAAGGAAGTTACCATACAGCCCATGTTTAAGGGGTGAGGAGTTAAGCTCTGTTTCTTTCAAGGTGAAATATCTACATAAATAATTTGGAATTTTTTCACACAGGGGATTTTTCTCTTCCGCCCGTTTATTCATATCAGCATGGATCTATGGATATTTATTTATTTTTGACATGAAAGCTTATCTTGCCTACCACAGCAATAAGAAAGTAGTTTAGTACAGCTGCATCTTGCTCTAGTCAAGTAGTAAAAATTTCTGGTTATTCTGAAGAGGTAGTGGTGTATCTAGAGGGCATGGTCCATCTGTGGGCTGTTTCCTGACTCATGAAAGGGTTGGTGCCGGAAAGTATCCTTCATTTACTGATGAGGAAATGTAAGACAGCTGTGGTGATATCACTGGCCCAGTTCATTTCTCACCTGCGCCATTTCCCCTCAGTGCCCCCACCTGGCCAGATACCAAGGGAGCCTGTATCTTCCCTATGACTCAGAGACCTGTGTCCATTCCTGACCTCAGTTAAGACAAGCAGTTTACACCTCACAGCACCCACCCCGACCAGGATGCTCTCAACTTTGCAACATAATGAGGACAAGCAAGCCATGATCTTTCCTTTTAAAATATTTATTTATTTGAGGGACAGGCGGCGGGGGGCGGGGAGGAAAAGGGCAGAGGGAAACAATCTCAAGCAGATTCTCTGCTGAACATGGAGCATGACATGGGGCTTGATCTCCTGACCCTGAGATCATGACCTGAGCTGAAATCACCAGCGGGACGCTTAACGGACTGCGCCACCCTGGCGGCCCCGTGATCTTTCCTTTTAAAGCACAGAGGAAAGAACCAGGTAATCTTTGACGTCCTGAATCTCCTTGAGGAATGGGAAGGATGTGGTGTTCTTCCTTTCCCTTAAGTACCTACTGTGTTGTGTGGGGCCCGTTTTGGTAAGAGGAACCAAATATATCTGGGCAGCAAGCAACCTTTAGTGTGATTTGTGCAGATTTTCAAATTGAAATGATAAAATCTTGGGATCTGTACCTGCCCGGCATGGGAGAAACCAATTAGTAAACCTTGGCAGCAAGAAGGAAATCTTATCTACCTACCCGTGCTGTCCATATTCATCATCTCTGCCCCACACTGTCATGAACGAAGGTCTCCTCAGCATGTCCTGACACTTGCCAGCACAGGGTGCAGTGGAACCCTTCCCTTTCCTCTCTCCCAGGACTTTGGTAGAGAAAAATAATTTATATGAAGAAACAGAGATCGGCTCTCTCTCATTTCGAAAATCTCCATACAGGGGCGCCTTGGGTGGCTTAGTCCATTAAGCATCTGCCTTTGGCTCGGGTCGTGGTCCCAGGATCCTGGAATCGAGCCCCACGTTGGGCTCCCCGCTCATCAGGGAATCTGCTTCTCCCTCTCCTTCTGCCCCTCCCCCCCAACTTGTACTCTTGTTTTCTCTCTCAAATAAATAAATAAATAAAACCTTTAAAAAAAAAGGAAAACCTCCATATGCATGTAATTCTTACAAGAATAGTCTTGGCTTTCAAGCGTCATCATTTGGGTAAGCTCACTCTGCTGATCTGGAACTTCCCCAGGGTGTCAGAAAGTACCAACCGCATTTCCTTTCTTATCTGGCGTGCTCCAAGAATGAAATTGTTTTGTATCTTTATTTGATACTCTGCCTTTCTGGGACACATAAAGTGTGGTCCGGTCCGGTGATGCAGACAGTCCTGGAGGGGCAGAGAGCTGGCAAATAATACTTGGGTCTGTTGGTGGAAGCCTGACCTTCAAAGAATGACCTCAGTCAATCCGCATATGGGGAGTGGAGGATTCCATCTAACACTACTCTCGGGCGGTGTAGACTAGTGGGGAACCACTCACATGAAACTAAGAGATTGGATTTTCACTCCTGCTCTGTCCCTTATCAACAAAATGACCTTGCGCAGTTATTTAACCTCTGTGAATCTCTGTTTTGAAATGCTTACTTTATGTGATTTCTGTATGGATTAGATGAGACAAGGTATATTAAGTGCCTGAAGCATAGTAGGGGATCCATACATAATTGTTGTCATTGTCATCATCAAATTGTTGGCATTATATTTCTATGATTACAGTTCCAAGATTCTGAAATCCACATGGTATATTCCAACTCCTCTCACTCTGGGTTTGGCTTCAGTAAGAAATTTCACAAAGGAAACTGTCTCTTCCAACCTACTATCACTGCACCATCGCTTTGAATTATTTTCCATGGTAGGCTGGTTTGTTCAGACACATTCTCTCTCTCTCTCCTGATTTTATTTATGTTCAGCAAAGAACGTTTATAAGATCACTGGCCCTGAATGTGATATATTCACAGCTCAAATAAAGAAATGGGTATTGGTACATCGGGATTGAAACCAGGACCATGACTTCACAACTTGGAGCAGGGCTAAATTATCCTAGCAGGTATTGGCCTGTGCTGGAAGAATGTCTCTGAGCCTATAGAAGGTTCACTCACTTTCACACCTTGGCGTGCTTCCTTTTCCTCTGTCTCCCCATGAACAAAACAAGCTCACTTGTTCTTGTTGATCTATAATCTCTATTGGAGAGAGGTTAAAACTGCTTTAAGGTCTTACCTGACACACAGCCTTAGACTCTCAGGGCTCATAGAGACATCGCTAGTACTTCAGTCCTCACTATCTCTGTAATAATTTGGGGATCACACATAGACAGCTGGTGTATGTTTTTACTTTTCTGCCGGGTTGAGCTGCTTGCCATAAAAATGCTTTTGACTTTCTTATAACGCAACATTTCCTAGCAGCCTCTCCATAGTTCTGGCTAGGGGCCTTTTTGTCACGACACCTTTTCTTTGCCCTCCAGACTTTTCAAACGAGTAGACACTCTGCCTGTTCACGCCTTGTCCCATTTGCGTTCTGCCTCTTGTCTGCACCGTGATTTTGAAGTCGCTCGTTGGGAGGCCGTGCTCTTAGTTGTCTGACGATGCTCCGGCACATTCCCTTCCCTCAATCCCGTCTTTCTTCCCGGTGTATGTGACGCTCTGCGTCATCCTTCTCCTCCTGCAATGACTTGCTTGACTTCTAACATTTTATACTGCTCGGATTCTCCTGCTACTTGTCAGATTATGCATCCAACCGCGAGGCTGATGTTTCCTCCTTTGCCCACCTTAAAAATGTAGGCATTTCCCAAAGTCCGTGTTCTTTCACCTCCCTGCCCACTCCTGTTCTCATCGTGTGGTCCGTCACCACGGCTTCAAATGTCACCTTCTCACCAATGGCTCCCAAATCTTTATCCAGATCTTAACTCTCTCCCAATCTCCTGTTTTCTCGGTGCACTTTCTTGTTGTTTTCACCTTTGGATCTTTTGATACCTCAAACGCAACATATCTAAATCTCAATTTATCATTTACAGGTTTTAAAAAATTATTTTAATTTTCTAAAAATTTTAATTCCAGTGTACTTAACAGCCAGTGCTATATTTGTTTCAACTCTACAATATAATGATTCAACACTTCCATCATAGGTTTTTGAATTGTGGTTTCCAGACCCCTCAGGTTCATGGAAATGCCGTAGGTGCTAACTGGAGGTGGGGCTAGTGGTTGTGAGAACGAGGGCCCGGTTTTCCAATTCAACTTACCTGGAGCACCTTTGTTCTTTTGTTTGATATGTGAGACTTCCAAGCAAGATTTCATTTTTCTCAAGGGTGACAGTGTTGAAAAAATGTTTGGAATCCACTGAGTTACCCACATTTGTCCTGAACTCGTTCCTTTTACTCTTGACTTCTTAAAATTTCCGTTATTGTTACTAGGAAATCACAAACTTAAATGCCTGCGGGTGCCAAGTACAAAATGGAAGTGAGTGAAATTCCCTGAGTCTGAGACAAAAGAGAGTGGTGGCAGTTGTGATGTGCTGAAGGTAACATAACCACCGATATAGGCCTTCAAATGAAAAAGTTCACTCTGAGTGGGAGCCATAAAATCCGTATCCGGAAGTGTCATTTTCGTGGGAGTTATACATTTGCAAACTTTGGGTAACAATAGTATACTAATTACTCAGGCTGGACATCTTGGAGGAATGTCTCTTCTTCCTTTTTTCCCCCCATCATCAGTTTTCTTGTCATTTCATTCATGGCCAAATGTAAGGCTTCTCTCCCCACGCTTCCTCATCTGTCCTTTTCATCTTATTATTATTGATCTTGGTTCAGACTCCGTATTAGCTTGCTCGTGGACTATGTCTTTGCCTCTCCTTCTGAGCTCTCCTGCATCCTCTGTTCAAAATGTGTCCACATTTGTCTATGGTGAGAAGCCAATGACCTCAGCTTGGTTTTGGAGGCCTTTCCCTTTCTGCCTTATCTTTGCTTTTCCACAGAACCTACTTCTAATCATCCTCTGATATTTGCTGCCTTCTGTATCTTGTTTTCTACTATAGTTATTTATATTCATGTCTCAGTTATCCTGCCAGTTGGTGAACTTTGACTATTTTATTTAATGTAGGTAGGCATTCTTTAGTAACTACCATGTTAAACAGGTAATTTGGATGTGTTTTAGGTGCTTTGGACATGGTCTTTATCCTCAAAGAGGTCCTCGGTGAGGCATGAAGACAGTCATGCAAACAAATAATTAAAACATTGAGTCATTAAGGCTGACAGTAAAGATCTGTCTAAAATGCTATGGGAATGCAGAAAGGGGAATCCTTAATTCTGAAGAGGTTGTAGGATGGGTGAAGGATCATGGACAGTGACTCGTGTGCAGAACTTAGAACGAAGTCCCCTTGGTGTAGGAACCACCAGGATGGAGGGAAGAGAAGGAAAATAACTGTAGGCATTCCAGATGGCCGAAACCAAAAATCTTGGAAATAATATAATATACGGAAATGTGGGAGGTTTTAGGGCTGTTTGCCTGGAGAACATTTGAAGAGAAAATGGACTCTTCCTTAGGTAATAATAATGACTAATATGTGGAATTTATAGAGAAATTTTGGGTTCAATGTGATCTTTTCTGTAACTAAAGGCTCTGACCTTGGGCATGAGTTGGTCCAGTGGTGCACTCTGTGTCAGGTGGAGGCTGCATGAGCATCAGAAACTATGGGAGGGTAGATTTCAGAATGGAAATTTTGAGCACAAAACACTTGGAAAATAATTTTTAAGGGTGTTTCTGTACTGGCCAGTGTGACTATTTTGGCCAAATTGATTAGAGCATTATTAGACTAATTAAACCTATTGGTCCTGTCTATACTCTTAGCACAGGAAAGGCTCTCTATGTAATTGTGGAATCAAATCCAAGTGGATGAATAACCTGTCTGTGATCAATAGACTAGTTTCTAAGTAGGAGCTTTGTAGAATATTTTCAGTTACTTTGCTTTCCAAAACTAGAAACCGGGGATTGGGAAATGGGCACTTTTATCTCCCGCTGGTGGGAGTACAAATTAACACCACCTTTCTGCAGCGTAATTTGGCTTCACATATAAAAAGTTTCAGCATGTTCTGATCTTTTGACCCTAGTACTTCTATGTACAGTAGCTCCTTCTAAAGCAATTATTATAGCTTGTCAAAGTTTTATTGATAAAAATGCTCATACCAGAAGTGCTAATAATAGGAAGAATTGGAAGTAATCTAAATGTCCATCAATATGTAATTGGTTAACTAAATCATGGTCCATCTGTACAATGAAATGTTATTTAGCTACTAAAAATAACATTATAATAGAACACCGAACAACACTGGAAACACCTTCACAACCTATTGTTAACTTTGAAAAGCAAATTTCCTAAGTACTGTAATTCTACTTTTATCTTCCATATGTATTAATTGCCGAGCTGTGTCATTATAGACGATATAATTTTTTCCCACTTATTTGTAATAAAAATTTTTCTACCATAAACATACACTTTTGTAATAACTAATAAGGGTATTTAAAAAGCCCTCAAACTTGTTTGTGTTGCCTTCCCTGCTCCTTTGGAGTTAGAACAATCACACCTACAATATGGAAGCCATGGGGTGCAAAACCCAGAGGTCAGGCCACGCTGGAGGGACAGAGAGGTCCTAAGGTTGGGTTCAGTCTTTCTGGCCAGGAGGACACCCCCCTCTCTTTAGCCCAAAGGCTGTCTTCCTCCTCTGCATTATATTGGCTGCAAACTCTACAAGGAATTGTCTGTCCTTTCAACTTTTTCCCCCTAAATGACTCACTTCATTTGCACTTCCTAAAGCCTTGCTGTGCTTTCCCTCTTCTCCCCTTCACTCACGTCCTGATTGTCTCACTGCATCCACAAAGCTAGTGCTGGGCAGTACCTGAGTGAACAGACAGGTAAAGTAGGTGCTCTTATGGAGTCAGTGTCAAGAATAATTCATCTGCTTAGTTGCGGGTAGGGACCTGGACTTATGCTGCTTTTGCTGCTGAAGTGAGCCTCTTGGCTTTCATACATTTGCTACCTGCTCTCCCATGGAAGTGGGTCATACAGGAACAAGTGCATCATGTAAGGAGCTGAGCTGTACCTCCATCTGCCTCTCTGACAAGGTGACAAGGGTAGAGAGGCCTCCTGGGGCAGGTTAAGATGGCTTCATTCTTTTTCTGGTAGCTGGGATCAGGACAAAGTGACTTCCCTGCTCTGAGTTTATGTGATTTCATGGTGATTCTGTTCTTCTCTCCCTTACTAGAAACAGAGATCACACTCAATATAAACCACTCTATTTTAACTTCAACATTACATTCAGGGAGAAAGTCTCAGTTGTGGGATCACATCTGTTCTATTTTATGTACTTTTCATTTTAAATATGAGCCATGTAATGGGCAGTGGTATCATGCTAGGGCAGCAACAGCGAAGAACCTCAGAGCTTGTAGGAAAGATGCTGTGTAGCAACTGTTCCTACATTTATTCAACAAAAACTTACACAGGCACTTTTGGGTCACAGGCAGATGATGGAGATAGAGTCATAATTTCTGCCCTTAAGTAGAAGAAATAGACTTTTCTAGATGAATCAAGATTACAGTCTGAAATGCAAGGGCAGAGGAATGCACGCAGGTTGCAGGAGCGTGAGGAAGTGCTCCTCGGGGGCTGGTACTGGAGGGAGGGTAGTGTTTGGGGATGAGGTGAGGCCTGAACTGGGTCTTAAAGAATGAAAGGAGGTAGGCAAAGACAGAGGAAGGGGGAGAAGACATTCCAGACAGAAAGCCACCATGAACAAAGGCGTGAGGTGTGAAAATACATAATGTGTTCAGGGAATCAGAATGTGACATGACGCAGGCTCTGGGAAGGACATGAGCATGCAGAGCTGGGCACAAACAGGTCTTGGAGGACCGCGTGGGCTCTGCGAGTTTGGACTTACCTTGTAGGCGGTGCGGCACGTTAAGGAGTTTTAGGCAAGGAAGCTCCATAATCATATTTGAGCTTGAAAAAGGTCATTTGGTTGACATGGTATTAAGTGGAAGGAGATTGGATAAAGGGGCCACTTAGGAGGTACCTGTTATAGCTCAGGGTGGGATGGAAAATAGAATCTTTAATGAAGGCAAAGGTAGTGAGTAGTTTGGAGATGTATTTAGGAGATGAAATTAACAGGGTTTAGGAATTAATTGGATGTGTGTGCATGATAGCACAGAATTGGGAATCCAAGGAAAGACCTGGATTTCACGTGACCATTGCTGCATGTAATGAGGGTCCCATGCCTCTGTGGGTTCCATTTTACAATGGGCAGTTAGTCCACAGTCAAAGTCTGTCTGGGTGTCTATTTTGCTCAGCAATAAGATAGAATGGTTGAAGGTGTTTTTGTCTCAAAAGAATATGAGGCAAACATTTTTCATCTGAATTTTTCTTTTTTTAAAATGAGGGTTGGGGGAAAATAAAAGAAGAAGAAAAAGAGTCTCTATTTTTTTTTTATTGTGTTATGTTAATCACCATACATTACATCATTAGTTTTTGATGTAGTGTTCCATGATTCATTGTTTGTGCATAACACCCAGTGCTCCATGCAGAACGTGCCCTCTTTAATACCCATCACCAGGCTAACCCATCCCCCCACCCCCCTCCCCTCTAGAACCCTCAGTTTGTTTTTCAGAGTCCATCGTCTCCCATGGTTCGTCTCCCCCTCCGATTTCTCCCCCTTCATTCTTCCCCTCCTGCTATCTTCTTCTTCTTCTTTTTTTTTTTTTAACGTATAATGTATTATTTGTTTCGGAGGTACAGATCTGTGATTCATCAGTCTTGCACAATTCACAGCGCTCACCATAGCACATACCCTCCCCAACGTCTTATCACCCAGCCACCCCATCCCTCCCACCCCCACCACTCCAGCAACCCTCAGTTTGTTTCCTGAGATTAAGAATTCCTCATATCAGTGGGGTCATATGATACATGTCTTTCTCTGGCTGACTTATTTTGCTCAGCATAACACCCTCCAGTTCCATCCATGTCGTTGCAAATGGCAAGATTTCATTCCTTTTGATGGCTGCATAACATCCCATTGTGTATATATACCACTTCTTTATCCATTCATCTGTTGATGGACATCTTGGCTCTTTCCACAGTTTGGCTATTGTGGACATTGTTGCTATAAACATTGGGGTGCACATACCCCTTCGGATCCCTACATTTGTATCTTTGTGGTAAATACCCAGTAGTGCAATTGCTGGATCGTATGGTAGCTCTATTTTCAACTTCTTGAGGAACCTCCATACTGTTTTCCAGAGTGGTTGCACCAGCTTGCATTCCCACCAACAGTGTAGGAGGGTGCCCCTTTCTCCGCATCCCCGCCAACATCTGTCGTCTGCTGACTTGTTCATTTTAGCCATTCTGACTGGTGTGAGGTGGTATCTCATTGAGGTTTTGATTTGGATTTCCCTGATGCTGAGTCCCTATGTTTTTATGAAAAGAGATACATTAAAAATTTTTTTGAATAGAATTATAGTCTCCCTGGTATCAAAGTATTATGGATTAATGGTCCAGATCAGTTTTAACTTTGGATGCAAAGAATTAAATGTTGGCAAGCAAATTATCTGTTACCAAAGGAGTAATTTGAATGCCTAAGTAGGTAAAACCCAAGGTAGTTAATTAGACTGAGTACTGCTGGGGATGGCTCTCTTTTGGAATATTGCCAGGAAGGATGATTAAGAATTTAGAAAAATTAATTTTGCATCCAGGGAAAGGTGAAAGACACCCAGTGATTCATTCAGTGGCTGTTAAGAATGATTTGGCATCTGAGCTATAAAACAAAACGCTGTCTTTGTGTGAATTATGTTGCCCCCCTGTGTTTCCCTGGTGGACACTGCTATGTCCAGGGCTTACCTTTCCTTCCACATGTTCTTTCAGTGTGGGGGAGGAGAGGATGTTGGGGGGGTGGATTATGAATAAATGAGAAAGGATTGGAGAAGCTGTACTTACTTTAGGGACCCCTTTGGAGGGTGACACCCCTTTTCTCCTTAATGGTGCTTGGCATCATCATGTGATCATGTTCCTGATATCTATTCATTTTCTTCCTTTTTCCTCTCTCTTCTCTCCTCTGTCTTCTCTCCTCCAACCTCTTTCCCCTCTCTTTTCATAAACTCAAATACTGTCCAGTAAAGTCAACATGTCAAACAGTACAAAAACCAATTTATTTCAGTTATGCAAAGTAAAGGGACACAGTCTGGCAGTTTGGGGCTCAAGAGCCCAGTGTTCTTAGCTATGCACCTTTCAGCAAGGTAATTTTTTTCTCTTGAATTCAAGAGTACAGGTAATAGTTTTTTGCTACTAAACCCCAATGTCTGTGTGGTTATGCTTGTTATATTGAAAAGTACCCTAGGGAGTAAACTCACATTGATAACTTCTAACTGTAAAAGTAGACATAACGTTTACCTATTCAAAGTTTTTACGATTTCAGAGTAATTTCTCTAAGCAAATGCTGTTAGAAAATGATACTAATATGTCAACAGGACAATAGGTCTTTGAGTTAAAAAAAAAAAAAAGCTGCAACAGCATGATGGTGTCAGTATTCAGTTCACAATCATGCTTCCCGTGGCTCTGAATGCCAATTAGTATGATGGAGGAATTGGTGACGCAAATGAGGGGTGTAAATGTCAACATCATTAATTACCTCTGGCTGTTAATTAGACAGTAGATGCATTACTAGAAAAACTCAGAATGTCCCTAAATCTGTTAAATGAATGTTAAATAAGCTTTCACATCCTCATTTTGATTCAGCAATGGAACTGTCAGTGAAAAGACAATGGTACATCTGAACAGAAATTTTATTATTATGCTCTCTTTGGATCCAATTAGTCATTTTTCTTCTTTGGTTGACTGGTATCCATTTCCCTTACCTAAAAGCATCCTAATTTGCTTTTAGAAAATAACCTCATTTTCATTGGGTATAATTTGATTGTAATGTTAAACTTGTGCATTGACCTTTCTAGCCAGAAGGCTAGGCATTTGACATTTAGGTCTGTGATCCATTTTGAGTTAATTTTTGTGAAGGATGTAAGGATGTTTGCATGCACTTGTCCAGTTGTTCCAGCACCGTTGGATGAAAAGATGATCTTTTCTCCATTGTATTGCCTTTGATCCTTTGTCAAAGATTGGTTGACTGTGGCTATGTGGGTCTACTCCTGGGTTCTCTATTCTGTTCTATTGATCCATTCATCTGTTCTTTTACCAGTATCTGTCTCATATTACTAGCATCTAGAACAATACCTGGCACATAAAAGGCTCTCAATAAACATTTGCTGCATGAATACATGCACATTATATGATTGAATTTCACAGTTATTTACCTACAATTATATATCTGCTAATAAATATTTAGTCTTTTGCAGTTGACATCTTTGTACACAAATGTGCAAGCCTGGTATTAGGGACAATTCTTAAGGGATATGTACATTGGAGATTGTGAAAGATATTATCAAATTTTCTTCAGAGAGGTTGCAACAATTACATTCCTCTAATAATGTATGAAAATATTCAATTTCCCATACCTTAATCTACATAAAATGATCTTTACAATTGATAGGTGAATAGCAATTATTTCAGTTATTTTGGTTTGTACTTCTTCAATTACGGATGAGGTTGGACATCTTCACATCCATGTATTCTGACTCATGTCCCTATATGGGGTTGTTGGCATCTTTTCACATTTATTCAATGAAAGTTTTTGAGAGAGTGTTATATTCTAGGCACTTTTTGAAGTGCTAAAAATATAGCAGAGACCAAAATAGACCAAAAATTTTGTCCTCACAAAGCTTACATTCTAGTAGTGAGAAACAGATATGTAAGTAAAATACATAATATGCCAGGGGAAGAAAAAGGAGGGAAAAAAGGAGGTTCTGGGAGTAGGGTACGATTTGTGATTTTAAATAAGAATAATCAGGGAATGCCTCACTGGGAAAGTATTTGGACACAGGCTTAAAGAAGGTGAGAGCACAATCCATAAGGTGTTTAGAGGGACAGAACACCAGGTAGAGATGGCAAATGCAGAAGTGACATATGCCTGTCAAGCTCAAGACCAGCAATTAGACCAGCGTGGCTGGAGTAGAGTGAGTAAGGGAAGTAGGAGATATGGAAGCCATATTGTGTAGGGACTCAAAACACCTTTTTATTCTGAAAAAAGATAGGAAAACCATTTGAATGGGAAGCCTTTGGAGACTTGTGAGCAGAAGAGTAGGTTGACAGAGTTTTAACTGGATCATATCAGTGCTGTTTGAGAATAGTTTGAAAGGAAGCAAGGGCACACAGAGAGAGACATGGGGGGGGGGGAGCTGTTGAAATCATCCAGGTAAGATATGATGGTGACAGGATCCAGGTAGCAGCATGTAGGTGATGAGAAGTGCTCAGAGGCTAACTATATGTTGGAATTAGAGCCAACAGGATTTGGTAACATATTTGATGTGGAACTTGAAAGTTATTTCTACAATAATAAAATCAAACCTTTGTTAAATGTGTTGGATAATTTTTATAGCATGTTAATATAGATTTCTTTTTTTCACCATTAACACATTTTAATTATTATGTGGTCTATTTGATCCATTTCCTCCTTTATGATTTTAGGTTATGTGTGCTCCCTGTAAAACCTCTGTATTTCAAATTATACAAAATATCCTCTCATTTTTCTCCATCTGGAATTTATTAGAATGTTGGGAGCGAATAATATATTTTTTAGTCCCTCATTAAATGGTCATCCCAACCATCCACTGAACAATCATATTTTACCCAATTAAATGCAGTTGCCTAATTATGATTTTATTTTATTTTTTTGTTGAGATTGTATTAAATCTTTAGATAAATTTAGGTGTGTGTGGTGTATACACACACACAGACATACACACACACACACACACACACACACACACACACACACACACATATATATATTTTATTATGTAACGATAGTCACCATACAGTACATCATTAGTTTTTGATGTAGTGTTCGATGATTCATTGTTTGAGTATGACACCCAGTGCTCATTGCAGTATGGGCCCTCTTTAATACCCATCACTGGGCTAACCCATCTCACCACCCCCCGCCCCTCTGAAACCCTCAGTTTGTTTTCCGGAGTCCATCGTCTCTCATGGTTCGTCTCCCCCTCTGATCCCACCCCCTTCATTTTTCCCTTCCTTCTCCTAATGTCCTCCCTGCTATTCCTTATGTTCCACAAATAAGTGAAATCATATGATAATTGTCTTTCTCGGCTTGTCTTATTTCACTTAGCATAATACCCTCCAGTTCCCTCCATGTCGATGCAAAAGTTGGGTATTCATCCTTTGTGATGGCTGAGTGATGGCTGAGTGATGGCGGAGTATCCCATTGTATATATGGACCACATCTACTTTATCCATTCATCTGAAGGGCATCTCGGCTCCTTCCACAGTTTGGCTATTGCAGACATTGCTGCTATGAACATTGGGGTGCATGTGCCCCTTCTTTTCACTACATCTGTGTCTTTGGGGTAAATACCCAGGAGTGCAATTCCTGGGTCTTAGGGTAGCTCTATTTTTAACTTTTTGAGGAACCTCCACACTGTTTTCCAAAGTGGCTGTACCAACTTGCATTCCCACCAACAGTGTAAGAGGGTTCCCCTTTCTCCACAACCTCTCCAACATTTGTTATTTCCTACCTTGTTAATATTTGCCATTCTAACTGGTGTAAGGTGGTATCTCAGTGTGGTTTTGATTTGAATTTCCCTGATGGCTAATGATATTGAAAGTTTTTTCTGTGTCTGTTATGTGTCTGTTATATGTCATATTTCTTCTTTGGAGAAGTGTCTGGTTCATGTCTTCTGCCCATTTTGTGACTGGATTATTTGTTTTTTGGAATTTGAGTTTGAGAAGTTCTTTATAGATCTTTGATACCAGCCCTTTATCTATAATATCATTTGCAAATATCTTCTCCCATTCTGTGGTTGCCTCCTTGTTTTGTTGATTGTTTCCTTTGCTGTGCAGAAGCTATTTGTCTTGATGAAGTCCCAAAAGTTCATTTTCCCTTTTGTTTCACTTGCCTTTGGAGATGTGTTTTGAAAGAAGTTGCTGTGGCTGATGTCAAAGAGGTTACTGCCTATGTTCTCCTCTAGGATTTTGATGGATTTCTGTCTCATATTGAGGTCTTTCATCCAACATCCTATCTTTTATCCAAGAACAAGTCATGTCTCTTTATCCATCTAAATCTTAGCTAATGTCCCTCAAAAAATACTATCTTCACATTTTTAGGTATTCCATTTTTCTATTGCTACAGTAAGTGGGATCTTTTATCAATGTAATTTTTAGCAGTTTCATTAAAGTACAACTATGCCATTAAACATAAAATTTATTCATTCTAAGTATACAGTTTGATGATTTTTAATAGATTTATACTTTGTGCAATCATGACCCAAACATTTCCCTCATGCCCATCTGCAGTCAGTCCCTGTACCCACCTCCACCTCCAGGGAATGATTGATATGCTGTCTCTATAGTTTTGCCTTTTTAGAAAATTTCTTATATTTTTTGAAACAGCTTCAGAAGAGTAGGCATTATTTCTTCTTTGAATGTTTGGTAGAATTCCCCAGGGAATCCATCAGGCCCTGGACTCTTGTTTTTTGGGAAGTTTTTGATCACTGCTTCAATCTCATTACTGGTTATTGGTCTATTCAGGTTGTCAATTTCTTCCTGTTTCAGGCTTGGTAGCTTATAGGTTTCCAGGAAGGCATCCATTTCATCCAGATTGCTCAGTTTATTGGCATATAGTTGTTGATAATAATTTCTAATAATTGTTTCTATTTCGTTGGTGTTACTCGTGATCTCTCCCCTTTCATTCATAATTTTATCAATTTGGGTCCTTTCTCTCTTCTTTTGGATAAGTCTGGCCAGTGGTTTATTGATCTTATTAATTCTTTCAGAGAACCAGCTTCTAGTTTCGTTGATCTGATCTGTGTTTCTGGTTTCTAATTCATTGATCTCTGCTCTAATCTTAATTATTTATCTTCTAATGTGTGGCTTAGGCATCGTTTGTTGCTTTTTCTCTAGTTCTTTAAGGTGTAGAGTTAGTTGGTGAATTCGGGATTTTTCTATTTTTTTGAGTGAGGCTTGGATGGCTATGTATTTCCCCCTTAGGACCATCTTTGTAGTATCCTATAGGTTTTGGACCAATGTGTTTTCATTCTCATTGGTTTCCATGAATTGTTTAAGTTCTTCTTTGATTTCCTGGTTGACTCAAACATTCTTGAGCAGAGTGGTCTTTAGCTTCCAAGTGTTTGAATTTCTGCCAAATTTTTTCTTGTGATTGAGTTCCAGTTTTAAAGCATTGTGGTCTGAGAATATGCAGGGAATAATCTCAATCTTTTGGTATTGGTTGAGACCTGATTTGCGACCCAGTATGTGGTCTATTCTGGAGAAAGTTCCATGTGCGCTCGAGAAGAATGAGTATTCTGTTGTTTTAGGGTGGAATGTTCTGTATAAATCTATGAGGTCCATCTGGTTCAGTGTGTCATTCAAAGCTCTTGTTTCTTTGTTGATTTTCTGTTTAGATGATCTGTCTATTGCTGAGAGTGGAGTATTGAGGTCTCCTACAATAACGTATTGTTGTCAGTATGACTCTGTTTTGGTTAACAGTTGGATTATATAGATGGCTGCTCCCATGTTGGGGGCATAAATATTTACAATTGTTAGATCTTCTTGTTGGGTAGACCCTTTAAGAATGATATAGTGTCCTTCTGTGTCTCAAACTACAGTCTTTAGTTTAAAATCTAATTTGTCTGATATAAGAATTGCTACCCCAGCTTTCTTTTGAGGTCCGCTGGCATGGAAGATGGATCTCCGTCCCTTCACTTTCAGTCTGGTTATATCTTTAGGTTCAAAATGAGTCTCTTGTAGACAGCATATGGATGGGTCCTGTCTTTTTATCCAATCTGCAACCCTGTGACATTTTATGGGAGCATTTAGGCTGTTCATGTCGAGAGTGATTATTGAAAGATATGAATTAATAGTCATCATGTTGCCTGTGAAGACCTTGTTTTTATAGATTGTCCCTGTAAATTTCTGTTGTATATCACTCTTGGGATCTTTCTCCTTTTATAGAACCCCCCCCTTAATATTTCTTGCAGGGCCGGCTTAGTGGTCACATATTCTTTCAGCTTCTGCCAGTCTTGGAACCTCTGCATCTCTCCATCCATTCTAAATGACAGCCTTGCAGGATAAAGTATTCTTGGCTGCATGTTCTTCTCATTTAGTACTCTGAATATGTCTTGCAGGCCTTTCTGGCTTGCCAGGTCTCTGTGGATAGGTCTGCCGTCATTCTGATGTTCCTCCCTCTGTACGTAAGGAATCTCTTCCCCCTAACTGCCCTTAAGATGGTTTCCTTGGTTCTAAGATTTGCAAGTTTTACTGTTACATGCTGGGGTGTTGGCCTCTTTTCCTTGATCTTGGGAGGGGTCCTCTCTGTCTCTAGGACACGAATGTTTGTTTCATTCCCCAGATTAGGGAAGTTCTCAACTATGATTTGCTCAAATATATCTTCTAGTCCTCTCTCATTCCCCACCCCCTCCAGGATTCCAATAATTCTGACATTGGGATGCTTCATGGTGTCACTTATTTCTCTGATTCTATTTTCATGGATTCTGAGTTTTTTTCCCTGGCCTCCTCTTTTCCCTTTTTATGTGTTAAATTGTCTTCCAGGTCACTAATTTGTTCTTCTGCCTCACTTACCCTAGCTGTTATATTATTTAGATTAGATTGGATCTCACTGATAGCATTTTTAAGTTCTGCCAATTCAGCTTTTATTTTTGCCCTCAGAGACCCTATGTTGCCATTATTTGATTTCTCCCTTCTAGCTATTGTCTTCATAATTGCTAGCCTGAATTCCATCTCCGACATCTTGGTTATATCTGAATCCATTTGTAAATCTGTGGCATAAGTCATAAGCTCTGAGTCTTTCCTATTTTGGGGGTTCTTTCTCCTAGTCATTCTGTTGAGGGGTGGTTGAGGGAATGTATAGAGTCCGAATTATTGACCACAACCCAAGCAAGATGCACCTGTTTTCTAGACTCATTCTATGAGGCCAGCATTACCTTAATCCCCAAACCAGGCAAAGACCCCATCAAAAAGGAGAATTTCAGACCGATATCCCTGATGAATATGGATTCCAAAATCCTCAACAAAATCCTAGCTAATAGGATCCAACAGTACATTAAAAGGATCATCCATCACATCCAAGTGGGATTTATCCCTGGGATACAAGGGTGGTTCAACATTTGCAAATCAATCAATGTGATAGAACACATTAATAAGAGGAGAGAGAAGAACCATATGGTCCTCTCAGTTGATGCAGAAAAAACATTTAACAAAATACAGCATCCTTTCCTGATTAAAACTCTTCAGAGTATAGGAATAGAGGGAACATTCCTCAAGTTCTTAAAATCCATCTATGAAAAACCCACAGCAAATATCATCCTCGATGGGGAAAAGCTGAGAGTCTTTCCCTTAAGATCAGGAACACATCAAGGATGCCCACTCTTGCCACTATTGTTCAACATAGTACTAGAAGTCCTAGCAACAACAATCAGAGAACAAAAAGAAATGAAAGGTATTCAAGTTGGCAAAGAAGAAGTCAAACTCTCTCTTTTTGCAGACGACATGATACTTTATGTGGAAAACCCAAAAGACTCCACCCCCAAATTATTAGAACTCAAACAGCAACTCAGTAATGTGGCAGGATACAAAAGCAATGCACAGAAATCAGTGGCTTTCTTATACACTAAAAATGCAACTGTAGAAAGAGAAATTAGAGAAATGATTCCATTTACAATAGCACCAAAAACCATGATACCTTGGAATAAACCTAACCAAAGAGGTAAATGATCTATAGGAACTACAGAACACTCATGAAAAAAACTGAAGAAGACACAAAAAGATGGAAAAACATTCCATGCTCGTGGATTGGAAGAATAAACATTGTTAAAATGTCTGTGCTACCCAGAGCAATCTATACCTTCAATGCCATCCCAATCAAAGTTCCAATGACATTTTTCAAAGTGTTGGAACAAACAATCCTAAAATTTGTATGGAATCAGAAAAGACCCCGAATTGCCAAGGAAGTGTTGAAAAAGAAAAAGCGGGGGGCATCATGTTGCCCAATTTTAAGCTATATTACAAAGCAGTGATCACCAAGACAGCATGGTACTGGCACAAAAACAGACATATAGACCAATGGAACAGAATAGAGAGCCCAGATATGGACCCTCAACTCTATGGTCAAATAATGTTTGACAAAGCAGGAAAAAATATGCAATGGAAAAAAGTCTCTTCAATAAATAGTGCTGGGAAAATTGGACAGCCACGTGCAGAAGAATGAAACTCAACCATTCTCAAACACCATACACAAAGATAAACTCAAAATGGATGAAAGACCTCAATCTGACACAGGAATCCATCAAAATCCTAGAGGAGAACATAGGCAGTAACCTCTTTGACATTGGCCACAGCAACTTCTTTCAAGATACATCTCCAAAAGCTAGTGAAACAAGCGAAAATGAACTTTTGGGACTTCATTAAGATAAAAACCTTCTGTACAGCAAAGCAAACAGTCAACAAAACAAGGAGGCAACCCACAGAATGGGAGAAGATATTTGTAAATGACACTACAGACAAAGCGATGATTTCCAAAATCTATAAAGAACTTCTCAAACTCAACATCCAAAAAACAAATAATCCAGTCAAAAAATGGGCAGAGGACATGAACAGACACTTCTCTGAAGAAGACATACAAATGGCTAACAGACACATGAAAAAGTGTTCATCATCATTAGCCATTAGGGAAATTCAAATTAAAACCACATTGCGATACCACCTTACACCAGTTAGAATGGCAAAAACTGACAGGGCAAGAAACAACAAATGTTGGAGAGTTTGTGGAGAAAGGGGAACCCTCTTACACTGTTGGTGGCAATGCAAGTTGGTATAGCCACTTTGGAGAACAGTGTGGAGGTTCCTCAAAAAATTAAGAATAGAGCTACCCTATGACCCAGCAATTGCATTCCTGGGTATTTACCCCAAAGACACGGATGTAGTGAAAAGAAGGGCCATATGTGCCCCAATGTTCATAGCAGCAATGTCTGCAATAGCCAAACTGTGGAAAGAGCCGAGATGCCCTTCAACAGATGAATGGATAAAGAAGATGCAGTCCATATATACAATGGAATATTACTCAGCAATCAGAAAGTATGAATACTCAACTTTTGCATCGACATGGATGGGACTGGAGATTTATGCTAAGTGAAATAAGTCAAGCAGAGAAAGTCAATTATCATATGGTTTCACCTATTTGTGGAACATAATGAATAGCATGGAGGACATTAGGAGAAGGAAGGGAAAAATGAAGGCGGGGGGATCGGAGGGAGAGATGAACCATGAGAGACGATGGACTCTGAGAAACAAACTGAGGGTTCTAGAGGGGAGGAGGGTGGGGGGATGGGTTAGCCTGGTGATGGGTATTAAGGAGGGCACGTACTGCATGGACACTGGGTGTTACATGAAAACAGTGAATCCTGGATCACTGCATCAAAAACTAATGATGTATTGTATGGTGATTAACATAACATAATAAAATAAAATTCTGAAACAAAAAAAAGAAAGTAAAAAATTTCTTATAATTGGAATCATATAATATGTAATCTTTTGTTTGTGATTGTTTTCATTTTTATTTATTAATATCTTCAGTACTTATTTTACTATTTTTAAGAAACAGTTCTAGTGTTTATTATGTGTTATGTATAGTAGGATTCACTTTTTTTTAAAAAAAGATTTTAATTTATTCACTTGAGAGAGAGACAGAGAGAGCATGAGCAGGGGAGAGAGGCAGAAGCAGAGGGAGAAGCAGACTTCCTGCTGAGCTGGGAGCCTGGCATGGGGCTCGATCCCAGGACCCCGGGACCAGGACCTGAGCTGAAGGCAGACACTTAACCATCTGAGCCACCCAGGTGCCCCTAGGATTCACTTTTAATGCATTAATCTTTTATCTGTATTAATTGCTTTCTTCTCTTTTTGTTGGCTTTATTTTTTTTGTTACACCCCTAAGTTTTGAGAGGAAGTACATATTTACTTACCATTATTCTATCTTGCTTAGTAATTAAACACTTTGGGCTATGAGTATCTCTCAAAACCTTTTAAATTATATTCCATGATTCTGATGTGTCCCATTGCTATCAATTTAATTTCTAACCTTTCTGAAATTTGATTTGGATTTTTCTCTTTGGCTCACATTGTTTGAGAGAGAGTTTTAAATTTTCATCTGGTCAAGATGTAATTTCCTTCTTTTTAAAAAACATTAATTTCTAGGAACACTACATCAAAAACTAATGATGTAATGTTTGGTGATTAATGTAACATAATAAAATAAAATAAAAAATGCCAAAAACCACATTAATTTCTAGCTTTTTTCTTTCTTTAAATTCTTGAAAAAATGTGTTCTTCATTATTTCTACTTTTTATATTTCATGGCACTTTCTGGTCCATTTTTGTAAATATTCTATTGTCATTTGATTATAAATTATATATTTTATTTAGTGTATATTTATATATAAATATATTAGTGTAAGGCTGTATGCTGGAGTAGGGTTTTGGAATACACTCTATTTTATAAGACTTCTAGCAGAGTTCACTGCAAGTGATCCTTGAACCATAATTTGAGAAAGTCTTCTCTATATTGTTACTTATTTGTATTATATACTTAAGTTTTTATGAGCTGAGAGAGGTGAATGAACGTTATATTAATATTATTCTACTTTCTGTTATTGTTATTTTGGTTGGCATTTTGAGTGATGATACTATGCTATATGATGCAACAAATATATAAAAGTTTATGCTTTATTTTTATCAATTTCCCTTTTTTAATCCTTTTTAACACTGTCTGATATTAATATCCAACTAATCCAGTATTAGTATCCAGTTTCCTTGTGTGCAAGTGTGTGTGTATGTGTATGTGTGTTTTCCTAGTATGATTCTGCCTATTTTTTTTAACTTACAATCTTTTTAAATGACTTTGCTGCAAATCTATTTCTTATGGACAGAAAATATTGGGTCTTTTTTGGACCCAGTCTTGACCATGTCTTCCATTTAATAGTTCAGTTTTTCTCATTTTTATTATGACATATATGTGATCTTGGGCTGTCATATTTTGGAAAAATGAGACTTTGTGTTGGCTTTAGACTTAGAAATTGTCAGAAATGCTTCTATTTCACTCAGCTTGTCATAAACAGCTGCAGCAGAAATCACTAATTATAAAACTTATCTCAACCACCAGAAGTTACTCTGAATTTTTATAGGTATGTCAAACAGGGCTTAATCCAAGGTAAAAAGAGGAGAGAGGAAAAGAAAGAAAATTTGCTATGAATTCTCTTGCATTTGAAATGATCAACTACGCACATAGTAGTGAGTTATCAAAATGTTATATACTAGCTAAGTTTATAAAATTATCTAAAATGTGTTTCACAAACCTTGAATGCCATATACCCAGAATACCACTTCCTTTCTCAGATTTATAGAGGCATGTTATTACAATAACCTGCATATTTAAAGTGCGCAATTTGATAAATTTTGACATATGAGATAGACTTGAAGCCATAGCCAGAGTCAAGTTAAAGAATATATACATTTGCCCTAAAATTTTCTCATGTCTTTTTGTAAATTCTTCCTTTTTGTGCCCCAACCCTGACCTCCCAGCATCTGCAGTCAACTGCCCATCTGCTTACTGGCACTATAAACCACTTCGCATTTTCCAGAATTTTAAATAAACAATTCAGTAGATACTCATACTTATTTCCTGTCATTCAGCACATAATTATTTGAGATTCATTTATTACAAGTTTTCAGTGTACAGGTCTTGCATATCTTTTGGAAGATTTGTTCATAAGTATTTGTATTTTGGATGCTTTTTTAAGTGGGCTTATTTATTTATTTATTTTTTCTCTTCTTTAAATTTTTTATTGTTATGTTAATCACCATACATTACATCATTAGCTTGTGATGTAGTGTTCCATGATTCATTGTTTGTGCCTAACACCCAGTGCTCCACGCAGAACGTGCCCTCTTTAATACCCATCACCAGGCTAACCCATCCCCCCACCCCCCTCCCCTCTAGAACCGTCAGTTTGTTTTTCAGAGTCCATCGTCTCTCATGGTTTGTCTCCCCCTCCGATTTACCCCCCTTCATTCTTCCCCTCCTGCTATCTTCTTCTTCTTCTTCTTTTAACCTATATCGCATTATTTGTTTCAGAGGTACAGGTCTGTGATTCAACAGTCTTGCACAATTCACAGCGCTCACCATAGCACATACCCTCCCCAATGTCTATCACCCAGCCACCCCATCCCTCCCACCCCACCCCCACTCCAGCAACCCTCAGTTTGTTTCCTGAGATTAAGAATTCCTCACATCAGTGAGGTCATATGATACATGTCTTTCTCTCATTGACTTATTTTGCTCAGCATAACACCCTCCAGTTCCATCCACATTGTTGCAAATGGCAAGATCTCATTCCTTTTGATGGCTGCATAATATTCCATTGTATATATATACCCCATCTTCTTTATCCATTCATCTGTTGATGGACAACTTGGCTCTTTTCACAGTTTGGTTATTGTGGACATTGCTGCTATAAACATCGAGGTGCACATACCCCTTCAGATCCCTACATTTGTATCTTTGGGGTAAATACCCAGTAGTGCAATTGCTGGATCATAGGGTAGCTCTATTTTCAACTTTTTGAGGAACCTCCATACTGTTTTCCAGAGTGGCTGCACCAGCTTGCATTCCCACCAACAGTGTAGGAGGGTTCCCCTTTCTCCGTATCCTAAGTGGGCTTATTTAATTTCAATTTCTGATTATATATTGCTAGTATATAGAAATACATTAGATTTTATATACTTGTCTTATATCCTGAAACTTACTAATTTCACTTATTAATTCTATACCTTCTTTTTTAGAGTCCATTGAATTTTCTACGTAAACCTAACATATCATCATCATCTGCAAATAAATAGTTTGCTCCTTTCTAAGCTGGATGCATTTTGCTTCCTTTACTCACTTGATTGTACAACGAGGTACTCTGGTACAATGTTTAATAAGAGTGGTGATGGTGGCCATTCTTTTCCTTTTTGTGATCTCAAGGGGAAAGCATTTAGTCTTTCACCATTAAGTATGATATAACCTGTTATTTATAGATGACCTTCATCAGGTTGATGAAGTTCCTTTATATTCTTAGTCCTCTAAGAGATTCTATGAGGGAGAGATATAGGATATTCTCAAATGCTTTTTTTCTCCATCTATTGAGATGATAATGAAGTTTTTACATTGGTTTTACATTTTACAGTTTTATATTACATTGGTTGATTTTCTAATGTTTAAACCAACCCTACATTATTTTAATATTTTGTAGGATTAGGTTTGCTAAAATTAAAAAAAAAATTGCAGTTATATTCATATACTTATTGGCCTAGAGTTTTTTTCTTTGTTTTTGGTAATGTGTTTGGTTTTGATATCAGATTAACCTTGAACTCAAAGAGTCAATGAGAAGTTTCTTCTGTTTTTCAGCTTTCTGGAAGAGTTCATGAAAAATTGATATTCTTTAAGTGTTTGGTGAAGTCACCAGTGAAATAATCTGGACCTGGAGTTTTCTTTGTGGGAAGGCTTTTAATTACAGATGTAATTAATGTAATGTAAAGCTTTTAATTACCAATGTAATTTCTTTATGAGATATAGGGCTATTCATGTTGTCTGTTTCTTCTTAAGTGAGCTTTGTCTTTCAAAGAATTTGCCCATTTCATCTAAGTTTTTAAATGCTTAGGCACAGCATTCCCTTATCCTTTTAATTTCTCTTGAGTCTATAGTGATGTCACCTTTTTCATTCTTGATATTGGTAGTTTGTCTTTTCTCTTTTTTTCCTGACCAGTATGGCCAGAAGAACCAACTATGGTTCTGGTGATTTTACACACACACACACACACACACACACACACACACACACACACAGAAATATAATATTTTAATATATTAAAAATATATATTTGAATATCTTTTGTGTCTCTTCTTAATTGTTTAAACATATTGAATAGAGTTACAATAATGGTTTAATGTCCTTGTCTGCTAATTCTAACATCTGTGACAGTGCCTAGTGAGTTTTAATTAATTTTTCTCATTATGGATCATGTTTTTCTGCTTTTTTGCATGCCTGGTAATATTCGATTAGAGGCCAAACATTGTGAATTTTATTTTGTTGGTTGATAGATATTTTTTATTCTTATACATATTCTCAGTCTTTATCCTATGATGCAGTTAACCTACTTGGAAACAATTTAATTCTTCTGTGCCTTTTTGAATGATGTTTTTGGTATGTCTGGAATAGTACTCAAGCTAGGACTAATTGTTCCCTCTACAAGGGACCTACTACAAGACCTTCCTGAGAAGTCTACCTAATAATACCTCATGAATTACAAGTTTTTTTCCAATCTTGCTATGGAATATGGCACTATTCCTGGCCCCGTGTGAGCAGCAGGCACTGTTCTCTAATAATGTTTAGATATTTTTTCTGGGCTTCAGGTAGTCTCCTTACACGAATACTTTATCAGCATTCTGCTGAATATTGGAGAGGGACCTACTGCAGTTCTCTGGGGTTCTCTCTCTGTCTCCAACAATTTCTTCTTTCATTCTTTGTCCTATTAATGCCAGTTGTTTTAATCTCCTGTACTCTCAGTCCCATCTCCTCAACATGGGGCATCTTCTGGCTCCGTCTGTGTTCCCCATCCCTGCACAGTGACCTGGACACTTTAGGCATTAAGCTGGGATAATTGTATGTGTTATCTCTTTTGTTTCTTTTTTTCTCAGGCATTACAGCCCTTCATTACTTGATGTCCAGTGACATGAAATCTATTGTTTCATATATTTTGTCCTTTTGCTTTTTTTCCCTGAAAAGGGAGGATAAATCCAGCCTCTCTTATTCTCTCTGGGGCAGAAGTAGATATCCCCACCAATCGTTTTACATTTGTTTCTCAGTCCATCTTTTGGATGGCTGGATTTCATAATTGAGTAATTTTTTAAAGAATACCTCATCACATTTCCCAAGTCCTGGAATATTATTGCCTTAAATTTAAAAAAGGGAAAGTTTGGCTTATTGTAACAGAAGATTTAAAGATATTCTTTTACAGTCTTCTTGCTTGTATGTTGCTAAGAAGTCTCATGCCAATCAGGGTTGATTATTTTTTCTTTCTGAATAGTCTCAATATTACATTTTTAAAAAGATTTTTATTTATTTGAGAGAGAGAGAGATAGCGAGAGAGAGAGAGAGAGAGCAGGAGTGGAGGGTGGGGAGAGGGAGCAGCAGACTCCACGATGAGCAGAGAGCTGGATGTAGAGCTGTATCCCAGGACCCTGAGATCCTGACCTGAGCCTAAGGCAAATGCTTAACCAACTGAGCCACCCAGGTGCCCCTCAATATTACATTTTAATGTTCAAGTCCAGTAATTTTCTTGACCCAGAAATACCTTACTGTATACTTTTCTGTGTAATATGCCCCCTTCTACATTAGATATGGTATGTCCTTTCAATAAGCAGATTCAAGTTTTCATTTATTTCAGAAAAGTTTCCTGCTATTGTATCCTTGAATATTTTATTTTCTGTTCCATTTGTTTTATTCTTGTCTTCAGGAACACCCATTAGACTTTTGCTGGCTTATATATGTATTTTATATTTATTATATTTAATTCTATTTAATTCTGGTCTTTTATTTTCATTTTTTAAATTTAAATCCAGTTAGCCAACATATAGTACATCATTAGTTTCAGATGTAGAGTTCAATAATTCATTAGTTGCATATAACACCCAGTGCTCATCATATCCCGTGCCCCCTTGAATGCCCATCACCTAACTCTGGTCTTCTAAATCTCATTTTCTTCTACTTTACAATTCTGTTCACCATGTGCTGGACCTAACTATCTCTCTTCTCCTTTTTGCGGCTTTCAATTTAATTTCATCTTGATAATTATTTATTTTTCTCTTATGTTTCTTATTTGAATTCACAGCATCTCACTTTGAATCTACTTTGATAGATTATTATCTCTTATCTCTTCTTTGAGATCTTTTTTTTTTTTTCAGAGAGATGATATTTTGTTTAGTTCATGGGGAGATGGTTATTCAAGGTTTTTCCATCTTTTTAATACTTTTAACTTTTGTTTACCTTTTATCAATTTGCTTTTACTTTCTTACACGATAAATGCACTGTTTCTTTTTCTTTGTTTCAGACATCACTGATCTTTAAACGGGCCATTTTTTCTATGCCTGATATTTAAAGAAAAACAGTGTAAGGGAAAGGTTAAGGTAAGAAGCTGGAGCAGAAAGCAAGGTTAATTATTAATTTTATTCATGATGTGGTCTCTCAGTTACATAGCTGCTCTGACTGACCAGATAATGACCTGGCTAATGGTGAAACCATGTATCTCATCAGCCTTTAATATTTTAGACAATCTGGCGTTGACTTCTCTATGCATTGCAGGACTGATGGCCATGGGCTCCTCTTCTCTGCCTCACTCTTAGTGTACTTGTCTGACGGCTGGCAAGTCTGAAGGAGTCCTCTCTGTGCCTTGTTTCTTCTCTTGCATGGCTCAGGGGCCTTCCCTGTGCTCAGGCTCCTAGGCTCCTAGATCTTGCTACTTCAAGTAGTAGATCATTGGTTTGTTACATCATTTTTGCCACCCACTTTGGGTGGATTTGGGGCACTACCAGAGTTCTATAGAGCCATGTCTGCTCTCAGCATTTTTTCCTGGATTTGGTTGAAATTGTACTGTATTTGAACACCATTCACCATAGATTATGACTCAGAGGTGTAGCTTTTTCTAGTTGTATCAGACGGATGGAGCAGGTTTTTTTGTTTTTGGGGTATTTTTTTTGCTTCTCATTTTTTGTTTTACTAGTTTTGGTTTCAGAAAGGACATTGTAAAAGGACAAATACTACTAAATAGAACCTTTATTATTCCACCTTCATTAACTTTAACATGTTGAGATCATCTTCTTCTCTTCTGGTCTGTGTCAGTGTACGTTTAAGAAGAACTAGGGCAGCGGGGTGGGGGTGGGGGGGAACCTTTGCTATGAAGAACTTTGCAAGAATCTCTGTTCTATAGAGTAGGCCCCAGGCTACCTGGTAGGGACTTTCTCTACATGGATCCCATTTGTGTCCTGCAAAGATCACCAAAAACTGTGTCCTATCAAACAGCTTGTCTCTAAGCCATCCGAAATGAAAAGGACCACAAATTCCCAGGAAAGACACACTCACAAAGTTACAATTCACTCACCAGTTTCCAGGAACCATCCTCTTTGCCGGTATAATACACTGGTGTCCATTGTCCATTTAGTGTAGGTCATTTCTGGTTCTCATCCTTCCAGTCTCAATCCCTTTGGTATGGATCGGGTGCACATTTGCTTTCCAGCAGTCTACCTGAACGCCAGCAATTTTTTATATAGCGTATGAAGAAACTGAAGTTGAGAGAGGTTAAATGACATATTCAAAGACATTAATCAGACATTTCAGAGCTAAGATTAAAACCCATCTTTTTAGGCCCCAGGTGCTTTTATTTTATTTTAAAAATCATCATCTCTAATAACTGTCCTAGGAGGATTTTATTATTTCTGCGGGAACTGAATCGGAGACTATAAGTCACTTGCCTCGGGCCATATAGATGATAATGGTATAGCTGAGCTGGGGCTCGGATCTTCTGACCTAAATCCAGGCTGCTTTCCACTGCAAAAGGCTGCAGTCCGATTATACCGATTAATCTGTGTTTTCTTCCTCTCTCAATACAGTAGCTCCAATCACACTTCCCTGGCTCTATCACTCTATGTTTAAGTCTTGTACATGCTCTATGCATTCCTCTGATAACTTCTTAAATTAGTTAAGAACAAGTAGCTCAGGTTTTTTTTTTTTCCTCTATTATGTCCCCAGGCTCTGGAACACTGTGGCTGCTGCCAGTGAATATTTAAAAACGTTTCAGTCCTTTTTGCTCATACTAAGGCAGTTTCAGACTTTGAATGAAGCCACTGGGGAAAATCTGTGCTTATTTAT
Source organism: Eumetopias jubatus (assembly GCF_037043125.1). NCBI lineage: Eukaryota > Metazoa > Chordata > Mammalia > Carnivora > Otariidae > Eumetopias > Eumetopias jubatus. The sequence continues at coordinate 109,047,237 of NW_028274819.1, forward strand.
AAATGCTTTATTGATACTGTTCTAAAAAGTCATCAAGGAATAGAGATTTGGAAAGTTCCCACTGTAACCAGGATATGTTAATTATCCAGCTGTGAGATACTCAGTTAGAGGGTCTACAAATTAATAGTCTTGTGTTGTAAAGATTGCAGGGCTGACTTTAATTTTCTGATATTGTTTCAATTTTCACCCTACCTTGAGAAAGACTGGGTACTACTGAGATGGTAAAATTTCCATGAATTATCAGAAGTGCTATGCTATGTCTGGTAGGTAGGGAAATTATTTCCTTGAGATCTCTTAAAGGTATCTTTGAAATATGTCCACCTGCATTTGAGATATTAATAAAGGATCATAATATTTCATGAAAGTCAGCTGATTTGAGGTCAGTACATGGGACAGGTCTCAGACTGTAACTCAGGTTACGGGAGGATGTAGGCTGAGGGGCTTAAACAACCATCTTAAACCAAATTCTACCATATTTAGTTAGATAAATCTTGAATCATTCCTCTCCAAAGCATCTTTGTTTGTTATTTTTACACTCAAATTAATTTCAACTTTAAAGGAAGTATTATTGTTTTTTTACTTTCACTTACAGTTATCTGATTGCAGTGCCATTTGAAAAGAATATTATCTTTTTGCTTTTAAAAGGGATCATAGATGTGGATAGTAACTAGTGAGTTTAAAACCTGTAATATCCGAATTGTGAGTGCAATTTGACTAAATGTCCTCTTTCTATTCTTGTCTAAACAAGACTCATTTGCAAGAGGGTCTACACTAATGGCAAAGCCAAAACACTAAGATTCATATCGGGTTTTGTGTTTTTGTTTTGTCAAAGCATCATTGCCTCATTTAAATGTATTTCTGGCCTTTCTAGTATCTAGATTTATCATGCAGACTTTCCAGTAATTTCTAGTCTAGAACTATTTAAAGAGCTTTAGCTATTTCTCTAAAACTGAACACATATAAGTGATAATCAATTTCCTGTGAATGGTATTTGACTGCCACAGTGCCTGATATATGACCGTGCCAGATTTTTTTCATTTTGGTTTTCAGACTGGACAACCCATGGAATTGCAATTGTTTGCCCTGTCACAATCCCCTTTTGGAAAAATAACCCCAGGTAGTTGTTTCATAAGAAATTGTTAGGCTTTGGGGCAAAATGTTCTGTTTTCTTGGCCATAACAAATTTATTGGAGTATCTGTGCCTTAATCAAAGTAAACATCTGAATGATTCCTAGCCTGAGGTCTACAAATGGATTTCAGGGACATTTGTGCAAATTTCTTTGAGAGCCTTTACAGTTTTATTGAATTTTTGAAGGCAGCATTTCTTAAAATGTAGCTAATGTACAACTCAGAATCCTTGTAAGACTATAGAGTACTCAGCAGGCTCTTGGCAATTTTTAGAGAAAAATTCACACAAATACATTATACATTTGAAATATAAGACTGCTCATATTTTGTAGAGAAATACACTATTCTTTATTTTAATCATTATGTCCTTAGAGACAGTGGATGATTTAGGACTACATTCATCAGTCTTTTTAAATATTCAGTAATCAAGGTGAACTTTAAAATGGCTAACCTATTTTTACATCATTTGTATGCTATTGTTATACCTGCTGAATTTACCTTTTTGCTATTACATTATATGAATTGTATTACATAAGCAATTCACAAAAGATGAATCTGTATCTCAAAATGACAGTAATTTAAATATTACAACTTTAAAGAATATTCCAAATGTACATAGTGAAAAAGGTTCCACTGCCAGTATGGAGTGTGAGGGTTTGTGAGCTTGAATAATAGAATATAAAGTGTGATAACTTTCTTAAGGATTAGAAAAAGAAAAAAGAGTACAATGAAAGATTGTCTGAAACCATCTGGCCCTAGACCTATCTCACAAAATTTTGAAAGACATGGCATGAACCCTGAGAGGTTTTCATGTCATTCTCAAAGCACAGTGACCTCTCCAGTAAAATCAAATTTTTCCAAAATAAGCATAACATATTGCTTCCAGTATAAAATTGATATATTTTGATATTAAAGGCAGAGAAGAAGCCAAAACAAAACAATGGATCATAAATGAAGTTATACTCTGCATACCTGAAAAAGGATATGTGTTTTAGTATGGCCAAGAAACCTAAAACAAGCTGCAAATTTAAGTGAAATTATTTTCCCAACACAGCAGACTGAAGCCACATCCCATTTTGTGGGATTATCAAATAACTTCAGGTTTTGAAAAGGAAACTGGGAAAAATACCTCTGCATACATCCTTGGAACTTGAAGTGTAGATTTGTTTTTATTCACCTCAAGAATCCAGCAGAGGTAGAAAAAAGTCACCCTTAAGAAATCAATCTCCCTTCCTAGCCCATGGAAGGCTCAGGTATAAATATTACACATGCTGCAAGTATATCAAATTGAGAAATAATTCATATAAAACTACTCTGAAAAGATTTCCTCATTTGGCCAAGATGGAGTAACTGGGGTGAGATTTATCCTGAAACTTCTGAAAACAGACAAAATATAAGAATCAAAGGCTTTCATGACACTGGACATCAGGCAGTTAAGAATGTTGATCTTTAGATATGAGAAAGACATTAGGTGAGCCCTGTCATTGCCCCAGCTTATTGCTTGGACAAGTCTTAGTGAGGAGCCTCCTCTCTTAGTTGAGACAGATGTGGAATTTTGGAGAGGCTGAGACAGCTAGAGTTTGCAGGATAACATAGAGAAGAAAACTGCACGGAGAGAAAACTTCAGAAATCAGCAGAGACAGTCTTTCAAATATGCAATACAGTACATGCCTATGAGGAGATTACCCAAAATATACAGAAGAAATACTCCAAATGAGTAGAGGGAACAGTTATCTAGAGCTCACAAAGGACTGGGAATAGTGTTTATGGGCCAACAATCAGAGTGAAAAACTTAGTAACTAATGAGGTATCAGCAGTGGGAAAATTTAACTCTAGATTAAATGTTGCTTTGTTCCCATGTAACAAAGTTTAAAAGTTAGACCCAAAAGGATCAAATAGTTTTTAAATAACTATGTTCCAGAACAAAGCTGAAAAATATTTATAGGAATACGGAAGTATCTAGCACCCAACAAGCTATAAAACACAATGGCCTGCTAGACATCCATCAACAGATGAATGGATAAAGAATATGTGATTGATACACACACACACACACACACACACACGCACACACGCACACACACACACACTGGAATATTATGCAGCCATCAAAAAATGAAATCTTGCCATTTGCTGCGACATGGATGGAACTAGAGGGTATTATGCTAAGCACAATAAGTCAATCAGAGAAAGACAAGTATCATGTGATCCCACTGATATGAAGAATTTGAGAAACAAGACAGAGGATCATAGGGGAAGGGAAGGGAAAAATGAAAGAAGATGAAACCAGAGAGGGAGACAAACCATAAGACACTGTTAATCTCAGGAAATAAACTGAGGGTTGCTGAAGTGAAGAGGGGTGGGAGGGATGGGGTGGCTGGGTGATGGACACTGGGGAGGGTATGTGCTATGGTGAGCGCTGTGAATTGTGTAAGACTGATGTATCACAGTCCTGTACCCCTGAAACAAATAATACATTATATGTTAATTTTAAAAATTAAATAAATAAATATTAATAATTAAATAATTAAATAAATAAATAAATTAAATAAATAAAAAATTTAAAAAAATTTAAAAAAAGAAATAAAAAACCCCAAAACAAAAAAACAAAAACAGGCTGCAGGCCAGATGTTGCCTGTGGGTCCATCACAGTTTGTCTGTATCCTGCTTTAAAATAAACATTTAAGACTATAAAAAACACACACAAAAAAACCCAAAAACCACAATGGCTTGCATCTAAGTGAAATTAAGAAGCATGCAAAGAAATAGGAAAATGCAACCCTTAATGAGGAGAAAAATCAATCAATGAAAATAAACCCAGAAATGACACAAATGGTAAACTTAGTAAAAAGGATAATAAAAGATTAATCATGACTATATTTTATATGTACAAAAAGCTGGAGGGAAGACTGAGCAAATCAGACTTGAAAAGATAAAAATTATGATTTCTGAGATAAAAAATACACTGGATAGGATTACCAGAAGATTAGATAATAAAGCACAAAATACATATTAATAAACTTGAAGACATAGCAATAGAAAATATCCATAATGAAACAGAGAGAAAAAATACTTAAAAGTGAAAAAGCATTAGTGAACCATGAGACAGATTTAAGCAGCTAAGTATACATTAATTAGAGTCCCCTAAGAAGAGGATAAAGAGGGGGGACTGAAAAAAATATTTGAAGAAAAAGTAGCTAAAATATATCAAAAATTGGTGAAAATTATAAACATGTAGACCTGAAAGTTAAAAGAATCTCAAGTACAAAAAACACAAAGAAAATTATACCAGGTCACATGATAATCAAATTGCTTAAACCAGTGATAAAATTCAAAATCCCTTAGAAAATATATACCTTATGTTCAGAAGAACAAAGGTATAGATTTCTCACTAGAAAGAATAGAAGAAAAAAATAAAGGTGCAATATTTTTTAAAGCACTGAAAGAAGAAAATCTATCAGCCTACAATTACATATCCATCAAAAATATTCTTCAGAAAAGAATATTGGGATACCAGTTTTGACTATTTATAGGCTTCATTTGCTGAGGGTCAAAGTAAAACCAAATGGGCTATATATATATATATATATATATATATTTAAAGATTTTATTTATTTATTTGACAGAGACACAGTGAGAGAGGGAACACAAGCAGGGGGAGTGGGAGAGGGAGAAGCAGGCTTGCCCTGGAGCGGGGAGCCGGATGTGGGGCTCGATCCCAGGACCCTGGGATCATGACCCGAGCCGAAGGCAGATGCTTAACGACTGAGCCACCCAGGCGCCCCTGGGCAAAATATATTAACAGAGTTTTCCTTGTTGTACGTATGTGAGAGATTCCCTAGGGAACCTACCTGTGAATGAAATTTTGGATCAAAAGGAATTTCCTCACAGGACTTCTGGAGAAGTGAGTTTTTTCTCATTCATTCATTTGAGCATCGCAGTTACAAACCTGTAGTATATCATGGAGTTAATTTGGACCAAACTGTAAGGGAACTTATAATATTTCTAAAGCAAGATGTCTCTTTAAGGACCAGCCTGCACCACCATTCAGAACTTACAAATATGATAAACTAAAGATAACTCGTCAAGCACATAAATCAAAGACAGATTAACTTGTGTTTGAAAAATGACAGACCCCTGTTAGAAGAAGGCAACACTCTCAAAGTTGTGAGAATCTGTGAGAATCTCCAATGAAACTGAAATTGCATTCTTCTGTGAAGAGGATTGAGAACTACAAAGCTCATCCCATTTCATCCTAGTGACAACCTCATGGGGGCTTCCTTTTTTACAAACCTGTATTAAACTCTTTATTCCAGTAGTGAGGTTTTTGAAAATAACAAACTCAAAAAAATTTTAAAGACTTATTTTATAATATTACTTTTCTTATGCATACATAAGTTGCAATAATTCTTCACACAGAGACCTGCAGTGTAAGACATGTTAAGAGAAGTCCTTCAAGAAGATGTAGATTATATCAGACAGAAACCTGGATCTGCACACAGAAAGGGAAAACAACAGAAACAGTAACTACATGGGTAAATATAGGGACTTTTCTTTTTCAGTTTAAACACTTTTCTTTAAAAGGTGATTAAGTCTTCAATAAAAAATAAAAATGCATTGGAATTTATAACATACATAAATAGAATGTATGAAAGAAAAAGCATGAAGGCATAAAGGTAGAAGAGAATTGGAAACTTTCCTTTAAAGAACTTTTGTAAAAAATATCTGTAATTTCTTGTATTATAAAAGAAATGATAAAATATCACCTAGAAGCAAATTGTGATAAATTTTTAGTGTATGATATAAGCTCTAAAGTAACAATGAAAATAGCATATATGTGTATATGTATATATTATATATATACATATATATTATATATTTATAGCTGTTAAAAAGGAGATAAAATGAAATAAAAAATGCTCAGTCTCAAGACAGAAAAAGAGAAAAAAAATAAAGAACAGTTGGAGTATATAGAACAAAACTAATAAGATGGTCTGTTTAAACCCAAAGGTATTTAAAAATCACATTAAAGGGGCACCTGGGTGGCTCAGTCAGTTAAGCGTCTGATTCTTGGTTTCAGCTCAGGTCTTGATCTAAGGGTTGTGAGTTCAAGCCCCGCATTGGGCTCCATGCTGGACATGGAGCCTCCCTAAATAAAATTCAATCAATCAATGTAAATGGTATAAACATCCTAATCAAAAAGTACAGATTGTCAAATTAGATAAAAAAGCAGGACATTATTATATGCTACCTATAAGAAACTTGCAAGAAACATTAAATATAAAGACACAGCTATAGGTTAAAAATGAAAAGGATGCATACAATATATATACCATAGTCACTTTAATCAAAAGAAAGCTATAGGGTGGTTATCTTCATTTTAGATTTCAGAGTAAAAACTATATGGAACCTGGGATAAAGAGGGTAATTCCATAATGTTACAATGGGTCAATTTATCAAGAGGAAATAAAATTTCTAAATGTTTGTGTACCTAATGACAGAGCTCTAAAATAAAGCAAAACTGGATAGAACTGTAACTGACAAATCCACAATTACTAAATATTTTAATACCCTATCTCAATAATTAACAAGTAGAAAACAAAGATATAAAGACTTGAAGTGGGTATTGACCAATTTGAACTGTGTCCTTTATAAAATTCTCCACCCAGCTACAGGTACTTTTCAAGTGAATAAGTGAAAGCAAACACTTATTAAGGTAGACCATATTTTGAGCCATAAAACAAATCTGAATACATTTTAAAGGAGTCAGGTCATACTGTGTGATGTTCTCTGAACAAAATTTAATTTTGAATAAGTAGCCAATAACAGAAAGAGATCAGGAAAAACCACAATATTTAAAAACTAAAAAAAATTTAGATTAAAAATCTAAAAAAACAAACAAACAAACAAACAAAAACCAAGCAAAAACCAGAGCTCCTGGGCATAAAGAGCAGATTGTGGTGGTTGCCAGAGGTGGAGAGTGGAAGGTGGGCAAAATCAGTGAAGGGGTGTGAAAAGGTACAAATTTCCAACTACAAAATGTATAAATCATGGGGATATACAGCATGGTGACTACAGTTAATAATACTGTATTGCATATTTGAAAGGAGATAGGACAATGGATTTTGAAAGTTCTCATCATGAGAAAAAAATTTTGTAGCTATGTATGGTGATGGATATTAACGGGACCTACTGTGGTGATCATTTTGTGGTATATACAAATATCATTATGTTATATGCACCTGAATTCATATAATGTTATATAAGTTATACCTTAATTAAAGAAATTAAATAACATACTGCTAGTAATCCAAGTTTCAAAGAAGCAATAAAAAATTAAAAATATTTTGAACTAAATGGAAATTAAAACAACTTATGAAAATACGTGAGATGCAGCTAAAATAGTAGTTCAGGGGTAAATTTGTAACACTAAACAACTTTATTAGAAAAGAAAAATAATTCTCAAATTAATGATCTTAATTTTCATCTATTAAGAAGCTAGGTAAAGAAAAGCAAATGAAACCTAAGTTAAGCAAAAGAAAGAAAATGATAAAGATCAAAGAAGAAATGAATAATATTGAAACATAAACCAAACAGAGAATATCAATGAAAGTAAATGTTGATTATTTGAGGAGATAATAAAATTGATAAACTTCTAGCTAAAGTAATCAGGAAACAGAGAAGATGCAAATCATTAATATGAGTATTGAGTTAGGTGACATGATTACAGATTTTACAGACATTAAAGATATTAAGGGAATATATGAAAAACTTAATGCCAATGAATATGACAAATTAAGTGAGCAAATTTCCTGAGAACACAAACTTTCACAGCTCACAAAAGGAAAAAAAAAAAAACCCACACCAGATAACCAGATTAGCCCTATAACTATAGAATAAATTAAATTTTGTTTAAAACCTTTAGTTAACCTTTTCATAGACATCCAGTTTCCACTCTGACATGTAATGAGTGTGGAACTTATCATTCAGATCCTCACGGTGAGAAAAAGCTGAACAAATGGAAAATTAAAGACTTTTCTTGGGCCTTTTAGCAAGGTGAAATATTAGGGCAAACTGCTACCCCCAAATCTGGAGAGATGGACACATCCAGAGAGATACAGAAATCAAAATCTGCTTACCTGGAAAAGAAACCACTGGAGCCTTCAACTCTAGTAGGAACACTTGCATGGCAATTTGGATGAGTTGCTGAAGACTGTGTGGACTTGAGGAAGAGGGAGAAATTCTTGGGGCCAAAGCATTAGGGGCTCTCCACGTTTATAGTTAGTTATTTGGGAAATGCAAATTAGAACCACAATGGGACACCATGATACAATTATTAGGCTGGCTAAAATTAAAAAGATTGTTTGTATCAAGTGTTGATGAGTATGTGGATGAATTGGAACCATCATACACTGTTAGCAAGAATGTAAAATTTTATAACCACTTTGGCAAACAGTTTGGAAATTTTTAATAATGTAAATATATACCTTTCATATTACCCCAGCACTCCATTCCTAATATTTTCCCATGAAAAATGAAAGCATATGTCTATACAAAGACTTGTACAAGAATGTCCATAGAAGCTTTATTTATAATAGCTCCAAACTGAAAAAACTCAAGTGTCCACAGCAGGTGAACTGACAAACTGTAGAACAGTCATACAGTGTTATACTACTCAGAAATCACAAGAAACCAAGTATAGATTAAAAACTTAAAAAAAAAACCAGTTTGGTTGAATCTTTAAACAATTATAGTTCAGTGAAGTCAATGAAGAGTACATAATTTGTGATTCCTTTAGTACAAGGATCTAGAAAATGCAAACTTATCTATTGTGGTGGAAAGCAGCTCAGTGGTTGCATTGGGGTGGAATGGGGTGTGGGTCAAGGAGAAATGGATTACAAATGGCACCAGAATCTCTTTTAGGTGATGAATATGTTAATGATTTTTATTACAGTAATAATTTCATGAGTGCATAACTATATCAAAACTTATCAAATTGTTTATTTTATTCGTGTGGATTTTATTTTTATGCCAGCTGTACTTAATATAATTTAAAAAATTACTGATCTAGGACTAGTGAAGGCTTTGGAACTTTTGCAGTAGAAATGCAGAACTTTATAGAAGCAACTCTTCTACAATCCAGAGTACTTGCCACTGTCCAGGAAAAAATAGCCCTAGAAGAACAGGTCACAATAACAAAACAATTATAAACCATTCTGTGTGTTGTATGGAAGTGCTGAATCACCGTATTGTATACCTGAAACTTATATTACACTGTATGTTAACTAACTGGAATTTAAATAAAAAGTGAATGTATTATGTAGTAAATTAGGTATAATTAAACAGAGAATTAAGGAGCCAAAATTGGCACTGAAGGAAGTCATGTAGAGAACAGAATGAAGTGACTGAAAATATTAAAGAGTGACTGAGAGACATGGAAAACATTTTAGAATAAATATAAGAGATGGGGCGCCTCGGTGGCTCAGTCAATTGAGCAGCTGACTCGATTTTGGCACAGGTCATGATCTCAGAGTCCAGGGATGGAGCCCTTCATCAGGCTCTACACTCAGCCAGGAGTCTGCTTGAGATTCTCTCCCTCTCCCTTTGCCCCTCCCCTGCTTGCGTGTGCATGCATGCTCACTCTCAAATGAATAAATAAATCTTTTTAAGTAAAAGAATAAATACAAGAGAGATAATATGGAAAGAAGTAATGCATAAGAATTTTCCAGAAATCAAGAATTCATTAGATGAATAAAAATAAATAGAAACCTGGACACATAGTGAACTTGCAGTACCTCAAGGAACAAGATTTACCATTTAAAAAGCCACCGGAAAAGAAAGATCATCTGAAGGAAGTACCAATTAGATTGACACCAGAGTTCTTATCAGAAAAAAATAGTGGCATAATGGAATTAAGCATAATTAGACATATTTAGGGCGTAACAGAGGAATATATTGAAAATGCTGAGCAAAAAATAACTATCAACTGAGGATTCTATATATGTACTGTTTTCAAGAATAATAGTGGAAAAAAAAGACAAAGACTGAGAGCTTACTAATCAGAGATTAATCTTCAGTGAAAAATCCATTAAAAGTTTGCTTCAGGATGAAGAAAATTGAATCAAGAAAGGAATACAAAAGTATCCAGGTGAGTAAAGAAATTAGTCAACAGAGAGTTAAAACTAAACACTCACTGTGGAAAACAATCTTTAATACTGATTAATTTGAGAATTTTAAAAATAAGGTAGAAATAAAATTCTAGACAAAAGTATTACATGGAATTTGTGGAGCAGCAAAGCAAGAATCCCAATGTCAGAAAAATCTGTTTCTTTAATTTGCCTAATTTAAACCTATAAAAGAAGAAAAAAATATGACTGTCTCAGTGGATATAGATAAGACATTTCATAATAGTCTAACAGCCATTTGTGTGGAAAAAAATGACAAACTGAGGATAGAGGGTGATGTCCTTGATTTGGTAAGGAGTAATCTGTGTAAAACCAACAGGAAATATCACTTAAAATGATGAATTTTGTTTGAATGCTCTCATTAAAGTCAGCAACAAAACAAGAATGCTTATTATTATTACTCCTGTTATGATCCCAGCCATTGCAGTAAGATATGAAAATGGGTAAGATTTATAGTTAAAAACAATGAAACAAAATTGTCATTATTTGCAGACTATAATGTCCACATAGAAACTCCAAGATAATTGGCTCATGATTAGAGTGAAGAGAATACAGCAAAGTTTCTTTCTTTTTTAAAAAAAGTTTTATTTATTTTAGAGAGAGAGAACACAGAGGGGAGGGGCAGAGGGAGAAAAAGAGAGAGACAGAGTCTTAAGCAGACTCTGAGCTGAGTGTGGAGCCCAATTTGGGGCTTGATCTCCTGACCCTAAGACCAAGACCTGAGCTGAAGAGTTGAACGTTTAACCGACTCTGCCACCCAGGCACCCCATCTTTCTTTTTTTTTTTTTTTCCATTTCCTGAACTTTATTAAAGAAAAAGCAATGATGGTGAATCTCGAGAACAATTTTCTAGGATTCTTCCTTGAAAATGTGACATTTGATTTCCAAACACATGCCAGAGCGTAAATGGTTCCCAATTGTACTAAGTAGGTGAGAAGCTGAAATCCTAAAATGTTCATCTTCCAACTTTCCCCAGTCTGTGGTCTGTCTTTGGATCAGCAGTAATTGCCTGAACAGCTACTGTGGCTTCATGAATTTTTGTCTGTAGCTCTCTGAGCTCTTCTATATGCAGCAATCGCAGAATTTGAGCAGCTTCATTAAGAACTGCATCTCCTGTGTCAAAACCAAGAATATGTTTGTCTAAAGCAACAGGCAAGCCCTCTTTCGTTTGATTTGCTTTAGCAACTGCATCCTGGGTCAGGCGCTCCTGGACCAAAATGCGAATTGCCTTAAGCATTACCAGGTAATCATCATGACGCTGAATCTGAAGAAGGTTAGCCAAAGCCATTACACCAGCCTTAAAATCAGGATTATTTACATCCAAGTTGATCAATGGCTCTGCATTTTTAGCTGCATTGTCAGCATTTTTTGTATTATCAGGTACCAAGTCCTTGTATTTTTCAGCATTATCTCCATATTCAAGTCTAACAGCTAAACCAAGAAGCCAGTCAATTGCTTCTTGTCGCTCTTGAATCTTGAAAGGACAGTTAACACCTTTGAGATACTTTTCAAAGAACTTGGGCCAGTCACTGCTGTGGATGTTTCTTAAATTACCTCTATCTTCAATCTTGTAGTGTCTGATTTTCTGGTCTTCAAGCCAAACAATAAAGTTTCTAAATTCTGTTTCATCTTTGCAATTGAAGCCAGCCGGGTTGTGGTAGTCGAGGGCCGTCAGCTTGCATCGGAACATGGTCCCCGCGTCTTGCTCTGGTCCCCCGGGGTTCGGCCGGGAGAGGACAGGCGAGGAAGAGCGGGCGGCGCAGGCACCGGCGACGCGGCAAAAGGGCCCCATCTTTCTTTTTAAACAGTGTGATCTCTACACCGAACATGGGGCTCAAATTCACAGCCCCAAGATCAAGAGTTGCATGCTTTACCAACTGAGCCACCCAGTATTATAAAATAATGCTATATTCTTATAGACCAGAAAAATTGAAAATAACTTTAAAAAGTTGATGTCTACAATGACAATAAAACTATAATGTACTTGGGAAAAACTTAAAATAGTATACTATTTGATCCAAAAATAGATTGACAGAATAGAATAGAGCGCTCAGAACCAGCCTGCATATTTATTGAAACTTGATATATGGAAGGTGTCATCTGGAGAGTGATTATCTGTGCATTTAAATTACGTGTAAGGAAAGAGGTTATCCAGGAGGAAGCAAAGTGCAATGGGTCTGTATTTCTAGTAAACTGTATTAAGCGCAGGAAGTGGGTAAATAGAAGATGGCAGACACCCTCCTGGACCAGATTTGGTTCAGAGAAGCAGAGACAGGGCTACGCAAAGAACCACACAGACAAGCTACGTTTGTAGCAAATAGTCTGATATTTTAACTATCTGTAGTGTTAATGTTAATGTCAACCCCATGCTTATTCAAGCTGGAAAGCATTTGTCATATTATTCTTGTATTATTCTATATGTTTAAAATATAAAAACAAAATGAACCCAACATTAATGACCATTACTATATTTGAATAGAAAGCCAAATGGAACATTTGCAACGACGTGGATGGAACTGGAGGGTATTAAGCTGAGCAAAATAAGTCAATCAGAGAAAGACGTGTATCATATGACCTCACTGATATGAGGAATTCTTAATCTCAGGAAACAAACTGAGGGTTACTGGAGTGATGGGGGGTGGGAGGGATGGGGTGGCTGGGTGATAGACATTGGGGAGGGTATGTGCTATGGTGAGCGCTGTGAATTGTGTAGGACTGTTGAATCACAGATCTGTACCTCCAAAACAAATCATACATTATATGTTAAAAAAAAAAGAAGAAGATAGCAGGAAGGAAAAAAGGAAGGGGGGGAAATCGGAGGGGGAGACGAACCATGAGAGACTGTGGACTCTGAGAAACAAACGGAGGGTTCTAGAGGTGGGGGGATGGGTTAGCCTGGTGATGGGTATTAAGGAGGGCACGTACTGCATGGAGCACTGGGTGTTATGCACAAACAATGAATCATGGAACACTACATCAAAAACTAATGATGTAATGTATGGTGATTAACATAACATAATAAAATTAAAAAAAATAAAAACAATAAAAGAAAGCCAAATGGAAGTATTGGCAAAATTCCCTCACATTGCCACCAATGTGGAATAGCAGTAACTGATATGTTTACAAACTAGCATATCATTCAATTTAGAGTTGATTGAATCCCATAGGTAGCAGATTATAAATTAGGTATGTTATATAGAGGGTGCTTATATAAGAAATATCAGTGATTTTGGTTGTTCTCTTCTCTATGAAAACTTACGCTCCAGGGGAAGAGATTTTTGGTCGGGATGAACAAATATTAGGTGAGCCATAATTAAGGCTAAAGAAATAACTGTATATGAAGTGAGATTGGATTTATGATACAAATAAGAGGTTGTAGCCGAATGTGTATCTATATGCAGCTTTTTCATTCAAAGAATAATTGATGTCTCTACTGATCTCTTACTGTTGCCTCACTGTTGATGGTGATATGATTTGATATGCTGTCAGCCACTGTGTCTGATTTTTGTTATCTAATGCAGTGTCAAATCCAGATATTGAGGAACCTGAAGCTTATACAATTTAGGAATCCTCTTGAAGAAAAATAATATGAAATTACAAATGCAAAATTAAGAACCAAACTTTATATTTTTCTCTTCTGTTTTCATATTCATCGTCTAAATATTCTTAGATATTGTGATTCTTTTCCTGAGCTTCATGATTTTGAGGTTTTAATTTTTATTTAAGATTAAATAAAAGAATTAATGACATTTTGAAGCTTCTGCCAGCCTACAGATCGACACTGTTAATATAGTATTGGGCGTATTTTAAAATAAAATGACATTCATATGCTGAAATAGAGCATGAAGAAATACTTTTCAGGACTGAATGCAGCCAAAGGAATCCAATTACTTCCACCATCTCTAAAGTTGTAATATTCAATCTTCTGGCATATGAATATCATTTTTAATCTCTTTAATGTCTTCTGGAATCCATAGTTTCTAAATCCACATTCCATCTTGAAAAGACAAAGCTGTCTGGAAAAGAAAGACACTACACACTTACTGCTGGTCCCAATATTATTTTGAGTTTAGATTTTTAATTTTGTAGAAGTAAAAATTAAGAAACTTCCTGGATAAGAACCCATGGTTCAAGCTCTCAGTGGTCTGTATAAAAACCTATTATCTTACCTCGTATTGAAACAAGTAATATTGTTAGTAAAATATTATTAATATGTAAAATGTATGCTTTTATTATTTAAATGTGTTGTAATTCTCATACAATGTTTACCTAAAATTGTTATTGGAAGCATATATATAAATGTCCATCTAATGATCCAGAGATATTACAATTTTGAGAAACATTCTTTAAATTTCTTGTGACCCCTGAGAGAGTAAGATCTACTCAAGCTAAGACGGCATTAAAGGTCTGTAGGGTGTCTGTCTTGGTGGAAGAATTGTGCTTAATAGGGTGTATCATCAGGGATGAAGACATTCTTACCCACAAGATGCTCTCTTTGGAGGAGATATTATCCACACAGAGGAAAGGCAGTAGGCAGTATTAGATGCAGGGTATTAAGCAGTAGAAGTGAGCCCACGCAGAGAGAAAGGTAGATAGGACACAGACCAGGCAGAAACACACCAGGATGTGGAGTAACAGCTTGTTTCTGAGAAATGGCCCGTTGACTGGGGTAGAGCTGCTGTAGGATCACTGGGTGATTTAGGTGTTCTGAAGGATATCGAATGGTGTTCTCTTCCCACCAGCCCCCCAACCCCTTCCCCCCGCCCCCGGTCCCGGAGCATGAGTGCTCGGATGGCTTTTTGTCTCAGGTACTGTTGTGACTTTGTTAAATTAACATTTGTTCAGTAGAGCCCCAGTGTGTCAGATGGATTTAACAAAGGACCACAAGGGAAATAAAAGAGAGAAGTTTATTACTCCCAAGTCCTGGAGGAGGTACAGGGCATGCCTGGCAGGACCCTGTGGGGAGGTCGAGGCAGCATGCAGGCAATGAGCACCCAGCAGGATCTGGGGCACGTGCCTTTTTTACAGCCCGAGGGTGAAGTGCTTTGGAGTTTCCCCCAGCTAAGGCCAGATTGGTCGATACAAAACAAAAAGCGCTGGGTTTTGGTAAGCTTCACAGGGGTCTTCTCTAAGGGGTACACCAAGGGAAGGCTCCAGGAGACGGAGAATGCTTTTCTCAAGGGCCTAAGGAGCAGTCAAACAGGAAATCACATTTGCTTGTGACTCTGTGGGCTGTTATCTAGTGCATGCTCTGGGGGTGTGGTGGGGGGAGGGCAGCTCGTGTCAGTTCACAGCCCCTGCAGGCCGCTTGTCCCCACAGAATGGAGGCTGAGGCAGCAATGGTATGGAGCAGTTTAGCTAAATTCTCAGCATTCGATTCACCCGTTAACATTCCAGTATTCCCATTAGTTAAGAGTGCTCCTTGCAATCAAATAGAGCTTATTTAATAAAGAATAACTCTCATGATTAAAGTAGTCCTCTTAAAATCATCATTTTGCGATGAGGCATGCCATATTTGCAATCTTCATTTTCATATTCTTCCCATTTTTTTCTTTCCTCATTAATAATGTTCAGAATTTTGCTTCTATCCAGTAAAACCAGTTGTTCTAGTGAGTTAAGGAAGTGCTAAATTTATCTAAAATTAAAGATTGGAATTTAAACTGAAAGCTGAGGAACCTGAACCCAAAGGAGCTTTTGTACATAACAGTGCTATGAATTCACTGGTGTTAGATTAACTGCATTCATGTGTAAAATGGCCCAGGGCCGAAGAAGGACAGCCTTAAAACATCATGAGATAGTAAGACATCGCCATTTATAACAATAAATGAATATATTACGTCCAGTTCGATATGCAAGGAATTTTAGAGCAAGGTGCAGTTATCAAAACTGGTCTTTGATCAGGACGTGAGAGCTAAAAGCAATTATTAAAAGCTCCGTACTCACATCCCTTCCCTTTGTGAACTCAGATTGGAGATAACTTACAGACACATTACAACGTAAACAGCCTATGAAAGGTCCCGTTCCAGAGTAATTTGAGTTTCAGAGGAGAAATATTTTTTTTCCCAGTATGATTGCCGGAAATACTTTAAGCACAACAAAGCAACCCATTAGACTTTGATGCTATCCACAGATTGGTTTGTTTTGGAAAGAAGTAAAATGCTGTCTTCCCACGAAAGCCACAATTCAACATTTTTCACACATACTCACACAGTCACCTCCTGGCCTCATCACAGAAAAGCACTTAGGGAAACCCCCACCCTAGACAAGAAGAAGATCGGAGACAGATGAATCAGTGCGCAGAAACAACTCTGGATAACATGGACCATTTTGTCAGAGGGGTCTTATTTCATAGGAAATATAAAGAGTGAAATCATCAAGCAGAACCTGTGTTTATAGGAAGTCTTGGAATTCATTAGCTCAAAATCATAGAACTTGAGAGCTAGAAGGAATGTTATGATTTAGGTCAATTCCTTCATTTGGCAAATAGAAAAACTGAAATTTAAAGAAGTTAAATAGCTTGCTTAAGGCCATCAAATTTGCTGGTGGAGATTAGAGACTACATAGAATCTCATCAAAGAAAGCTGAACATTTGATAAATATTTGTTTTGCTTTGTGCTGTATCTATTTAAAAACATTAATTGAAGAGGGATGTACTGAGTGGAGCACTGGGTGTTATACGCAAACAATGAATCATGGAACACTACATCAAAAACTTATGAAGTAATGTATGGTGATTAACATAACAAAATAAAAAAATGTTAAAAAAATAAAACATTAATTGATGACCTTTCAAAAAATACATAAAAGCAGAGAGAATAGCATACTGAACCCTTAATTGCCTATCACCCACCACCAATAATACGTGCTCATTATGGTTAATCCATAAATAAACCCTTTATCTATTCCTTTTTGAGCTTTGGTAGTTGGTATATTTCAAAGAATTCATCCATTTCTTTCTTATTATTCTTTGAATAGATGGAAGATCTGTAGTGATGTACCTCTCTCATTCCTGATATTGGTAAAGTGTGAATTCTCCACTTTTTTTTTTCTATATTGATCTGACTAGAGATTTATCTGTTTTATTGATCTTTTCAAAGTGTGAGTCCTCCAGTTTTGTTCTTTTCAATATTATTTGGCTATCCTGGGTCCCATAAATGTTAGGAAATATAAATTTTAGGCTCAGCATTTTTGTTTTATGGCAGCTGGTTCACTGAATTCTTTATGTTGATTTTGTATCCTGCAACTTTACTGAATTTTTGGATTAGTTCTGACAGTTTTTGGTAGAGTCTTTATGATTTTGTATATATGAGATCATAGCATCTGCAAATAATGACAGTTTTACTTCTAGCTTTCTGATTTGGATGCCTTTTATTTCTTTTTCTTTCCTAATTGGTATGGCTGGGACTTCCAACACTGTATCAGACAGAGTGGTGAGAATGGGCACCCTTGTTTTGTTTCTGATCTTAGAGGAAAAGCTCTCTACCCTTCACCATTAAGTGTGTTATCTGTGAGCTTGTCATATGGGGCCTTTATTTTGTTGAGATATGTTCCTTCTACACCCACTTTGTTGAGAGTTTTTATCATAAAAGTATGTTGTATTTTATCAAATGCTTTTTCTGCATCTACTGAGATGATCATATGGTTTTTATCTTTCTTTCTATTAATGTTGTGAATCACATTTATTGGCTTATGTAAGTTGAAACATTCTTGCATCCGTGATAAATCCTGCTTGATCATGGATCAAGCTTAATGTGCTGTTGAATTCAGTTTGCTAATATTTTGTTGAAAATTTTTATATCTGTATTCATCAGAGTCATTGGCCTGTAGTTCTCTTTTCCTGTAATGTCCTTATCTGGCTTTGGTATTTAAGTAGTGAGGCCTTAAAAAATTGAGTTTGTGAGTGTTCTCTTAAAGTTTCTGGAAGAGTTTGAGATGGCTTGGTGCTAATTCTTTAAATGTTAGGGACAAAGTGTTTTAACAGTGGGAAGAAACTTGGGAAGACTGTTTCATTAGAATCAGTCTTATAACAGGGCCTTGTGCTAGTGACTGACCTTGGATCTTGCAGAGGCAGTATGAACAAGAGTGTTGGTCACAAGGTCCCAAGGAGCCAAAGGGAGATGGTGCAAAAGGATTTTGTGGGTATCCATTCACTAACCTGACATATTTGTGTAACTACCTGTTCCATATTGTCACAATTTCTCCTTTTTTCTTAAATCTGATCTCCACCAACCCTTTGTTTTTACCACTATATGCAGGTATTTTCCAATTTTCCCTTCCATATGCGCTCTCCCCCCTTTCTTTGCCCCAGAACGCTGACCCACAGCAAGAGGCTTCCTATTCCTCAAGATTCAAGCTGAACTTGGCTGATGGAAAATTGCAGGTGTCAGGAGCGGTAAGGTCAGGGTATTTATTCCCCTGGTTCCCTCTCTTCAGGGTCACCTTGGGCTTGTTGCTTCCTCCTTGAATGATGAAAGACTGAAGTGCCTTCCACAGGACCCTCCCCACACAGTTGTGTCTTCAGATTCTAGTTATGTCTCCATCCCCTCACCATCATCATTCTGTGTGATTTCCCTGATGCATGCTCAAATCTTTGTACATAACCCTTTGTTAAACTCTCTTCAAATTCTCCCATTTGAGTGTACCAGCTCTTTCCTGCTGGGACCCTGACTGATATAATCACCATGTTCACCATCTTGCTGTCTTCCTGACTCTATTATCCATTCTTTATTTGAAGGAAACAGAGGATGAATGCCTTTTCCTTGCAACAGCATGTGTTTTAGTTAGATTTTTTGTTGTTGGCTTGCTTTTTCATTTGTTTCAAGGTTTCAAGTAGCTGAGACACACTCACGCTGCCTTAAGTAGTATGAGTTTATTATGAGGACGTCAAGAAGATAGTAATTTCTATCACAAAGTTAGCCTTTACAAAGAAGAGCTGATATTGTACAAAGCTAGGTCTCAAGGGATTGGAAGGCAGTATAGTTTCTTTTAAGTCATAATCCTGACAGAGCACCAGGGAATTCTATACATACTTTTCTAGGTTCTCTCTTGACCTTAACCTCTTCTTGGGAGATCCAGATCATACTCATACCCTTTGGAACCAATCAATTCAAGGCCATATGCTTAGTGGCTAGGTGTTCTGGGTCATAGCATCTGGTAGTCCTTGCTTGAATCTTGACTTTACCAACTGGCTCTGTGCCTTTGGGCAAGCTACTTCATATTTTCTTAGACTTAGGCCATTTGTAAAATGGGAATAATGACCAATCTTACTTTATTTGATTAATGGGAAAAATTCAATCCAAAAAATATTGCCTAATAAAGAATAAGTGCTCAACAAATAAATGCAAGCTACTGCTACTATCATTTTCATTAGAAGCCAAATTGTTTTGGCAATGACTTAGGGGAAAATAAATCACTGAACCCCCAGTTGAGCTACCAGCCCAAGGCAATAGACAAGCCTCTGGTGCTTATATGATCAAGGACTGTGTACAAAGTTGCTGAAATGAGCATAACGAGGGTCAAGATCAACTATTGTTAGGATCCTTGGGAGACTGGTTACAGCCTCAGCTAAACAGTGAACACCGGTAAACCTTGTGTCTCCATTCCTAGGTGGGGCTCCTTCACTCCTCCATGGAGTTGGGCTGGAGTGGTCTTTCAATTCTAGGAGCTGATGTTCTCATTCATCTCTCATGGCAGGGGTCCTCTCCTCTCCCCTCCCCTCCCCTCCCCTCCCCTCCCCTCCCCTCCCCTCCCCTCCCCCCTCCCCTCCCCTCCTCTCCTCTCCTCTCCTCTCCTCTCCTCTCTCCTATCCCTTTAGTGTGATAGCAGCCTCTCACTTTGTCTCTGCTATATTCTGGGTGTTGTAGTTTAGCTTTTGGGTCTTCAATTTTCTATGTCTTCTGTTTGGACTTTCAGAGAAGTATATGATCAGTACAGGTGGTCACCACCCTCCCTACTGGGCAGAACTTTCTTGTTAACTCATCCCATGGGCCAAGGGATTCCTGAAGACTGGCTGCCTTTGGGTCTAGAGTCCATTCCTTATTAAATCAACTAATTCATAATATGAGGGGCAATGTGGCGGTAGCATGGTGTGAAGGTAGTTAAGAAGGAGCCCCTAGGCAGGAGTCCTTTAGAATGAGCTTTGCACATAATAGGTGTTTCAGAGATTTGGCCCACCTGGTAAAGAATATAAATTCTACCACTCAAATGAATTTGATGGCATGTCAATTATACCCAAATAAAGCCCTTTGATGGGAGTGGAGCAGAAAAGACAAATGATACTGAATAGAGTGTGTGTAATGACCACTGGGGCATCATTAACACCAAATATTTATTGACATCTACCACATGTCAAATACCATATTAGCTGTTGAATATAAAATTTAAATAGATATATTCCCTGCCCTTGTTGAAATAATACTTGCGTATTACACTGCGTTGTTAACCCTATATTTCACTTCTTGGTAGAAATACAACGTAGATGGCATTGTAGCATAGACTTTGTTTCTCTGGGCATGTGATAAAAAGCTGGATTTCCAGATCTTGTCCATTAAGTACAAAAATATTTATGGAGTGACACCGAGTGTGTCAAGGAAAATTATGTTTCAGATCAAGCAAACTTCCTCTATGCTATCACTTCAAATATAGAGTAGAATTATAATGTTGGTAACTCAATATCTAACTGACAGTATAAAACTAACTGTACATATTTTTTCATTTCCTGGAGATGTCAAAAAATAGTTCTTGCCCTCATGACAATGAAAATAATTTTAAAGCTGCTACTGTTCTAGGTATATAACAATTATTTTCATGGTCTTGAAGCAATCTGTTTAACTTATCATTTCCATGACTCACTCACTCCTTCCTTCCTTCCTTCCTTCTGGTCTGAGTAGAAAATGGGTGAGGGAATATATAAGAAATGGCCGTTTTGTTTTCCTAAGGGGGCATTTCCAGCTCCACTGTCCAGCAAAGATAGTCATTATCCCTTTTTCTTTATACACGCGTACATAATTGGTACTTTACTGTATTTACATATTGCCTAACATTTGTTCACTTACCTGCTCAGGGAACAGTTTTAGTACTTTCTTTGTGTCAGGGTGTGGTCTTGCTACTGGATATAAAAACACAAACAACGGTCCTTTTACAAAAAAGAAATTACTGCCCATTGAGTGAGAAACAGTGTCCTGAAGGTGGTCTTCCCTTTAAATTTTGTCAATACCTATGTGTCACAGTGTCTCAATACAGGGAAATAAAAATTTAATTCACAAAATCAGTCAGGAGCTGTATCATTCCACGGTCAAAGGGTGTTCACTCTCCTAGTAAATGTATCACCCTGCTTGAGCTTATGCCACACCAGACTCAACTCTTAGCTCGTTGTGGTACTTCAGATATGGAATCTCAGGGACACAAAGTACCAGAGTTAAACTTTAGTAGGTTATGTCAAATTGCCCTCCAAAACTGCTGTAATAATTTGTGTTCCTCCCTACGATGTATAAAACTGCACTTCTCATAAACTTGCCAGTCCTGCAAATTATCAGTTTTGTGTGACATTTTAAGCTAAGCTCAGTTTGTAGAACAGATGGAGGCTGAGCTGTAGTTGAGGTGAGAGCCTAGCTGGGGAGGGCCACAGCCCTGTCTAGTTGGCTTCCCCTCTCCCTTTCCTGTGGGTCCTCGGTTGCATCTTTCAGGAACCCAGAACTCCATTAACCATGGCTTGAAAATTGTGGTTTACTAGTTTGCCTTCATGGCCGTAATTGGTCGGTTCCTCATGAGTAATAGTAATACATGTTTTCTGGCATTTGAAGCAAAGGTATTTAGCTTTCACATTAACAGTGTGTTTCTTTTGTTGGTAATCTTTGACTTGAAGTGGTATTTAAATATTATTTCTAGTTCTCCAGACACAAAATAAAAAGTCATTATATGCTTGTGCATTGTTTTAAAAAAATTCTAACCAAGATCTCAGTAGGATGCCAATATAAAAAGCGTTATTATCATCAGTGCTCAAGTGCCACCCTCATTACAAGTTAGGCCATGTATGTCACATTAGCTCTTTTGGGTCACAAGAGAAACATTTAGCAAACTCCACGGGTAACATCTCTACATTTAATACATTAGTGTATTCCACTATGGCCTGAATATTTCCAAAGGACTGAACTAATGTCTTTGGAAATATTCAGGCTTAAGTTGGAAGGCTTGTAAATACCAGGACAGTCCAGGGAATGCACAGGGTTCTAACTACATTGTATTAGTCTGGCCAAGGGTGGAATTTGGAAAGATATATCGGTGACAGAGGATCTTTTGGATCATGCTCCCCACTTACCTTTTCCATGAAAGCACATCCTGAAATTGCATGCAACCTGCATTGGCTATAAACATGGTCTGAAAGCACTGTGATGTATTTACTGGATATGAACTCTCCTAAAAGGGGTGGGTTTCCAGTTCCTCTACACTTGGAAGAAATGTGGAGGAGAGAGCCATGGTGCTCTGCCAATTCAGGAACTCAACAAAGTGTCTCCCATCACAGAGCAGTCAGCTAGCCTTGCTTTCAGATATATAAATGATTGTGTCACTGACGATATGAGGGGTAGCCCCCAGTGATCCCAACTTCTGGGCATTTATACTACTGTGCCATTCCCTCTCAGTGACTGTGGGCTGGACTGAGGGGCTTACTTGTAGGGAACAGATTATGACAGATTGTGAGGTGTCATCTGTGAGATGCGGTTATAAAAAAACCGCATTTCTACCTTGGGTTCTCTCTCACTCTCTTAGATTGCTTATCCTGGGGAGAGGCCCTCCTGGTGAGAGACCAAGCCTTCACAACAACTAGATGAATGGGATTGGAAGTGGACCCCTCCGTCCTCCCCTCCCATCAAGGCTTCAGATGAGACCACAGCCCCAGTTTACTGTTTGAATGCAACCTGGTGAGAGACCTTGGGACAGAGGCCCCCGGCTAAGCCCTTCCTAGACTCCTGGCTCAAAGAAATTGCTTTGTTGTTGTTATTTTTAACTGTTAAATTTTGGGGTTAGTGTTTTACACAGCAATAGATAAACAAATAGTTTGGAAAATACAGGCACTTTCTACAACATTCTGAATAGAGTAAAGGTAAATAAAGGTCTATGCTGAGTGGTCCTCTGTTAGTAAAACTTCAGGAACCTTATCTTTGATGATAACTCATCCAACAGAGAGGCAGTTCACTTGGTCAGTATCACTGTCAGCCCATATTTCAGTATAGCCACCATCACTACTCATTTTATAGCACCTTGGGTTAGACTGAAGTGATGAATATTTGACTGACACTACTTGAAGTCTTATTGAAGACCAGGGTCCCAGGAGGTCACCTAGAGACTGCAACTTCCTCTCATTTAGAGTTTAGAATTTGGTAGCACCATGCTGGGCGTGTCCTATACACTAGTCTATTTAATCTTTGCAGGAGTACCATGAAATATTGAAGTGTTACCATTCTGTTAAAGATGTGAAGACAAATTCAGAGATGTTAATAGGTCGATCAAGGAATCATAGGTAGAAAAAGCTGTAGAGAGACTACGAGTTCAGATCTGTCTGGCTCGAAAGCCAGAGTTCTTTCCACTTTACTACTCCTCCCTCTTTGAAACCTAAGGTGAGCAGGATGAACATGTAGGAGGTTATTCCAGGTGTAGAGGACTTTGAAGAGGTGAGCACATTTGAACTAACATGTTGTGTGGGGGACCCAAAAGGCCTGTGGGGAGGGGAGCGTGCGCTTCGAGAGAGACAGGATGAAGATGAATTCATCAGTGCAGCTAAGAATGATAGGAAATCAACCTGATCCCATTTGCTCATGTGATCTGATGCAGCTTGGCCAATTCTAAGACAAAATGAACGGCCAGCTACACCCCATTTGGCCTCTTACTATTCCTAATTTATTGTCCCTACAGAGGGGCCCTGAAGCAGGAGGTTGTTACAAATCTTAAAAAAAAAATGCATCATTTTTACAGCAAATCATTCATTTACATTAAATGCACTTACATGCAGGCTTTAGCCTATTCTATTTTGTTGCATGTTGTTAGCCAAAATGATCAGGGACAGTTTTCATAATTATCTTCCTTTTTTTTTCAAGCAGTTACAATCTTTATGAAATTGAATTTAAATAATTACATCTTTCTGGGACTTCTTTTTTAAAAAGCATCATGTGTAAGGCTAAATTTGTGATGCTTCATTTAACGTTGCTGAAGGAAAGAACAGATACTAAAATATTTTGAGCTGGAGCTTTATACATAGACAAAGAGAAACTTCAAATACTGATGACTAATTACATTCCTATTTTGCACCAAAAAAATCAGGAGGAGTTGCAGATACATTTGACAAGATTCAAACTATGGCATTAAATCCCTTGTGGAATTTGAAAAATTTGAAGCTGATTTTTTTTTTTTTTTTGGTAGTAAGAGTCCCAGAAGGTGAATCCTAACCTGAGTGGCCCTGTCAGGAGGGCTGGGAAAATAAGGTGATCTCTTAAGAGCTCTGTTAACATGAGGATATACAGCAACATGGCTGATGGAGGCACTCCAAAACACTGGGGCTGAGGTGTTTAAATAAAGTAGTGGTGAGGGAGACGGTAGGAAGAGCCAGTGCTGGTACCAACCAGGAAAGTCAAGTCCACAGAACTGTCGTTCCTAAGCTCCCTCTTGGTTCCTCGGACTTGAATTTGGCTGGGTGTTGTGTCCTTTAAGTGGTAATGACTTCAGCCTAGACCAAAGTGCTACAAAATTTAAGGGCCAGCCTACCCTTTTGGAAGCTTAGTGAAAGAGTCAGCTCTTCGTCTTCTGTCTGAGATCTGGTCCGAGGGGTTGACCTGGAGAGGACAGGGTCGGCGAGTCCAGTCTTGTTGGGAGTTGCTGAGACAGGACCACGGGTGTGTCTGATTTGATATCATGGATATTTCACGATCTTCAAAACAACTTTCAGGATCTCGCTCGTGGTGTCCCTAAGCAGAGCCAGCAAGTGTTTGCGCTGTCATTCCCTCCAGACCCTTCACCCACCTCTGTTGGTGGCCTGTCTTGGATGTTTACTCTCGTCTCTCAGGGCATCACTTCTATCTCCCCAGGAGGAGGGAGGGCGTTCTTTTATACCTAGTACTTGATAGGAAAAAAACCTGAAAGTGTAATTGCTTATTTCTTAGGGTGAAGTTAAAACGTGGAGATGTGCCTGTATCAGGTCGGCTTGTGAGAACATCCCGTATCTGGAAGGCGCAGCTACTGAGAAAAGGCTCTCATATGTCAGAGTGCAGGGTGAACAGAGAACAGAACCGAGAAAGCAAAACAGCTCCACGGGAGAGTGAGTCACGGATCGGCACCTCCTTCCCCTTCCCCTTCTTCCCTCACACCCTCCTCCATACCCCAAATCACCACAGTAGGTGGATGTGGCCTGTGGACGCGAAGCTGGTCCCTTGTGGAGGTTTGGGGTGAAGAGAGAAGACACGGAAGCTGCTAACATTTGTTGAACATGGAATATAAGCCTGGTGCTGTGTGAGCTGCTATTTCCTTTCCACTCAATCCTCACAAAACCCCACCACGTAGATGAACACAGACCTCATTTGGAAAGATTAGAAATGGAGGGAGAAAGTCTAAATGGTTCTGCAGTTATTGCTTGAGCCTGGTTTGAACTTAGGTTCATCCAACTCATGCGATCATCTCAAAAATTTGTGAGGGGATATTCCTGTCCCCTTGAAATGTTTGGGCATCCTGGAATTTTAGGAATTATGGTCTTGCAGGCTACCTTTTATTCTGTATGTGTGTCTGTGTGTGTGTTTGAATGAACATGTGTGTGTAATAGGTTTGATAAATGAGTGGAACTCCAGGGCATTGTGGGAGGCTGAGTTATTTAATGAGATTGATCATGGAAGATATGGGGCTAAATCTTTACTGATTTGTAATCTATTCTGGCTGAGCAGTAGAAAATAAAATTGATTCTCATTAACTTAGTTATCAGAACTTAAGGGGTAATTGGCACTATATTTAACTGTGGTTCTGAATTCTGCTTTGACAAAGTCCTGCTCTAAGTTAGAAATGTTTTCTTGAGGACTGTTTGCATGGTATTATTTTTCAGTCAAGAGCAGTAAAGGGGCAATAATTAGAATTGAGGAGAATTATAGCTTGAGGCAGATCATATAGATTAGCTAGCTGAATTAAATTTGAAGGCCAAGCCAAAAGGAAAATTGGAAGTCTTGCCACTATTGTTTATGCATAGCAAGAATAAGAAACAACAGCATGAAGGGAAGGGAGGAGGAGATCAGGAAACAACTTCTAAAAACAAATTCTAATACTTGCCAATTTTGAGCTCTTTTTTCTAATGGATCTTTAAGCTTTTCATTATCAATAGTCATTCATGCAATTTTCAAAATGTGTTTTTTGTAGGGTGTATACATTTCTAAGTTTATTAGGATTCCCCTGTTAATACTTGTGACTGTGGAAAAAATTTTAATCTCTCCCCTTCTTTCTCGAAAGTGTCCCTGCTTGGGGACACCTGGGTGGCTCAGCCGGTTAAGAGTCTGACTCTTGATTTTGCCTCAGGTCATGATCTTCAGGTCATGAGGTTGAGCCCCACATTGGGCTCCACACTGGGTGTGGAGCTTGCTTAAGATTCTCTCTCTCTCTCGCTCTCCCTCTGCCCCTCCCTCCCCTCTTGCTTGCACATGCTCTCTCTCTCTCTCTCTCAAAAAAAAAAAGTGTCCCTGCTTGGATGATCAATTATATGGTTACTCTACTGAACGCCCACTATATGCTAGGCTCTGGAGATGGACACAGAAGTGAACAACACAAACATGGTTCCCAATCCCCACCCCTCCAAAAAAAGGTGACAGAAAAAATAAGCAAAAATTACAGAGTAATATGAAGGAATCAAATGGGGATCTGAGGTAATAATTGGGGATGAAGGAACATCTTTAGAGTAACTAGAGAAAGACCTTCTGAAGAGGGGCCATTTAGGCGAAAACCTAAGGGATGAGGAGTTAGCCATACAAAGTCAGGGGAAAAATATCTCTGGCAGATGCAAAGGCCCTGAGGCTCTGGTACTATGGTATATTTGAGAAATTCAAAGAATACAATGAGGATATTGTTTATCAGCAGAGAAGAGTAGTGGACAGAGCCCAGATCATGCAAGGTCAAGGATTTAGACTCTAGTAAGAACGCTGGATCTTATTCCAGATTGTGGCGAGTCATCGAAGATACTTTAAAACAATTGTAATTGTCATTTTTAGGCCTAGATTTTTTCTTTTTAAATTGTATAGCATTTAGTTGTTTGTATTTTAATACATAGAAATGCAAAAGTTAAATAATTCAGTCTTCTTGCCCAGATGGCCTAATATTTTGATTAAAAAGAAAAGTTTTGTTTTTATACATTTAAATACACACACGTGTTTCTTTCTCTTGTTCTGATGCTCTTGCCCTTTTCCGAAGGATAGTCACTATTAAGGTTTCTTGTGTTTCCCTCAAATTTTATGCAAATACTTGAATATTTATATATATAAAAAACAAATGGGATCATGTTTACATTATGTTCTATATTTATCTTTTCACTGAGCAATATATTGACATGCAGAATATTGCATTCTTATAAAAAGCTGCATAATATTCTATTTTATGGATGTGTGATCTTTTTTTAACCAATTATCTATTGACAGATATTTTTGTAGCTTTCCTTTTGATTTTGTTTTGTCATAGCAGACAATACTGCCAAAAACATCTTTTTAAAAAGGTTTATTTATTTATTTGAGAGAGAGAGAGAGTGGGGGGAGGGGAAAGGAGCAGAAGAAGAGGGGGGGAGAGAGAGAGAGAGAATCCTCAAGCAGACTCCTGGCTGAGCTCAGAGCCTGATGCGGGGCTTGATCTCACAACCTTGAGATCATGACCTGAGCCAAAATGAAGAGTCGGCCGCTTAATCCACCAAGCCACCCAGGCTCTCCCCAAAACATCTTTGATTATAAATCTCGGGGCACTTTTGCAAGTTGATTATTGAGTAACATTATTATGTGTTTTTAAACTTTTGAAGGATATTGCTGAATTGTCCTTCACCGGTTTAAAACCGCTACCTCCTGGGGCACCTGGGTGGCTCCGTCGGTTAAGCGTTGCCTTCGGTTCAGGGATTGAGTCCCGCATCGGGGCTCCTTGCTTAGCGGGGAGCCTGCTTCTCCCTCTCCCTCTGCCTCTCCCCCCTGCTCATGCTCTCTCTCTCTCTCTCTCTCAAATGAATAAATAAAATGTTAAAGAAAAAAGGAAATTATGCCTGGTGATACTGTGACAAGTATGTTTTCCTAGTTTGATATTTTGCAATCCAGAGTTTTGATTTTCAAGCAGTGATATTTATCAAGTTGGTCTTAACGGTGCCCAGATTTAAACCATGATTAAAAGAACTTTTCCATTTTCAGATTATAAATAAATTATAAATAAACTCAACTATATTTTTATCTGGAACTCTTATTTTGAATGGTTTCAAGCAAGGAGATGATATGGTTTGGCTTGTATTTTAAGAGCTCATGTTTGGTTTTGTGTGATTTGTGGACCTGAGGAGAGCAGGGGTGGATGTGGAGAGAGAGACTTGCTGGGTGGCAGGTGGGTGGAAGGAGGTGGTGAGGGCTGGCTTAATGTGGTAGCTGGGGAGCTCTAGGGAAGTGGACAGTTGCAAGATATTTTGGAGATTGTGTTGATAGGACTTCATGTCTTGGATGTGGGTGCTGCAGGACTGACTCCTAGGTGTTTTGACTTCTGCGGTTCGGCGGATGTCATGTTACTCACTGAAATGAAGATAGCTGCTGTTGGCAGCAGGGGTGTTTTGTGAGAGAAAATCTAGTTCTAGTTTAGACATGTAACCTGTGACATCTCTGAGAGACGTCAGGTTGTAGCTGTTCACTGGGGGTGGGTAGCTGAATATACCAGTCAGGAGCTCAGACATAAGGTATCGCTTGGATGGTGTTTCAGTCACTGAGATCAAGCAGAGAGGAATCAGAGTCAGAAATTCTGGCTAAGGCCAGGATAAAAGAGAAAGAGCCAACAAAAGAGTATGGGAAGGAATAGCTAGAAAGAGGAGAAGATCCCGGGTGGAATGGTATTGCTGAAGCCAAGAGAGGGGACTCTACGAGGGAGGGAGAAGTCAAGTCTACAAAGCGCTAGTGAGAAGACAAGTGTATGAGGACCGGATTTGGCCCATGAGCATCGCTGGTGATCCTCATGGAAACTCCCAGTGGGATTTGGAGCAGAAGCCAGATTGGATGGATTAAATTGAATGGTGAATACATATTGATTATATCATTCTGCATTGTTCAACACTCACCGTGTCCTCACAGCCCTCTGTGATCTGCAGTTACAGGAATAATCTTATGATCCTTATCCATGTCATGTCTTTATTAGGACCCTGGTTCCCTGTTGTCTTCTCATTCCCATACTCAGATTCTCATAAGCACCTGTGCATCTCCTATTACATTCTCTTCTGTCTCTTCAACTCCCGAAATCCTTCCACTGTGCCCTCTGAAAATCACAGTCCATTAATGGCAAACGTTTGTATATCTTAATCATTTCTCTGAACACCGCTTTCTCCTTCTTGCTCTAACTGGAATCTGGCCCTCCCCAGAGGGTCCTGTTTTCCCTAAAGAGATCCTCACTGGTGCTCATGTTCACTCCCATGGGCCCGCAGGCCTGGAGATGGGGAACCCCTTGTGCCCTCCATTGCTGCTTTCAGACTGCACTCACTCTTCCCCTTCTAATAAATGTCCGTCTCTGACTCTCATGATTATGTTACCCAGTACCTCTCATCATTCCTTTTATCTTCCTTCCCCTGAAGCCTTCTCCCTACTTTTCCCCCCTATTTTAGCTCCTGCCTAACTGGAACTCTCTTATGCAGCTCACCAGAACTGTTGGTTTTTTCCATATTTTTTAAATCCCTGCACACGCATTCCTTGAACTTGTCTTCTCCACGGGTTTGGCCCTGTACCCGAGCAGCACATTTCTCAGGCACATAACCTGGATCTCGCCAACAGCTATACTGCAACCCTCCATCAGCTCTCTTTCCACCTCATTGTGTAGTACTCCAATTTCAACATTCATTAGTTCCACTAGGATCACCAATCTATTGCCTGATTTTTACCTCCTTTTCATTGACCTTCACCCCCTTGATGTCCTTCCCCCCCATTCCCCAGCTTACATTTTATGCTAAATTATTATAGTCACTCCCTTGTATGCTCTTTGACTCCCTCAACCCTCTTGTTAAACTCACGTCCACGAACCCCAAGCATTCTCTAAGTGCTGCTTGACACTCTGTTTTCAGTCATTTTCACACTCTTTACACAATTATTTCAGACCTTTTCTCTCCTTACACATCCAATGTCACCTTCCCCAGACTACTCTCGGCTTATGAAATGTTCTACTTCACTAAAAAACGAAAGTACTCAGACAGGATCTACCTCAGACACGGACCACCATTTCATTTATCCACCTCTCTCAACTCAACCTGTGTCCACATTTTCTGCTCTCTCCCTTGTTACCACATGTGACCTATTCATAGTCGTATTGAAGATCAGTCTTGCCATTTGCTGACTAATTTCCTCTCTCACCCTGTCTCACCTACTCTGAGGTACTGCTCCAGCAGTACCAGTACCAGTACCAGCACCAGTACCAGTTCGGTATTCTCCATTGTGTCTTGATACTGAGTATTCAATGATTGCTCTTTTGAATTGAATTTGATAAATATGTGTGCTTGAGAATATATCACATTGGAGCTACCTGGATATATAATTTAATTAGGAAAAAATTAGAATTTTTATGGATTCATCAACAAATGTCTTTCCCTCCCTCCCTTCTTCCCTCTCACCTTCTCTCCTACACCATCAACTGTTTCTCTGCATGGGAACATTCTCGTCAGCATGCAAACATATTGTTATTTCTTCTTTCACAAAAACAGAGAAAAGGAAATAAAACAAAATTCCCTTCCAGACTTATTTATTTACATCCCCCTTTCAGGAACACCTCGCAGGAATTGTTTGTACTCATGATTTCCACTGTTTCCTGTTACTCTCTTTGTCTCTTAAACCCATTTCAAGTATGCTTTCTCCTTCACTAGTTCACCTAAATTACTCTCGTCAGTGTCACCAATGACCTTCCTCTTGCCGATTTCAGTAGTCCATTCTCAGTTCTCATTTTAGCCAAATTTTTATCAGCACTTGGAATTGTCCACTCTGTTCTGCTTTGTATACTTTCTTCCTTTGGACTCCAGCAGACCACGCTCTCCCGGTTTTCTTCCTACTTTGAGAATTGCTTCTTTATAGTCTTTGGGGATCATCCTTTTCTCCTTCACCTCCTAATGTTGAACGATTTCATGGCTCAGTCCTTTGTTCTCTTTATTTTCCTGTGTGTATGGACTCCTTTGGTGATCACTTGAAGACAATGATTTAGAACTGCCATCTCCAATCTAGACTTCTCCCAAACTCCAGACTTATGTATCCAGCTACCTACTTGTCATGTTCACTAAGACACCTCCAATTCAGTATGTCCCCAAACTGAACTCATTGCCCTCCCAAACCTGCTCCACCTACAACATTCCTCATTTCAACTGGTGGCAACATTATTTTGTTCATGCAGCTGCTCAATCCAGATACAGTTATTCATGATTCTTTTTTCCCCCTTAATCCCCATATCCAATCTCTCAGATAATCTTTTTGATTCCACCTTCAAAATACATTTGAGATCAAACCATATCTCACATTCGAGATCAGTCCATATCTTCACCATATCTCATATTACTAGTGCTATTATCTTTGTGTTTCTGCAGATTATTGAGGTAGCCTTCTAACAGATCTCTCTGTTTCCATTCTTCCCAGCCTCCTCCCCCAGTCCATTCTTAACACAGAAACCAAAGTACCTCTTTCCAGCATTAGTCAGATTATGCCACTCCTCTGCTCAAAGCCATGCAGTGACCCTTTCTATCCCCACTTTTCCCAGATATAACTCTTATAATGTCCTCCAAGACCCTATATGATCTGCACACCCAACTACACTTCTACCTTTTTGTTGTCCTTTCCCTATTACTTGGCATTTAGCTCACACTAACCAAAATGGCTTCCATGATCCTTGAACTTTCAGGCATGGCTAAGTTACCTCCTTCATTTTTTTTTAGTGTGAAAATAATTTTTTATTGTTATGTTAATCACCAGACATTACATCATTAGTTTTTGATGTAGTGTTCCATGATTCATTGCTTATGCATAACACCCAGTGCTCCACGCAGAACGTGCCCTCTTTAATACCCATCACCAGGCCAACCCATCCCCCCACCCCCTCCCCTCTAGAACCCTCAGTTTGTTTCTCAGAGTCCATCGTCTCTCATGGTTCGTCTTTCCCCCAGTTCATTCTTCCCCTCCTGCTATCTTCTTCTTCTTTTTTTTCTTAACATATATCTCATTATTTGTTTCAGAAGTACAGATCTGTGATCCAGCAGTCTTGCACAATTCACAGCGTTCACCATAGCACATACCCTCCCCAATGTCTATCACCCAGCCACCCCATCCCTCCCACCCTCCACCACTCCAGCAACCCTCAGTTTGTTTCCTGAGATTAAGAATTCCTCATATCAGTGAGGTCATATGATACATGTCTTTCTCTGATTGACTTATTTTGCTCAGCATAACACCCTCCAGTCCCATCCACGATGTTGCAAACGGCAAGATCTCATTCCTTTTGATGGCTGCATAATATTCCATTGTATATATATACCAAATCTTCTTTATCCATTCATCTGTCGATGGACATCTAAGCTCTTTCCACATTTGGCTATTGTGGACATTGCTGCTATAAACATCATGGTGCATGTATCCCTTCAGATCCCTACATTTGTATCTTTGGGGGAAAATACCCAGTAGTGCAACTGCTGGATTATATGGTAGCTCTATTTTCAACTTTTTGAGGAACCTCCATACTGTTTTCCAGAGTGGCTGCACCAGCTTGCATTCCCATCAGCAGTGTAGGAGGGTTCCCCTTTCTCTGCATCCTCGCCAACATCTGTTGTTTCCTGACTTGTTAATTTTAGCCATTCTGACTGGTGTGAGGTGGTATCTCACTGAGGTTTTGATTTGGATTTCCCTGATGCTGAGAGATGTTGAGCACTTTTTCATGTGTCTGTTGGCCATTTGGATGTCTTCTTTGGAAAAATGTCTGTTCATGTCTTCTGCCCATTTCTTGATTAGATCATTTGTTCTTTGGGTCTTGAGTTTGATAAGTTCTTTATACATTTTGGATACTAGCCCTTTATCTGATATGTCATTTGCAAATATCTTGTCCCATTCTGTCGGTTGTCTTTTGGTTTTGTGGACTGTTTCCTTGGCTGTGCAAAAGCTTTTTATCTTTGATGAAGTCCCAATAGTTCATTTTTGCCCTTGCTTCCCTTGCCTTTGGCAACTTTTCTAGGAAGAAGTTGCTGTGGCTGAGGTCAAAGAGGTTGCTGCCTGTGTTCTCCTTTAGGATGCTGATGGACTCCTGTCTCACATTTAGGTCTTTCAACCATTTGGAGTCTATTTTTGTGTGTGATGTAAGGAAATGGTCCAGGTTCATTCTTCTGCATGTGGCTGTCCAGTTTTCCAACACCATTTATTGAAGAAACTGTCTTTTTTCCATTGGACATTCTTTCTTGCTTTGTCAAAGATTAGTTGGCCATAGGGTTGAGGGCCCATTTCTGGGCTCTCGATTCTGTTCCATTGATCTGTGTGTCTGTTTTTGTGCCAGTACCATACTGTCTTGATGATGACAGCTTGGTAATAGAGCTGGGAGTCCAGAATTGTGATGCCACCAGCTTTGCTTTTCTTTTTCAACATTCCTCTGGCTCTTTGGGGTCTCTTCTGGTTCCATACAAATTTGAGGATTATTTGTTCCAAAAAGTGGATGGTATTTTGATGGGGATGGCATTGAATGTGTAGATTGCTCTAGGTAGCATTGACATCTTCACAATGTTGGTTCTTCCAATCCATGAGCATGGAACGTTTTTCCATTTCTTTGTGTCTTCCTCAATTTCTTTCATGAGTATTTTATAGTTTTCTGAGTACAGATTCTTTGCCTCTTTGGTTAAATTTATTCCTAGGTATCTTATGGTTTTGGGTGCAGTTGTCAATGGGAACGACTCCATAATTTCTCTTTCTTCTGTCTTGTTGTTGGTGTATAGGAATGCCACTGATTTCTGTGCATTGATTTTATATCCTGCCACTTTACTGAATTCCTGTATGAGTTCTAGCAGTTTTGGGGTGGAGTCTTTTGGGTTTTCCACATAAAGTATCATATCATCTGCAAACAGTGAGAGTTTGAATTCTTCTTTGCCTATTTGGATGCCTTTGATTTCTTTTTGTTGTCTGATTGCTGTGGCTAGGACTTCTAACACTATGTTGAATAGCAGTGGTGAGAGTGGATATCCCTGCCGTGTTTCTGACCTTAGGGGGAAAGCTCTCAGTTTTTCCCCAGTGAGAATGATATTCGCTGTAGGTTTTTCATAGATGGCTTTTATATTGATGTATGTACCCTCTATTCCTATACTCTGAAGAGTTTTGATCAAGAAAGGATGCTGTACTCTGTCAAATGCTTTATCTGCATCTATTGAGAGGATCATATGATTCTTGTTCTTTCTTTTGTTGATGTATTGTATCACGTTGATTGATTTGTGGATGTTGAACCAACCTTGCAGCCCAGGGATAAATCCCACTTGGTCGTGGTGAATAATCCTTTTAATGTACTGTTGGATCCTATTGGCTTGTATTTTGGTGAGAATTTTTGCATCCATGTTCATCGAGGTTATTGGTCTGTAATTCTCCTTTTTGATGGGTCCTTTGGTTTTGGGATAAAGGTAATGGTGGCCTCATAAAAAGAGTTTTGAAGTTTTCCTTCCATTTCTATTTTTTGGAACAATTTCAGAAGAATAGGTATTAATTCTTCTTTAAATGTTCAGTAGAATTCCCCTGGGAAGCCATCTGGCCCTGGGCTTTTGTTTTTTGGGAGATTTTTTTGTTTGTTTTTTTGTTTTGTTTTGTTTTTGTTTTTGTTTTGGGGGGGGAGATTTTTGATGACTGCTTCAATTTCCTTAGTGGTTATAGGTCTGTTCAGGTTTTCTCTTTCCTCCTGGTTCAGTTTTGGTAGTTGATACAGCTCTAGGAATGCATCCATTTCTTCCAGGTTATCTAATTTGCTGGCATAGAGTTGCTCATAATATGTTCTTATAATTGTTTGTATTTCTTTGGTGTTCGTTGTGATCTCTCTTCTTTCATTCAGGATTTTGTTGATTTGGGTCATTTCTCTTTTCTTTTTGATCAGTCTGGCCAGGGGTTTATCAATCTTGTTCAGTCTTTCAAAGAACCAGCTCCTACTTTCCTTGATCTGTTCTACTGTTCTTTTGGTTTTATTTCATTGATTTCTGCTCTGATCTTTATTATTTCTCTTCTCCTGCTGGGTTTAGGCTTTATTTGCTATTTTGTCTCCTGCTCCTTTAGGTGTAGGGTTAGGTTGTGTATTTGAGACCTTTCTTGTTTCTTAAGAAAGGCTTGTATTGCTATATACTTTCCTCTTAGCACTGCCTTTGCTGCATCCCAAAGATTTTGAACAGTTGCGTTTTCATTTTCATTGGTTTCCATGAATTTTTTTAATTCTTCTTTAATTTCCTGGTTGACCCATTCTTCCTTTAGTAGGATGCTCTTTAGCCTCCGTGTATTTGAGTTCTTTCTGACTTTCCTCTTGTGATTGAGTTCTAGTTTCAAAGCATTGTGGTCTGAAAATATGCAGGGAATGATCCCAGTCTTTTGGTACCGGTTCAGACCTGATTTGTGACCTAGGATGTGATCTAGGGCACTAGAGAAGAATGTGTATTCCGTTGCTTTCGGATGGAATGTTCTGAATCTGTCTGTGAGGTCCATTTGGTCCAGTGTGTCATTTAAAGTCTTTATTTCCTTGTTGATCTTTTGCTTAGATGATCTGTCCATTTCAGTGAGGGGGGTGTTAAAGTCCCCCACTATTATTGTATTGTTGTCAATGTGTTTCTTTGCTCTTGTTATTAATTGCCTTATCTAACTGGCTGCTCCCATGTTAGGGGCATAGATATTTACAATTGTTAGATCTTCTTGTTGGATAGACCCTTTAAGTAGGATATAGTGTCCTTCCTCATCTCTTATTACAGTCTTTGTTTTAAAATCTAGTTTGTCTGATCTAAGGATTGCCACCCCAGCTTTCTTTTGGTGTCCATTAGCATGGTAAATTGTTTTCCACCCCCTCACTTTCAATGTGGGGGTGTCTTTGGGTCTAAAATGAGTCTCTTGCAGATAGCATATCGATGGGTCTTGTTTTTTAATCCAATCTGATAGCCTGTGTCTTTTGATTGGGGCATTTAGCCTATTTACATTCAGGGTAACTATTGAAAGATATGAATTTAGTGCCATTGTATTGCCTGTAAGGTGACTGTTACTGTATGTTGTCTGTGTTCCTTTCTGGTGTATGTTGCTTTTAGGCTCTCTCTTTGCTTAGAGGACCCCTTTCAATATTTCTTGGAGGGCTGGTTTCGTGTTTGCAAATTCCTTTAGTTTTTGTTTGTCCTGGAAGCTTTTTAATCTCTCCTTCCATTTTCATTGACAGCCTAGCTGGATATAGTATTCTTGGCTGCATATTTTTCTCGTTTAGTGCTCTGAATGTATCATGCCAGTCCTTTCTTGCTTGCCCTGTCTCTGTGGATAGGTCTGTTGCCAATCTAATATTTCTATCATTGTAGGTTAGAGATCTCTTCTCCCGAGCTGTTTTCAGGATTTTCTCTTTGACTCTGAGTCTCATACGTTTTACTATTAGATGTCGGGGTGTTGACCTATTTTTATTGATTTTGAGGGGTGTTCTCTGTGCCTCCTGCATTTTGATGCCTGTGTCCTTCCCCAAATTAGGGAAGTTCTCTGCTATAATTTGCTCCAATATACCTTCTGCCCCTCTCTCTCTTTCTTCTTCTTCTGGGATCCCAATTATTCTAATGTTGTTTCATCTTATGGTATCGCTTATCTCTCGAATTCTGCCCTCGTGATCCAGTAGTTGTTTATCTCTCTTTTTCTCAGCTTCTTTATTTTCCATCATGTGGTCTTCTATATCACTGATTCTCTCTTCTGCCTCATTTATCCTAGCAGTTAGTGCCCCCATTTTTGATTGCACCTCATTAATAGCCGTTTTGATTTTGACTTGGTTAGATTTTAGTTCTTTTATTTCTCCAGAAAGGGTTTTTTGAATAATTTCCATGCTTTTTTCAAGCCCAGCTAGTATCTTTAAAATCATGATTCTGAACTGTAGGTCTGACATCGTACTAATGTCCATATTGAGTAGGTCCCTGGCAGTTGGTACTACCTCTTGTTCTTTTTGTTGAGGTGATTTTTTTCGTCTTGTCATTTTGTCGAGGGGAGAACAGATGAATGAGAGAACAAAATGCTAACAGGGTAACAACGTCCCCAGAAAATATACTCTAAACAAATCAGAAAAGACCTGGAACTGGGGGAAAAGAAAGAAAAGAAAAAGATAAAAACAAACCAAAACAGAACAAAATAAAACAAAAAAAAACCCCCCAGAATATGATCAAATATGATCAGGCTGGTGCATAGATCAGTACCACACAGTAGATTTTGGGTGTATTTTGGTCTTTTAGAAGGAAGTGACTCCCAAAATGTTAAAGAAAGAAAAACTTATATATGTACAAACGTAAGGGTTGGTATAATGAAGGGATGGAATATGAGTGTAAAGATGAAAATTATAAAAAATTTTATAAGAGGGATTGATAAGATAAGAAGTTGTTTGAAAAAAGAAAGAAGAGGATTTAAAAAAGAGAGAGAGAGAATGTGATCAGGCAGGAGACTAGGACAAAGCCATACACTAGAGATTTAGGGTATATTTTGATCTGGTAGAAGAAACTATCTCAAAATTTTAAAGAGAGAACAACTTATATATATGTGCAAAAAATAAGGGTAACTACTATGAAGGGATAGAGTATGACTCTAAAAATGAAAAATAAAAATGTTTTTTAAAAAAGGAGTTGATAAGATGTTGGTTGAAAAAAGGAAAGAGAAAATTAAAAAAAAAGTTAAAAAAATTAACTTTGAAAGACTAAAGTATCATGGTAAAAAAGCCATGGATTCTATGTGCAGTATTCCCCTAGCGCTGGAGTTCTCCCGTTCTCCTTGATCGGTAAACTTGGTCTTGGCTTGCTGGCTGTTCGTGCTGATCTTCTAGGGGAGGGGCCTGTTGCCGTGGTTCCCAAACGTCTTTGCCGGAGGCGGAATTGCCCCGCCCTTGTCGGTCCGGGCTAAGCAAGCTGCTCGGGTTTGCTCTCGGGAGCTTTTGTTCCCTGCAAGCTCTCGGTACAGCTTTGGAGGACCAGGGTGAAAATGGTGGCCTCCCAATATCCGCCCGGAGGAGCTGAGAACTCGGGGCCCGCTCCTCAGTGCGCCCCCAGAGAAAAGCAGTCACTCCCGTGTCCCCGGTCTCCGGCCGCACTCCGCGCTCACCCGGCCTGTGACCGAGCGTTTCTATCTCTGGCACCCGACCCCGTGTGGAGTCTCCAAACCCAGCAGATCCCTGCGGTGCATTCCCGCGCCGCTCCTCCCGGGGGAGGAAGGGGAGTCTCCCCGGATCTGCCGCTTGTTGGGTCCCTGCTGGGGGAGCAGTGACCCGACTGGGCCGCGGATCACAGTTTATGGCCACCCCGAGCTGAGAGCCCACGCCTCGGCTCCGTCTCTGCAGCCGGCTTCCCCGCTCCGATCCCTGGGAGCTCTGGCGCACTCAGGCTCCCCCGGTCTTTCTGTGACCCCGAGGGTCCTGAGACCCCACTGTCCCATGAGGGTTCCACCCCCCGCTTAGCCACTGGGGCGACGTCCCTCAGCGGAGCTGACTTCTAAAAGGTCCGATTTTGTGCTCCGCGGCTCTAGCACTTTCCAGAAGCGGCCGGCGGAGGCCCCTCCCCCGCCGTCTATCCTCCCGAATATCGCCTCGGATTCACTTCTCCGCACGTCCTACCTTCCAGTAAGTGGTCGCTTCTCTGTTCAGAGACTTGTTGCTATTCTTTTCTTCGATCTCCTGTTGAGTTCGTAGGTGTTCAGAATGGTTTGATCCCCATTCAGCTGAATTCCTGAGACCAGACGAAATCCAGGTCTCCTACTCCTCCGCCGTCTTGCTCCGCCCCCTTCATGTTTTTGTTGGAATGTCAATAAAGCCTACTACAACCACCGTATTAAAAATGACGGTTCCTTCATCTTACCACATCCCTTTCATCCTACTCTATTTTTTCTCCCCCTTACACTCAACACATTCTAAGATGCTCTGTATATTTGCTTGCCTCTTTATTCTAACTATTGTTTATTTTTTCTTCCTGTTAGAATATAACCTCGAAAAGGATTTTAGTTCTTTGTTGGATCTCAAGCATGTAAATAGTGCCTAGAACATTGCCAGTTCTCAATACATATTTTTGAATGATTGAATAATATTTTTGAATGAATGAATAAATTGCTCCAAAGTTACTAGCCAGTGGCAGAATCAGAATCCCATCCTGGTAGTCAGGTACTGGAGACTGAGCTCTTTCTTAATCAGCCAATTTCACTTCCTTTGTGATAGAATAGATGTTGCATGTACAAAGGCAAAGAAAATTGGCTCAGACATTTATTACTCTGTAAGACATGACCAAATGGGCCTACTTATCATTCATAAAATCTCTAAAATCTGTTAGGCTCTCTGGGGTCTGTTCACTGAAATCAATACTACAAGCCACATTATTAAAGAATTATGGAAAAATTGAGTGCTTGAGTGCTTTTGATATACAGCCAAAGATATAGGCAAGTGAAGCCAAAAGAAGACTCACTTTTTAATCTTTTAATCTTTGTGATTGGTTATTATGATCAGTGAATGTGAATTCTTCCTAAAATATTTTGTTAACTGGAAAGGAGAAAAATGCATAGTACCCAAGATTGTGAGTCTGTGATTAAACTGACCCAAATGGTTCAGGAAAGTTGTTTAGACTAGACAGTCCTCTCTCTACTCACCTTTAAAGAGGTGATGATGATGACAATGGTGATGACAGTGATGTTAATACCGAGGAAGGAATAATTCAGTTCTGCCTTTTAGTTAGATAGCTAAACTGGAATATTTAAATATTTCTCAATGCCAAGAAAGAGTGTTTTCTTCCACACTGTCCTTGTAGATTAGACAGTGATTTGTTCCTTTATAAACAAATTTAGCAAAATTTTTGAAATAGAAAGCTTTTCCAAGTTAATTCCTAAGGTTCTAATCCCTATTCTTCTAACAACGTGGGTGTGTATGTATATGTGTGATGGAGGATATGGCATATGGGTGGTGGTATTCATTGTGTGTCGAATACGCTTGCTATCATCCCTTTTCCAAAATACCTCATAATCCATTAATTAATATTTATGAATTCCTATGTTCCCCTATGGGTAAATTTTTTATAGTCTTTCACAAAAGAGATAATAACCCAGCTGAAGAGCTGAAGAGCTGGGAGGCTCTGTGTGTGTGTGTGTGTGTGTGTGTGTGCGCGTGCGCGCGCGCGTGTGCGACACACATATGTTGTGGAAGAGATGTTGAAGCTCATGCTTGGACTTAGAACACTTCAGGGAGAGGAAATCTGTAAATTGGTCTTTAAAATCACCCTGGGATTAGCTGGTGGTGTTGGGGCATGCTGGTAATGGAAGGTTCTAGAATTTTGGATGTGGGAAAAGAAGAAAGAAAAGATGTTTAATAAATATGTGTTGAATAAGTAGATAGTTTTTGTATCAATAAAAGAAGGAGTAATTGCATGTTCTCTGAGTCCAGAGGGTGACAATAAAATTATCTGACACATTTCACAGGATGTTTGTGGGTGTATATTTCAGGGATCGCTGGTGATCAAGAGTCTCTTTCTGGGAGTGAGTAGAGCACTTTCAAAAGAAGTGGTTTTGCCTCTATTCTTCACCCTCAAATCTACAGAAACCATTTTACATATTCTAATGGTCTTTCCCTTAAAAGAATTTCTCTTTGTTAATATTTTCAAACTTTTCCTTCTTCCTGACTTGTCAGTCAGAAAGATCAGTGGACCAAGACCTAATAATTTTAAGTTAACCTTCCTTGCAGGCAGAAGACAGAAAAGAAGATGACTTTAAAGCTCCCCCTCTCTCTAGGTTCTAGAGTTGTTCCTTGTCTTTACCAAAGGTGATCTGTGGCTCTGAAGCTAAAATATAGCATAGATATAGTGTTCATTCCTTTCTTGATGTGGAAATTTTAAAAAGATGCTTTTAGTTGTTTATTTTTTTATTGTGGGCTTTCTCTCTCTCTCTGTATATATATTTATTATATATTATATTATATATATTATATATTATAATGTGATTTTAGAAAAGAGAAGGTAGCAAGTATATTTGGTTCTCAATTTTATATATCTAGTAATATATATGATATATATAATTATATATTATAATT
The DNA here is from genome assembly GCF_037043125.1 of Eumetopias jubatus. NCBI lineage: Eukaryota > Metazoa > Chordata > Mammalia > Carnivora > Otariidae > Eumetopias > Eumetopias jubatus. Next base: position 109,089,007 of record NW_028274819.1, read on the forward strand.
ATTATATACTATGTATTATGTATAATAAAAATATAGAAGGAACATATTATATATTTATATATTCTCAATTTTATATGTAATATACATTATATATAATTATGTGTATTATAATTATATATAATATATACTAAATATGTAGAGAGAATATAAATAATTTTATATACTTATATATACTCTAAAATACCTCAAAATCCACTAATTAATCTTTAATAATTAATATATATGTGTGTGTATGTTCATGTAAAAATACATATTTTTTAACTTTTGATATTCTATTGGAATAGGCAGAGGGGATAAATTCTTACGGTTTGTTCCTGAAGAAAACAAAGGCCAGGACTTAGTCAATTTTTCGCTTTGCACACCTCCAAAGCTGAGGTTTATCTTAGAATATTCATGAGGTCCTGTCTAGTTATGACACTTCATTTGAAATAATTTGAGGTCTTGCTATGGGTAAAATTAAGTGGAAGACTTGCGTCTGAATAGAACGCCATCAAATTCTGAAAAATCTACCATGGTTCTTTTTCAGGGCTATTTATACAGCCAGAGTTTTCCTGACCCCAGAGCTGTGGCATTATATGTCAGTCTTAGTTACTAATACCCCTGCTTCTTAAATAAGGCAGGATTCAGTTTAAATTTGAAGATGTTTCAATCTGTTTTGCAAAGCATCTTGACAAAAGGGTATATTAGGGTTTTCCAGGGAAAGAGAACCAATAGAGTGTGTGTGTGTGTGTGTGTGTGTATTTACATATATAAAGAGATTTGTTTTAAAGAATTAGCTCGGAGGCGGAGCAAGACGGCGGAGGAGCAGGAGACCTAGATTTCGTCTGGTCTCAGGAATTCAGCTGAATGGGGATCAAACCATTCTGAACACCTACGAACTCAACAGGAGATCGAACAGGAGAGTAGCAACAACTCTCTGAACAGAGAAGCGACCCCTTACTGGAAGGTAGGACGTGCGGACAAGTGAATCCGAGGCGATATTCGGGAGGATAGACGGCGGGGGAGGGGCCTCCGTCGGCCGCTTCTGGCAAGTGCTAGAGCCGCGGGGCACAAAATCGGACCTTTTAGAAGTTGGCTCCGCGGAGGGACGTCGCTGCAGTGGCTGAGCGGGGGGTGGAACCCTCGCGGGACAGTGTGGTCTCAGGACCCTCGGGGTCACAGAAAGACCGGGGGTGCCTGAGTGCGGCAGAGCTCCCAGGGATCGGAGCGGGGAAGCCGGCTGCAGAGACGGAGCCGAGGCGCGGGCGCTCAGCTCGGGGTGGCCATAAACTGTGATCCGCGGCCCAGTCGGGCCACTGCTCCTCCAGCAGGGACCCCACAAGCGGCAGAACCGGGGAGACTCCCCTTCCTCCCCCCGGGAGGAGCGGCGCGGGAGCGCACCGCAGGGATCTGCTGGGTTTGGAGACTCCACATGGGGTCGGGTGGCAGAGATACAAACGCTCGGTCACAGGCCGGGTGAGCACGGAGTGCGGCCGGAGACCAGGGACACGGGAGTGACTGCTTTTCTCTGGGGGCGCACTGAGGAGCGGGGCCCCGAGTTCCCAGCTCCTCCGGGTGGAGAGTGGGAGGCCGCCATTTTCACCCTGGTCCTCCAGAGCTGTACCGAGAGCTTGCAGGGAACAAAAGCTCCCGAGAACAAACCCGAGCAGCTTGCTTAGCCCGGACCGACAAGGGCGGGGCAATTCCGCCTCTGGCAAAGACATTTGGAAACCACAGCAACAGGCCCCTCCCCCAGAAGATTGGCACGAACAGCCAGCAAGCCAAGACCAAGTTTACCGATCAAGGAGAACGGGAGAACTCCAGCGCTAGGGGAATACTGCACATAGAATTCATGGCTTTTTTTTACCATGATTCATTAGTTCATCAAAGTTAATTTTTGTTAACTGTTTTTTTTCTTTTTCTTTTTCCCTTTTTCAGCCAACATCTTATCAATCTCTTTTTTTAAAAAAAACAAAACATTTTTTATTTTTCATTTTTAGAGTCATATTTTATCCCTTCATAGTGGTTACCCTTATTTTTGGCGTATATATATAAGTTGTTCTCTCTTTAAAATTTTGAGATACAGTTTCTTCTAACAGATAAAAATATACTCTAAATCACTAGTATATGGCTTTGTTCTAGTCTCCTGCCTGATCACATTCTCTCCCTTTTTTCTTTTTTTTTTAAATCTTCTTTCTTTTTTCAAACAACTTCTTATCTTATCAAGTCCTTTTATAAAATCTTTTATAATTTTCATCTTTACAGTCATCTTCTATCCCTTCATTGTATCAACCCTTATTTTGTACATATATGTCTTTCTTCCTTTAAAATTTTAGGAGGCACTTTTTTCTAACAGACCAAAATACGCCCAAAATCTAGTGTGTGGCACTGATCTATGCACTAGCCTGATCATATTTGATCACATTCTGCTTTTTTTGTATTGTTCTGTTTTTGTTTTTATCTTTGTTTTTCTTTCTTTTTTTTTTTCTCTTTTCTTTCTTTCCCTTTCTTTTCCCTGGTTTCAGGTCTTTTCTGATTTGTATACAGTATATTTGCTGGGGACGTTGTAAACCTGTTAGCATTTTGTTCTCTCATTCATCTATTCTCCCCTGGACAAAACGACAAGACGAAAAAAATCACCTCAGCAAAAAGAACAAGAGGTAGTACCGTCAGCCAGGGACCTACTCAATATGGACATTAGTACGATGTCGGACCTAGAGTTCAGAATCATGACTTTAAAGATACTAGCTGGGCTTGAAAAAAGCGTGGAAGTTATTAGAGAAACCCTTTCTGGAGAAATAACTAAAATCTAACCAAGTCGAAATCATAAAGACTATTGATGAGGTGCAATCAAAAATGGGGGCACTAACTTGCTAGGATAAATGAGGCAGAACAGAGAATCAGTGATATAGAAGACCAAATGATGGAAAATAAAGAGGCTGAGAAAAAGAGAGAGAAACAACTACAGGATCACGAGGGCAGAATTCGAGACATAAGTGATACGATAAGACGAAACAACATTAGAATAATTGGGATTCCAGAGGAAGAAGAAAGAGAGAGAGGGGCAGAAGGTATATTGGAGCAAATTATAGCAGAGAACTTCCCTAATTTGGGGAAGGAAACAGGCATCAAAATCCAGGAGGCACAGAGAACCCCTCTCAAAATCAATAATAATAGGTCAACACCACGACATCTAATAGTAAAACTTACGAGTCTCAGAGACAAAGAGAAAATCCTGAAAGCAGCTCGGGAGAAGAGATATGTAACCTACAATGGTAAAAATATTAGATTGGCAACAGACCTATCCACAGAGACCTGGCAGGCCAGAAAGGACTGGCGAGATATCTTCAGAGCACTAAACGAGAAAAATATGCAGCCAAGAATACTATATCCAGCTAGGCTGTCATTGAAAATTGAAGGAGAGATAAAAAGCTTCCAGGAAAAACAAAAACTAAAGGAATTTGCAAACATGAAACCAGCCCTCCAAGAAATATTGAAAGGGGTCCTCTAAGCAAAGAGAGAGCCTAAAAGCAGCAAAGATCAGAAAGGAACACAGACAACATACAGTAACAGTCACCTTACAGGCAATACAATGGCACTAAATTCATACCTTTCAATAGTTACCCTGAATGTAAATGGGCTCAATGCCCCAATCAAAAGACACAGGCTATCAGATTGGATTAAAAAACAAGACCCATCAATATGCTGTCTGCAAGAGACTCATTTTAGACCCAAAGACACCCCCAGATTGAAAGTGAGGGGTTGGATAACCATTTACCATGCTAATGGACACCAAAAGAAAGCTGGGGTGGCAATCCTTAGATCAGACAAACTAGATTTTAAAACAAAGACTGTAATAAGAGATGAGGAAGGACACTATATCCTACTTAAAGCGTCTATCCAACAAGAAGATCTAACAATTGTAAATATCTATTCCCCAAACATGGGAGCAGCCAATTATATAAGGCAATTAATAACAAAAGCGAAGAAACACATTGACAACAATACAATAATAGTGGGGGACTTTAACACCCCCCTCACTGAAATGGACAGATCATCTAAGCAAAAGATCAACAAAGAAATAAAGACTTTAAATGACACACTGGACCAAATGGATTTCACAGACAGATTCAGAACATTCCATCCCAAAGCAACGGAATACACATTCTTCTCTAGTGCCCATGGAACATTCTCCAGAATCGATCACATCCTAGGTCACAAATCAGGTCTCAACCAGTACCAAAAGATTGGGATCATTCCCTGCATATTTTCAGACCACAATGCTTTGAAACTAGAACTCAATCACAAGAGGAAAGTCGGAAAGAACTCAAATACATGGAGGCTAAAGAGCATCCTACTAAAGAATGAATGGGTCAACCAGGAAATTAAAGAAGAATTAAAAAAATTCATGGAAACCAATGAAAGTGAAAACACAACTGTCCAAAATCTTTGGGATACAGCAAAGGCAGTCCTGAGAGGAAAGTATATAGCAATACAAGCCTTTCTCAAGAAACAAGAAAGGTCTCAAATACACAACCTAACCCTACACCTAAAGGAGCTGGAGAAAGAACAGCAAATAAAGCCTAAACCCAGCAAGAGAAGAGAAATAATAAAGATCAGAGCAGAGATCAATGAAATAGAAACCAAAAGAACAGTAGAACAGATCAACGAAACTAGGAGCTGGTTCTTTGAAAGAATTAACAAGATTGATAAACCCCTGGCCAGACTGATCAAAAAGAAAAGAGAAATGACCCAAATCAACAAAATCCTGAATGAAAGAGGAGAGATCACAACCAACACCAAAGAAATACAAACTATTATAGGAACATATTATGAGCAACTCTATGCCAGCAAATTAGATAACCTGGAAGAAATGGGTGCGTTCCTAGAGATGTATCAAGTACCAAAACTGAACCAGGAAGAAATAGAAAACCTGAACAGACCTATAACCACAAAGGAAATTGAAGCAGTCATCAAAAATCTCCCAGGAAACAAAAACCCAGGGCCAGATGGCTTCCCAGGGGAATTCTATCAGACATTTAAAGAAGAATTAATACCTATTCTCCTGAAACTCTTCCAAAAAATAGAAATGGAAGGAAAACTTCCAAACTCATTTTATGAGGCCACCATTACCTTGATCCCAAAACCAAAGATCCCATCAAAAAGAATTACAGATCAATATCCTTGATGAACAAGGATGCAAAAATTCTCACCAAAATACAAGCCAATAGGATCCAACAGTACATTAAAAGGATTATTCACCACGACCAGGTGGGATTTATCCCTGGGCTGCAAGGCTGTTTCAACATCCACAAATCAATCAACGTGATACAATACATTAACAAAAGAAAGAACGAGAATCATATGATCCTCTCAATAGATGCAGAAAAAGCATTTGACAAAGTACAGCATCCTTTCTTGATCAAAACTCTTCAGAGTATAGGGATAGAGGGTACATACCTCAATATCATAAAAGCCATCTACGAAAAACCTACAGCGAATATCATTCTCAATGGGGAAAAGCTGAGATCTTTTCCCCTAAGGTCAGGAACGCGGCAGGGATGTCCACTCTCACCACTGCTATTCAACATAGTATTAGAAGTCCTAGCCACAGCAATCAGACAACAAAAAGAAATCAAAGGCATCCAAATCGGCAAAGAGGAAGTCAAACTCTCACTGTTTGCAGATGATATGATACTTTATGTGGAAAACCCAAAAGACTCCACCCCAAAACTGCTAGAACTCATACAGGAATTCAGTCAAGTAGCAGGCTCTAAAATCAATGCACAGAAATCAGTGGCATTCCTATACACCAACAACAAGACAGAAGAGAGACAAATCAAGGAGTCGATCCCATTGACAATTGCACCCAAGACCATAAGATACCTAGGATTAAATTTAACCAAAGAGGCAAAGGATCTGTACTCAGAAAACTATAAAATACTCAGGAAAGAAATTGAAGAAGACACAAAGAAATGGAAAAACGTTCCATGCTCATGGATTGGGAGAACCAACATTGTGAAGATGTCAATGCTACCTAGAGCAATCTACACATTCAATGCAATCCCCATCAAAATACCATCCACTTTTTTCAAAGAAATGGAACAAATAATCCTAAAATTTGTATGGAACCAGAAGGGACCCCGAATAGCCAGAGGAATATTGAAAAAGAAAAGCAAAGCTGGCGGCATCACAATTCCGGACTTCCAGCTCTATTACAAAGCTGTCATCATCAAGACAGTATGGTACTGGCACAAAAACAGACACATAGATCAATGGAACAGAATAGAGAGCCCAGAAATGGACCCTCAACTCTATGGTCAACTTATCTTTGACAAAGCAGGAAAGAATGTCCAATGGAAAAAAGACAGTCTCTTCAACCAATGTTGTTGGGAATATTGGACAGCCACATGCAGAAGAATGAAACTGGACCGTTTCCTTACACCACACACAAAAACAGACTCCAAATGGTTGAAAGACCTAAACGTGAGACAGGAGTCCATCAAAATCCTAAAGGAGAACACAGGTAGCAACCTCTTCGACCTCAGCCGCAGCAACTTCTTCCTAGAAACATCACCAAAGGCATGGGAAGCCAGGGCAAAAATGAACTATTGGGATTTCATCAAGATAAAAAGCTTTTGCACAGCAAAAGAAACAGTCCACAAAACCAAAAGACAACCGACAGAATGGGAGAAAATATTTGCAAATGACCTATCAGATAAAGGGCTAGTATCCAAAATGTATAAAGAACTTATCAAACTCAACACCCAAAGAACAAATAATCCAATCAAGAAATGGGCAGAAGACATGAACAGACATTTTTCCAAAGAAGACCTCCAAATGGCCAACAGGCACATGAAAAAGTGCTCAACATCTCTCGGCATCAGGGAAATCCAAATGAAAACCTCAATGAGATACCACCTCACACCCGTCAGAATGGCTAAAATTAACAAGTCAGGGAACGACAGATGTTGGCGGGCATGTGGAGAAAGGGGAACCCTCCTACACTGTTGGTGGGCATGCAAGCTGGTGCAACCCCTCTGGAAAACAGTATGGAGGTTCCTCAAACAGTTGAAATTAGAGCTACCATTCGATCCAGGAATTGCACTACTGGGTATTTACCTCAAAGATACAAATGTAGGGACCCGAAGGGGTACGTGCACCTCAATGTTTATAGCAGCAATGTCCACAATAGCCAAACTGTGGAAAGAGCCAAGATGTCCATCGACAGATGAATGGATAAAGAAGAAGTGGTATATATACACAATGGAATATTATGCAGCCATCAAAAGGAATGAGATCTTGCCATTTGCAACAACGTGGATGGAACTGGAGGGTGTTATGCTGAGTGAAATAAGTCAATCAGAGAAGGACATGTATCACATGACCTCACTGATATGAGGAATTCTTAATCTCAGGAACATACTGAGGGTTGCTGGAGTGGTGGGGGGCGGGAGGGATGGGGTGGCTGGGTGATAGACATTGGGGAGGGTATGTGCTATGGTGAGCACTGTGAATTGTGCAAGACTGTTGAATCACAGATCTGTACCTCTGAAACAAATAACGCAACGTATTTTAAGAAAAAGAAAAAGAAGAAGATAGCAGGAGGGGAAGAATGAAGGGGAGTAAGTCAGAGGGGGAGACGAACCATGAGAGACGATGGACTCTGAAAAACAAACTGAGGGTTCTAGAGGGGAGGGGGGTGGGGAGATGGGTTAGCCTGGTGATGGGTATTAAAGAGGGCACGTTCTGCATGGAGCACTGGGTGTTATGAACAAACAATGAATCATGGAACACTACACCAAAACAAATGATGTAATATATGGTGATTAACATAACAACAAAAAAAAAAGAATGAGCTCATGCCATTATGGAAGCTGAGAAGTCCCAAGATCCACAGTGGGCAAGCTGAGACTCGGGAGAGCTGATGGTGTAGTTTTGGTCTGAAAGTGAGCAGGTTTGAGACACAGGAAGAACAGATGTTACATTTCAAGTCTGAAGGCAGAAAAGAAAACCAGTGCCCCAGCTTGAACACAGTCAGGCAGGAGGAATTCACTTTTGTTGGGTGGGGTGGTGGGGGGGAAGGGTCATCTATTTGTTCTATTCAGGCCTTCACCTGATTGGATGAGACCCTTCTATATTAGGAAAGGTCATCTGCTAATTTAGTTTATCAATTTAAATGTTAACCTCATCCAAAAACACCATTACAGAAACATTCAGAATAATGTTTGACCAAATACATGGGCATTCAGTGGTCCCAATTTGGCACCCATACACCTTTTCTTAAGCCGTACTTAATCTCCAGGTGTAAATAATAGCAAGGTCATAATTCTGCCCAACCTGATACAACAGTCCTGCACATGGGTGGAATATTACGGACTGAATGTGTGTGTCCCCCTCAAATCCATATGTTAAATCCCTGATTTCCAGTGTGGCTGTATTTGAAAATGGGATTTCGAAGGAAGTAATTAGGTTAAATGAGGTCCTACAGGTGGGGCCCTCGCCTGATAGGATTAGGGTCTTTAGAAGAAGAGGTCCTGGACTGCCCTCTTGAGCTCTCTCTCTCCGTGCTCGCACTAAGGAAAGGCTGTAAGAGCATATGGCAGGAAGGGGGCCTTCTCCAAGCCAGGAAGCGTCCCTCACTAGAAGCCACATAGGCCAGAACCTTGACCTTGGACTACCAGCCTCTGGAACCATAAGAAAATACATTTCTGTTTACGCTATCCAGTCTGTGGTATTTTGTTATGGCAGCCTGAGCAGAGGAAGACACAGGGAAGTTTGTGGACAGAGGAAATCTATTTCTCCAGGGTTCCTGACATCAGAGATTTTTTTTTTTTAAGAGCACATTCCCTGCCGGTTTTATGACACATTAGGAAATGATGAAAGTCATTACAGAAATCCATTTTGAGCAAGTGTTGCCGTTTGTCCTTCGAACAAAATAGTTAGTTATAAACACTTCTTGGATAAATGAGTGAATCATTTAAAATGAATATTGAACATTTATAAATAAAATAATTCACATGAAAGCATTAAAAGTTACCTTCACATGGGTATTTCTTACATTACTCTAAATAAGGATACAGCAGAAATGACCTGAATTGTCTACCGGAAGAGGGGAGTTACATAATTTATGATTCCTCTTCTCAGTGGAAGCTTATGTAATAACCAGATATGATAATTGTGAAACCCACTTGGAAAAATGGTTATCCTATATGGTTTTTTTTTTTAAGCTTTTATTTATTTATTTGAGAGAGAGAATGAGAGAGAGAGAGAGAGCACATGAGAAGGGGTAGGGTCAGAGGGAGAAGCAGACTCCCTGCCGAGCAGGGAGCCCGATGCGGGGCTCGATCCCAGGACCCTGGGACCATGACCTGAGCCGAAGGCAGACGCTTAACGACTGAGCCCCCCAGGCGCCTCTGAATCTTAGAGTCTTCAATATTTGTTTTATGTCATCAGAAAATATTCTGCCTAAAAAGGAAGCGGGAAAGCCCCCAGAGGAAAAGGACAAGAATTTTTGGCCTCAGCACTGAGAATTTTCATAATTTCCATAACATATTGGTCATTTTCATAGGTTTTTACTTTTTTTCTTTTTTGCAAAATTTCCTCATCGGGAACATTCTCCTTCAGATGTTCTGATTTTTCTCTGTCTGACATTAAGAGGACGGGGAGGGGAATTCTCTGATATGTTTCCTGGACATCTTGGGCACCACAGCATGCTCATTCAACCGAACATTCGGAGCATTCACTGAAGATCCCTGATAGACAGTTGCCAGGGGCTCATTGAGACTGGGAAGAAATAGGTAAGAATCCCCTTTTGTGGAACATGGATTTCATAGAAAATGTCATTTAATCCTCATAATAGGCTTAGTAGATCATTGTTATTATCTACATTTTTTAAAGAGGAGACCAAGGCTATGAAGAAGTTAAGGGTCCTGCAGCAAGCTCATGTATTGGAAGAGCCAAGATTCCATCCCCAGTCGGCCTGAATTGGGGGTCTTTCCTGCAGTTGGCCCACACGAGAGTTTCCTGTGCCTGAAATGGTGAAGACGTGTATGGATGGCCTTTCTCAAAGCAGCTGATACAATAAACACAGATCCATGAGCTCATGTCTCCGTGCAACCAGTATCTCTGGAGCTGGGGACACAGACAAGACTAGATTGGATGGGGGGCGGGCGGGCTGCAGACAATAAACAAATGAACACGTGTGTGTTTTGCTATCATGTGATATAAGATGTGCTAGAATTTCAGGTAGTGATGAAGGCTCTAAAGAGTAAGGAAGGTACAGGGACATTCACTGACGTGGCAGGAGGTGTTTTTATGTGTGGTGGAAACAGAAGACCTCTCTTAAAAGGACATATTTGGGCAGAGACCCGGATGAAGTATGAGACCAGGCTATGACATTGCATGGGGCGGGGGGGGGGGGCGGGGGGGGGAGGCACCAGGTAGAGGAAATGAGGCTCTGAGGGGTGAACAAACTTCCCATGTTTAAGGACCGGCAAGAAGGTGAGAGTTGCTTGAGTGGGGTGAGTGGGGATTTGGGGATGACAGGGGAGGATAAGGTTAGAGCACCTTCCTTCTGTCTTAGGCCTGTCCTGACTTGTGCAGTAGGGGCTTTGAGTTCTATTCTAAGTGTAATGGGAATACAAAGTAGAGCTTTAAGCAGAGGAATTATGTTATTTATATCTTACAAAGGGATCTTTTAATAAAGGGATTTTTCGTCAGGAAACCCTGACCAGTTCCAGCTGGATCCTTGCAAGATAACTGAATCCTTTCCCAAACTGCTTCCTCGAATAATTTGGAGGCATCCAATCTCAAAAGCTTTTTGAGGGTTTAATAGAAGGAAACACGACTAAAGGATTGAACAATAACTTCCTGAGAAGGAAAGTTTGAAGACTCTTTTCTCCTGCTTCATTGAGACACAGTTGCCCTATATCATTGTGCAAGTGTGAGGGGTGCATTGTGTTGATCTGATACACGTACATGGCAAATGTTTGCTGCTGTAGCATTAGCTAACATCTCCATCACATCGCATAATTACTCTTTCTTTTTTGTGGTGAGAACATTGAAGATGTACCTCTTAGCAATTTTCAAGTATATGACACAGGATTCCTAACTATAATTGCCAGGCTGCACACTAGATCCCCAGAACTTACCTTATATCTGGTATTTTGAACCCTTTGACCAATATCTCCCCGTTTCCCTCCCTTCCCAGCCACCAGTAGCCACCTCTCTACTCTCTGTCTCTATGAGTTTGGCTTTTTTAGACTCCACATGTGAGTGATACCATACGGTGTTTTTCTCTGTCTGACTTATTTCACTTGGGCATACTCTCCTCAAGGGCCACTTATGTGGTTGCAAATGGCAGGATTTCCTCGCTTCTCATGGCTTTTATCACACCACATCTTCTTTATCCATTTATGCACTGATGGACATTTAGGTTGTTTCCATGAACGTCTGTGAATAGTGCTACAAAGGCTTTACGTTTTTATTTCCCAACAAAAATGGGAGGAAGTTTCTGCAGAAGCATCTGTGGTTAGGCATGGCAGGGAGGCCAGAACGCATACTGTGTTTGGCCCAGTGGTCAGACTCTTTGGAGAGAGAGCTCCACGTAGCTGCTACAGAAGCTCTTTTAGCAAAGGCATCTGGGAAACATGGGGCTGTAAGCTGTGCTTCTGCCCACATGGGCAGTATTGGCGCCTAGCCCTGGAGAACTTGGTGAACACAAGTGTGAACACCCTTGGGGCGCTTTCCAGAGGGCTTGAGGTATCGCCAGAGTTGGATGGGGCGATCCGTAATGATGATGATGATGATTGATGTGCTTTCATCTGGAGGCAGACAGGTGGGTGAGACCTGGAAACAATGCGACGTAAGTCAGATATTGCCTCGATTCTACTTTAATTTTAAGATGTGATTCTTCCTAAATAACAGCTCTTTTGCCAGGATGTTGGGCAGGGGGCAAGTCCACACAGCTACATTAGACCTCCACACCAGTTTTAAGAGATATCCTGATTGCACAAACTTGAAAATGTGGAGGGAAAAAACACTCCTTAGAACCAAGGACATAGGGCAATAAGATGGTATATATTACAATGTGGTTTACCAAATATAATGGCATATTTCACTGGTATCAACTCAGTTGCATCACTTTGTAACAAAAGCTTTGGAGTCAAAGAGACCTGAATTTGTTTCTTAGCTCTTCAGTGGCTGTAAGTTACTGAAGGATTTGGTTAAGCTCCCTGCACCTCAATTTCCTTTTTGGTAAGCTGAGATAATAGTGATTAATTGAGCATCAGAAGAGATAATTCTTGTAAAGCACTTAGCATACTGAATGGCACACAGTAAGGGCCCTAGACTATTATGATTTATAATAAGAAATGTATGTGTGGTCTTTGTTTCTGGCACAGAGCACCTAAAACCTTCAGCATTGCCTAAGTAATGAGAGCAATAAAGATGTCTTTTGTTATGTTAATTAGGTGATTCTTGGCTCCCGCTTAAGGGTGGGTTTGGTTGCCAGGAAAACCAACCACGTGATTAGAGGGTTGGAACTTGCAGCCTCACCCCTACCTCCCACCTCCAGAGGGGAGAGACTGGAGGTTGAATCAGTTGCCAATGGCCAGTGATTTAATCAAGCACACCTATGCAATGAAGCCTCCATAAAAACCACAAATGGCTTGGTTCAGAGAGCTTCTGGGTGGATGAGCTTGCGGAGGTTTAGAGGGAAGTGGTGCGCCCAGGGAGAGCACGGTAGCTCCTCTCCTTTCTCCATACCTCGCCGTCTCTTACATCTGACTGCTCCTGAGATAGATCCTTTCATAATCCACTGGTGATCGAGTATCAAAGTAAAACGTTTCTGAGTTCTATGAGCTGCTCTAGCAAATTAAGCTAGCCCAAGAAGGGGGTCGTGAGAAGTCTGATGTATAGCCGATCTGCCAGGTAACAACCTGGACATGGGGCTGGCATCTGAAGTCCAGGGTTGGGGTTGTAGGAGCCCCCAGTCTATAGCCAGGTGGTCAGAAGCACAGGGGACAGCCTGGGCTTGTAACTGGTGTCTAAAGTGGCGGAGTGAGCCCGTCACCTGTGGAACCTGCTGCTCTCTGCAGGTGGATACTGTCAGAATCGAGTTGAAGTCTCCTTGAACACCCTTCTGGTGTCCCTGAGTCATTTGTTGGCATGGTGGGAACCCCTCCCCTCCCCCCCCCCCCCAGGCATTGGAACTGGGTCCAGGAGCCAAAAGAGGTAGAAAATGGTAGTTATTATCATTATTTTGTTTCTGTGTAGCAGAGAAGTAAAGTTTTACTAAATACCAAATCACAATTTAAAAGGAACATTAACATTTGTGGAAGGATAGCTAGGCTGGGGAAGGGTCTATTAACCTAATAATACAAATAACCGCTGAGAGGTGGGAATGATTTGCTGTGAATAAAGCAGGACATGGATTGGTGGAGAAACAAGGCATAACTGGTGGCTGCAAGGGTGAAGAGTTGTCATGTATATAAAATGGGGAACAGATTTGTGGTGTAAAAAAACCTTGATTTTTGGAAGATAAACATTCTCATGCATTCAGGACTAGGAGTTTTTTTTGCTTTTTTTTTTAAAGATTTTATTTATTTATTTGAGAGAGAGAGAGAAAGCGCATATGAGGGGGGAGGGTCAGAGGGAGAAGCAGGCTCCCTGCCGAGCAGGGAGCCCGATGTGGGACTCGATCCCGGGACTCCAGGATCATGGCCTGAGCCGGAGGCAGTCGCTTAACCAACTGAGCCACCCAGGCGCCCCAGGACTAGGAGTTTTAAAAGGTACAAAACTTTCTACATTCTTCCCCAGACCAGGCTCTGCTGGCTTAGGTCTGGTCACCACTGCTTTGTCGGATGGACCACACACATACTGCTTCTCTTTGCTCTTGCTCATTTTCAGCTTTGCTGTGCATTGCTTAGAGCAAGAGTGAGACTATCTGAGGTCAGTGCCTTGGAAATTTGAAACCGTCCTAACGTTAGTAGGATTGGCTCCTTGGTTGTTTCAGTGGCTTTCCTCAAGCTTTTATGTTGGGCCTCTTTCCTGGTGATGGTTATTAGGACGAGGTTGAGGATGTCTCCGGAAGAACACGTTGAGTCCTGGCTGAAGCCCGCTGAGTTTTTGTGCTCATAATCACCACAGATAGAACCTGAGAAACTTCCCTTTATTCTCTCACACTTCAAGCTCCTTATCTGTAGAAAGAAATGAATAAAACACCTCCTGTAGAAGAGCAATTTTCATTTAGGTCTGTTATCACTTTGACACCACGCTGGAGTGAATGGCAGTGAGAGAGGAAGATCCTGGAGTGAGATGAGTATCGTGATGCCAAGATCACCCGGGTAGTGCATGTGGCCTCCGGTGTAAGGTTATCCCTTGTGACCGATGGTGAACACTGAATCTTACTCCTCAAATGCAAACCATGGGCCTAGCAGCCTAGAGATGCTCTGTGGCAGAGCGCTGACTTAGTCTGTGTCTTTAATAAACCTGACCCAGATGTGGCGTTAATAAAGGGCTCTGTGTGAAGCTGACCAAGAATAGTTTCTTGATAGTCGTGTATCTCCCTTGATCACGTTAATGACTGCGTTTAATGCACAAGTTGGTATGTAAGTGTTGCATTCCTGGGAGGGGAACAGGCGCAGGTTTAAGGAGCTTCCAGAACAAAGATAAGGGCAAGCCCAAAAGCAAGAGAGAAGCACTACCAACCTCGAGCCTGGGACCCAGAAGCTTGATTATAATCTGCTGCACTATTTCTGTGCTGTTGGCCAAGTGAGTTGCGTTGCTGAGGGCAAGTGCGTTTGCAAGAGTGCAAGGATGCACACTGTGGACTAGGAGCTGAGGGTCATTTTATATGAGCCAGATGGGAATCTGTGATATGGTTTCCCCCAGCTGCGGAAGCAATGGTCTTAACAATGTTCCTGAGCTACAGAAGCATCTCCTCATTACTGTGTACAATTAATTACATGCCACCAGCTTATTGTTTGCTATAAATAGCCCCAGATTTGTCTTCATTTACATTTTAGAAGGCTTACTCTTTGCCCAACAAAGCATCATTTTTCATCGGAGTGTGTGTTGGAGAGAGCTCTAAGGGAGATGTGGCAAAATCCTGGAGGGTCTCTGGTATTTTAAAACAGTAACTCTGGATTATCAAGGGTTTCCTATATTGTAATCATTAGGAATCTCTCTCTCTCTCTCTTTTTTTTTTTAGATTTTATTTATCTTATTATTTTTGAGAGAGACAGAGCGCACAAGCAGGGGGGAGGAGTAGGCAGAGGGAGGAGCAGGCAGAGGGAGCAGCACGCAGAGGGAGAAGCAGGCTCCCCGTTGAGCAGGGAGCCCGATGTGGGGGCTCCATCCCAGGACCCCGGAATCATGACCTGAGCTGAAGGCAGACGCTTAACTGACTGAGCCACACAGGTGCCCAGGAATCTCTTTTATTTCTTGTCTCCATCAAGCATACCATGTTTTGAAAATTGTTGTCTATCCAGCTGTATTCATGAAGTAAAATTTCTTCCCATTTTAATTAATAATAGCAGCCATAACTCGCAAGTTCTGATCAGTTATTAAAATTATCACTAAGAAAGAAAAAAGAGTGATGTTTTAGTTAGGGTCTTGTTGACATTTTAGAGACATAAAGTGTAATTTCCGTGAATTATTCTTTGAAAATAGTGAAAAACAGTTCTCCAGCTTTTATTAATGCCTTCCTGGGCCCCTAGGAGTCCAGGCACCTTACACTATAGGCAACTCTGAATAACCAATGTTATAGCATCACATAGCTGTTATATGATTATTCATTATTAATGTTAATTACACTTATAATTTCTACTTTTATATGGAATTTTCTTGTTGTCTTATTTAACTCATCAGAATAATTTCTTCAGGTACATATTTTGTTCCCATAATAGGAAGAAACTGGGAGTCCGAGAGTACAAGTGACTCGACCAATAGCACATAGCTTTTCTGATCCTGCAGCTCCAAAGTCAGGTTCAAGGCTCCTTTTCAAACATTTTGGTCATGTACATTCTAAAAGTTTCGAACAGCTCTGCACCCCTTCATGCGTTTTTCAGTGCAGGAAGCAGTTCTGTAAAATTTAAGTGGGTATATAAAACTTTTCATCACAAGTTTCAAGAGTTACAAATGTAAAGTTTCCAGCATATTGTAAATGTTTCCATTTTAACTAGAAAGTCATTACATCGGTCTTCTGAATACACCTGATAGTATATTGTGATTATGATTATTATCCACTTGCCAAATGCATGGGCAAGCTCTTTTTTAATAATCACAAATTACAGGGACGCCTGGGTGGCTCAGTCAGTGAAGCGTCTGCCTTCGGCTCAGGTCACAATCCCAGGGTCCTGGGATTGAGTCCCACGTCTGGGCTCTCTGCTCAGCGGGGAGTCTGCTTCTCCCTCTGCCCCTCCCCCTGCTTGTGCTCTCTCTCTCTCTCTCTCTCTCTCTGACAAAGAAATAAAATCTTTTAAAAAATAATCACAAATTATACATCACTCTTTCTTTTCTTTAGACTTGTGTTTTTATTCCATTTACCTGTAGAATATTATTGTAAAGTTTTTATACTCAAACACATTTTATTAATCAGAACATTTTATGTCTTTGCAAACAAAATATACTTGATTCTCATTATTTGTTGATTCTGTGTTTGCAAATTCACTTCCTCACTAAAATTTATTTGTAAGCCCCACACCAGTACTTGTGGCACTTTTCACTATCACAGAACAGTGAAAAATTTGACTTACCCGTGGTGCATGTTCCCAGCTGAGGCTGAAGGAGATGGTACTCTGCCTTCTTGTTTCCCCTCTCATGTTATAAACAACGGTCTTTTTTCTCAGTCTGTTTAGTTGCCACATTTTTCACATTTTTGTGCTTTTTTTTTTTTTGGTGATTTCCCTGTTTAAAATAGTTCCCAAGTGTAATACAAAAGTGTTGTCTGGTGTTTCTAAACTCACAAACACTGTGTGCTATGCCCTCATGAGGAGTATAGATGTGTTCAATAGGCTTTATCCAGGCATGAGTTGGCTGTTGGCATGAGTTCAATGTTAATGAATCAACAATATATATTGAATAATATATTTTTAAACAAAAACAACCAAAAAAAGGTTATATGTTGTTCAGTTGATGAAAATGTTGTGACCAGAGGCTCATAGGAACCTAACTGGATTTCTCCTGGAAGCAGTGGTTTAGCATTTGCTAATTCAGTGTTCCTAGCAAATTTACAGACCATGAATAGCACAACTAATGAGAATTGACGATACAGATATAATTTTAAAGTATTTTAAAAATACTTTATACTCAGAAGCTCTAAGTGTTAATATATTTTTTCTCTACTGAGCTATCATTAAAATTATTCTTAATATGTAATTAACATACACATATATACTGCACTCATTAAGTCACTTTTATAGTGTGGGCAATTAAGAAAAAACAGAGGACTGTCAAGAGAAAAAGAAAGATGGAATGAGGGAGATAGACGAATTATACTCTTTATTTTTTACCATGTACCAGGAAAAGAAAGGAATTAAAAACAGGGAAGAGAGATGGAGGAAGAGAAAGAGAGAATCAGAGGATGAATGAAGAGAGAAGAGGGTAGAACCAAGGGGCCAGGGGAAAGGAAAAGGGATTTTACTATATATTCAGGGAGAGTGAAATGTGGAAGAATTACACCTACCTGCAAAATGGAAGTCAATGGGAATACACACAAACACACACACACATACACACACATCAGAGATGTCTAAAATGTATAAATCAAAATTCTCATTCATTTTTTAAAAAACAGCCTTAATTTTTATCGCTTTATTGAAATATGTCACATACCATACAATTCACTTGAAGTATACAATTCAACCCTAAAAGACCTCCTGCCCATACCAGTCAGCCCCTTTCCCCTCCCCCACCCCGGTCCTAGGCAATGCTAATCTACTTTCTATCTCTATAAATTTGCCTGTTTTGGACACTTCATCTAAATGCATTCATATATACTATGTGATCTTCTGTGACCCACTTTTTTCTCTTCCACTTTATTGAGATTATAATCAACAAATAAAAATTTTGTATATTTAAGATAATTTAAGGTAATGTTCTGGTATGCATATACATTGTAAAATGATCGCCACAATCAAGCTAATTAACATATCCATCACCTCACAAAGTTAAGGTATTTTCTTGGTATGTATGGTGAGAACACTTAAGATCAACTCTTGTAGCAAATGTCGAGGATACGATACAGTGTTATTAACTATAGTTACCGGACTGTTTATTAACTCTCCAGAACAACATTTAGTTAATCGATTCATTGATCTATGGAAGTGAATGTCCAATAGTGTTCTTTGGGATAAAATTTAGTGAGGAGACGTTTATGGGAATTATATCATCCAGTGGAAAAGAAGTGTTAGAAACTGTACAACTTTGTGTTTATGATTTGTCTTATTTTAAGAAATCCTCCAAAGGATAATTAAATGCATCAAGCTGGTAAAGAAGAATCTTTATATTCCAAAATTATTCTTTTTTCAGCAGAGCTTATTTGGTGAGTACCTTTTAAAGTATGGATGCTTAGTACATTTATATATGAATTATCAATTAGAAATAAAACATATGTGAAAATGTATGATTAAGTATGTCATTTAATTCGTATGAAAGTATTACCCAACCTACAAAGTAATTGAGTATATTTTAAGAACCTATTTTATTACGTTAAAGCGTCTCTGCTTCTCCAAGGTTGTGTCATTTATATTTAGCTACATATGTTTCCTTTTTTTTTTTTTAAGATTTTACTTATTTGACAGAGAGAGACACAGCAAGAGAGGGAACACAAGCAGGGGGAGGGGGAGAGGGAGAAGCAGGCTTCCCGCGGAGCAGGGAGCCCGATGTGGGGCTCGATCCCAGGACTCTGGGATCACGACCTGAGCTGAAGGCAGGCGCTTAACGACTGAGCCACCCAGGCGCCCCTACGTATGTTTCCTTTTAAAGTTAAAGGAAATGGTAATATATGAAATGGGTTCTTGGACTGTGTGTTATGATATTGTATCAATGGTGCAGTAAATCAAATGCTGGGCAATATTAAAGTATGTTCATAACTCACGTTATCCTCATGCTTGAATTTGCAGGCCACCTTGACACAGATGCAAATATAAATAATTTTGTAAATTACTGAAGTACCTAATTTAATCACATTCAATTATATGGTCATGTATGAGTAAATCTCATTCTGATAATTATATATGAGTAATCATGATATTCAGAATCATAGTGTGGTTAACTATCTAAATTAGATAGAAAGAAATATCTATTTTGGATTACATAGAACAAGTTTCATTTAGCATTGAAAGGTCAAGCTGAAGACATTTTTAAATGGCACTTCCAAAAACTGTAGCACTTTTATTGCCAAAAGACAGTGAAAAATGCATTCTCCACATAATTTTGAATGCAAAAAAGGAAATCAAAGAAATAAATTTCAGTTTCATCTTTTAGCTGAATGTCACTGATCAGCAGGAATCTTTGCCTCAATGTCTTCCTTAGTAGCTTTGCAAACTGTCACTCCAAAGTTATAATGGTTGGAGAGATGGTAGACCAACACGTTTCTGGTCTTTTTGAATGTTTTAACTTTTCTTATCTAGTTCCTGGAGATGCCTTTTGGGCTGACTTTTGGTTTGCTGAGCCCAAGACCAAAAAGTTACATGAAGACTTGTTTTGAGACTGGTCTTCTGTGAAAACAGTTATACTGTGAGAAGTGGTTTGTTCAAGGAATCCACAGTAGTTAACAGACACCCGTGAATGTCTCTATTGCCTAGCTCACTCACTTTTCCCAGTCACTTTTAGCCCAGTTTCTTTTGGCTTAGACATAACTAGGAATAGTATGACTTATGCCTACAGTTTCAAAAACACAATAGGACAGTGAGAGCCTTTAGCCACAGTTTGCTAGACTACCACAAGATGGGGCTAAATTATAAGGAAGCTGGCTAACTTTGGGCTCTAGGAGAGCAAGCGGTTGCCTAATTTTATTTTTGCTGTTGGTGCTGCGGCTGGGAAGGGAGGATGAGTTTATAACAATATAAAGCTTACAAAGTTTAACTAGCAATTGAAATATTTTAAAAAACAACTCTGGAAGAAGTATTTCTTCTTTCCAAATGATCCTGATTTTAGTGGATGTATATAATCTTTTCTTGCCAAATAATGAGTTTGAGTTTGTGCATGACTATATAGATACCCTGAATTATTGTACTGACTGATTATGCATCTTCATGTATAGCATAAAATGGTACTTCTAAAGAGATCTTTTATAGGCTTCCTTAAGATAAAATACCTCGTCCTTGCTTTTTCCCCCATTCCTCTCTCTCCTCCCTCTCCCTTCCCATCCCTCCTACTCCTCCTTCTTTTTCTGTCTCCTTTTCCATCTGTCTCCCATTTTTACCAGATGACTAATAGGCTAAGGATGTTTTTTCATTTCCTATATCTCCTCCCACCACTGTGAATGAAAGGGCTGAGCTAGCCATGCTCAGATAGACCTGAAGGGGTTCTCTGGGTCGGAAGGAGCATGCGTTGGAAGGATTCAGGGTCTGCTCTTCTGTGCCCAATGTCAATGAAAATTAAATAAATTATACTGATAATCAGTCATTAATCAACTATTCATTGAACACTAACTCTGAGCTAGGTATTATCCTATATGTTAAATATTCATTAGTTATTAAGTATATGTAAATTAATTATAGATATTAAGTATATATTAAGTTAATAAGACAGACACGAGTTCTTTTTTTTTTTAAAGATTTTATTTATTCATTTGAGAGAGCGAGAGAGAGAGAGAGAGAGAGAGAGAGAGAGCACCTGAGACGGGGGAGGGGCAGAGGGAGGAGCAGACTCCCCACCAGCAGGGAGCCCGATGCGGGACTCGATCCTGGGACTCCGGGATCATGACCTGAGCCGAAGGCAGTCGCTTAACCAACGGAGCCACCCAGGCGCCCCCAGACATGAGTTCTTTTATCGTCAAGTTTTTATAAAGGCACAGATAAATTTTCAGTTTGATGACTTCTGAAGAATATATTTATCTGTGGGGCCAACAACATCCAAGTCCAGACACAAACATGTCATCCCTTTAGGAAGTCCCGTCATGTCCCTTTGATCTATTTTAAGGCTTTCCCCCCTGAGCACCCCCTGCCTACAGCAACCATCCTGATTTCTATATCCCTATGGATTAGCCTGGCCTCTTCTTGAACTTCACAGAAGTAGAATGTGTTTTCTTCGTGTGACTTGTTTCACTCAGCATAGCATTTTTGAAGTTTATCCATGTTGTTGGGTGAATCAATAATGTGAGTTTTTATTGTAATGTTCTGTTGTATAAGTACACCACAAATTGCTTGTCCATTCTGCTGATGGATACTTTAGTTGCTCATGGTATTTGACTATCACAAATAAGGGTGCTATGAACATTCTTGTACACATCTTTTGCAGACATATACTTTGATTTCTTGTGGCTAAATGTCTGAAAATGGAATTGCTGGGTTGTAGAATAGGTATATTTTTAACTCTACAAGAAATTGCCAAGTAGTCTTCCAAGCTGTCTATACCATTTTATCCTCTCAACAATAATACGAGAAATTTCCAGTTGCTCCCTGTCCTCACCAACATTTAGTATTTAGCCCGTTGTGATTTTAGCCACACTAGGGGGTATAAAGTAGCATTTCACTGTGAAGATGCGCACGTAAGTCAATTGCTAACAACACCACCCTAGCCATGGAGGGCGTGGCGGGGAAAGTTGGGAGGTTAAGAGTGAAAAGAGGAATCTTGTAGAGAAAAAACAAAGTAGCATGGGGGTGAGATTAGGGATAAGAGGGGATATAGGGTCCGAGTCCTTCAATTTGAGCAGCTAAGTGAGAGAGGTAGGAATCACTGAAAGTGCAGGTAGGAGCAGGGAGAAATATCACCTATGTGGTCCGTTTAGCTCTGTGTAGCCTGATTGATAGTTTAAACTTTACAAAGTATCTACATGATGTCTACATGATGGGGGAATGTTTGAGTTATGACAGCCCAGAACCTCTTCTTTGTCTTATTCATATGGTACCTTAAAATGCTGGTTATACTCTGTTAGAGTAATTACGCCTAGTTATAGAAGACATTTCATCCTGAAGAGTATATCCTAATATTAAATATACTCGTCACACTTTGCCCTTTACACAGCCTCACTTACAGATGGGATATTCTCTTTTTAAATAGTCTTTTAATCATAGCTGGAGAGGGGCTTTTTCTAGATCTTCTCCTAGTAAGATAAACATAATGCCTACTTAAAGTAGAATACAGAATTTATTGCTACCATAGGTCATCAAAACATTTTGGCAGACTTTTATTGGTCGTAGATATGATGGAATTAATATATTTAGATCTTGGCATTAAAAAAATCACTTATCACTGTACTTACATTTCACGATCTCAAATGTTAAATTCTGAATTTTAAAACTTGCCAACGAACTTTATAAAAAATAAACATTTGGGGCGCCTGGGTGGCTCAGTCGGTTGATCGACTGACTCTTGATGTCAGCTCAGGTCTTGATCCCAGAGTCTTGGGTTCAGGCCCTGTGTGGAGCCTCCTTAAAAAACAATAAAATAAAATAAAAAATAAACACTTACTTTGGGATAATTTTGGATTTATAGAAAAGATATGAAGATAATACAAGAGTCCCATATACCCTTCACCCAGACTGCCCTAATGTTGAAAACTTAACATAATCATGGTGCAATTGTTAAAAGTCAGAAATTAACATTGATACTTTACTGCTACTAAACTTCAGACTTTACAGTAGAGCATGCGGCTCTTGATCTTGGGGTGGAAGTTCGAGCCCCATGTTGGATGTAGAGATTGTTTAAAAATACAATTAAAAAAAATAAAAGAAACTTCAGACTTTATTTGGATTTCATCAGTTTTTCCACTAATGTCCTTTTTTTTTTTTGTTTCAGGATCCAGTCCAGAATATCACATTGCATTTAGTTGTCGTGTGTCCTTAGATTCCCCAGATCCGTGACAATTTCTTAGTCTTTGCTTGTTTTTCATGATCAAAGAGTCCTGATCAAATATTTTGTAGAACGTCCCTCAGTTTGTGTTGTCTGATGTTTTTCACATGATTAGGCAAGGATTATGGTTTGGGGGGACAAATATCACAGAGGTCCAGTGTCCTCATCATATCATTTCAGAGATAGATGATATCAACATGACTTATCACTGCTGATTGATGTTGAGCTTGGTCGCTTGGACAAGGTGGTATCTGTCATATTTCTCCATGGGAAGTTCCTGTTTTTCCCTTTTCAGACTTTTTCTTTGGAAGTGGGTCATTAAACTCTGTCCACACTCAACACGTGCGTACGTGTGGTAGAGGTTGTGGAGGATGGACATTAAGTTTCATCTTGTGGAGCAAGGGAAGATTACTTATATTATCTGGAATTTTTCCGTAAAGAAAATGTATTTTCTCTCCATTTATTTATTTATTCAATAATTTATATCAGTATGGACCATCGATGTTTATTTTATACTTTGGGTTGTAGTCTAAAAATACATTTTTCTTCAAATTCATCTGGTGTTGGTCATTGGGAGCTATTTTAGGTTGGCTCCAGTGTTCTTTTGACCCTACATACCCCCTATTTATTTCCCTTTTCAGTGCTTTTTTCTTTTTGGCACTGGAAGATGCTCTAGAATCATGTTTTTTCTTCCATAGTAGCCCTAGAATCAGTTATTTCTTCAAGGATCCTTAGTTCCATTATTGGAAAATTGTATTTAGAACAGTAAGATCTGAGTACTGGGTGTGCGTATTGATACTGAGGTGTCACGACCTCTAGGCTCTCGCTGAGGACAGAGCTAGGGAATATGTGTACATATACTAAAAAATGTATAAACACCTATCTGTAATCTGTCTATCAGTCATCTAATCTATCTTTTTATCCATGCATCCGACCACCCAGAACATTAGTTCATACTGATGTCTCTGACTAATCAAGTACCACAGAGTTTATCCCCTAACTGCGCTCCCCCATGACTGCTATTTGTAATTTCTTTCTCTGATAGTGAGAAACCTAGATCCTATTTATCTAGCATTTATTTGCTTATTTTTTTCAGTCCTAGTAGACATAAAATATAGTTTCAGAATATTAACTGATACTCCTATGAGAAACAAACTCACTAGTGTGCTGTGTTTATGTACAGTTCTTTTTTTTTTTAAAGATTTTATTTATTTGAGAGAGAGAGTGAGCGAGAGAAAGAGAGAGAGCACAAGCAGGGGAAGCGGCAGGCAGAGGGAGAGGGAGAAGCAGACTCCCCGCTGAGCAGGGAGCCCGATGTCGGGCTCAAACCTGAGCCAGAGGCAGACGCTTAACGACTGAGCCACCCAGGCATCCCTGTAAAAATGCTGTTTTGTTATGTAGGTAAACTTTCTTTACCTCTACTGCCTTCAGTGAGGTTATATCCTACACTTTTATTATAAGTAATTCATCATGCCCATCATCTTTTGTATCAAAATGCTTATTTTTTTCTCTGCTGCTCTTCCTTTGTTTAGTACTCTATGTGTGCTGGTATATAGATGCCCTTTATATTTTCAAGAGAGTTTAGTAGCCAAAGTAGAGTTTTCATGGGTGGAGCAGCTAGATATGAATTTGAGGACTGACTCACATACTTAAACTTCTCTGTAGAATTTAAGTTATAATATGGACTTTTCCTTCCAGCAGAACGTTTCTCAATGGCTTGGGAAATACCTGGGCTTGAAATACAGTGGGCGATGCTAGTGTTACGAAAGGCACAAGACTGATGGAAAATATACACCCTGTGTCCACACCCCGTGTAGAGCTGCTTTTGGTGGACGCAGGTGCCACAGGCTTGAAAAATCATTGAGAGGGAGTTGGACTAATTTTTCAAACGACTGAATTATATTTTGATGTTTATTTTTTCAAAACAATTTATTACTTTTAAGCTCTCCTTCTCTTTTAAGATCTTAATCTGAAAACTATCTTTACCACAAGTACTTCTTCCACTAATCTTATGATTATTTGCCATCTTTTATCTTTTTTTTATGTTTCCAGATTTGACTCTTTTTTTCTTTACCTAATGAGTCCTAATATTTTCACCACTAAAAAAAATCTCATAGAATAAAGCTAGAAATAAAACCTTACTTACATACCTGAACCTATTTTCCACTTTCCACCAGCTATCCATCTAGCTGATTAAACCAGATTATAGTCCTCTGATCTTGCTCCAGTGATGTTTACTAATGTTGAGGTCTTTGAGACATTCACTTATTTTTTCTTCTCCTTTCAGAGTGAATTTTGGGCATCTGGGGGTCTTATTCCCCATCAGTGATTTTGTTGTTGTTATTGCTGCTGCCTGAATGGTTTTTTTCCCTATGCATTTTTCTATACTGTAGGGCTTTGTTCTTGTTTCTCTTTGTTTTTTCTCTTTCTTCTACAGATTCTTATCCTGTATGTGTTCAAACTCCTCGGCCATCCTATAGTATTTGACTGGTACCCAAGACCTTTACTGGTTGAGAATCACTTGTCAGAGTAGTTGGGGGATATACATTTGTCCATATAAAAAATTATTAGTAGACCACTCTGCCATGTTTGACTGTTTTGTCCTCCATTCCTAAAATTCTGTGACTTGACATTCTCTTAATTCTTTCTGGCCCTTGTCTGATCAATTTTCCTCTTTCTCCTCTGAGAGCTGTTCTTAGAATGTGGTGTTGCTCAGGTATTTTTGTTTCTATTTTCCCAGTAGTCGCTCCCTGTGTTGGTTTCCATATTGCTGATATAACAAATTAACAACAAACTTAGGGGCTTAAAACAGCACAAATTCGGGGTGCCTGGGTGGCTCAGTTGGTTAAGCGTCTGCCTTTGGCTCAGGTCATGATTTCGGGGTCCTGGGATCGAGGAATCCCACCTTGATGGGCTCCCTGATCAGCGGGGAGTCTGCTTCTCCCTCTCCTTCTGCCCTGCCCCCCCCACTCGTGCTCATTTTCTCTCTCTCTCTCTCTCTCTCAAATAGCAAACAAAGAAACAAACAAAAACCAGCACAGATTCCTTGGGGGTGGGGTGGGGGGCATTATTCAGCCTACCACAGTCTTATCAGTTGCCTTTATTCTTATGGTGTTGATTAAAACCCAAATGCTAATGATTCCCCTATCTGCATCTCCTAGCCTGCTCACTCTCCTGCATTCAAGAGCCATATATCTCACTGCTTGCTAGACATTTTCATCTGAATCCATTTCCAATTCAATTATAAGGAAGAGACCTTATCATCTTTACCAGACCATGCCCTCTTCCTGTGTTCTCTGTATCAGCTGACAGTCTCCAAAACTGAAACGTGGGGTCATTCTTCAATCTCAGCTCTCTCTCACTTCCTGTATTAAATCAGCCACCGTGTCCCGCTAACTTAAGTTCTCTATACTTATCTAATCTTTCCACTCTAATTCATTCTTATATTCAATGATCAGTTTCCTCATTTGCAAAATGGAATGACAGTGTGTAGTTCTTTTTTTTAGAAAAGATTTATTTATTTTATTTGAGAGAGAGAGAAAAAAAAACTCGAGGTGGGGGAGGGGCAGAAGGGAAGGGAGAGAGAATCTCAAGCAGATTCCCTGCTGAGTGCAGAGCCTGACAAGGGGCTTGATCCCATGACCCCGAGATCATGACCTGAGATGAAACCAAGTGTGACGCTTAACAGACTGAGCCACCCAGGTGCCCCTAGTGTGTAAATCTTATAGGCATTATTATGCCACCTTTACATTGAATGAAGCATAGGGAGATGAGGACCTTGTGTAATGTTGCCTAGTGAGAGAGTGGGGTGGGGGGCATTTAACCATGGGGTCCAGCTTCTTCTACAGCTCTAGTTAAATTCCTCATATCTTTTCTGGGCTACTCCAATAGCCTCTGAACCGTTTTCCTTGATAACAGTTTAGGCTCTTCAAGGCTCTTCTTCATGGAGTCACATGATCTTTTTAATATGCAAATGTGACTCCTCAATGAGATATACAAGGCTCCCTGTGATCTGGGACCTCTCTTCCTCTCATTACCATATTCTACCCAGCCCTGCTTTTACTCCACACTCCAGCAACTCCGAGCTCCTTGTATTTCTTAATGCCCACATGTTGTTCTCAAGTTTGTGCCTTTACTCGGGCTAGCTCGCTGCCTAGAATACTCTGCCCTTTAACACCCCTGCCTTCAAAGTCCTGTTTATTCTGTGAAATTCAGCTTAGACATCTTCATCTTCAAGAATGCATTTAAACTTTCTTTTCTTCTATGTTTGTTAGGTACTTCTCTGTATCCTATGTGTATCTGCATTATTAAACCTGCCATTAAAAAGTGTTTGTCATTTTGTATGTCCATTTCTTCCAAGGAGGTTTGTTTGTTTTTTTCCTTTTTAAACTCAATTGCTGGGTCCTTGAGGAAAAAGACTGTGTTATACTCCTTTTTCTTTATAACACCTACTATAGCACCTGACACAGAATATTAATAAATACTTGTAGAGGAAGGAATGAATCAACAGATGTATGTTAGTTTTATTATTTTTTTCTTAATACAACCAGAAACAGTCCATGTGTTTTCTGCATGAAGCCGTTATCTCTAATTTAAATAATAATTGTAGTAAAGGCAATTACCATGCTGGAGAAAAGGAAACTTAATTCCATTCTTGATATGGATTCCTGTTTTTATAAGGAATTGTTTTACACAAAATAATAAAAATAAATCATGAAATTAATGTTAAATAGGAGGAAGAATGCTTTTATTACCCTTAAGAAAGTGTTTTTTTTATTTTTTTCCTATTTAAATAAGTTGAAGGTATAATGAAGAGCAAATGTAAAGAACCTTTTTTCACACAATTTATATTCCTCATAACTAACTAATGGTTAGAAGTGAAATCTTTTCCTGTTTGTATATGTATCCATTCAAGCATGAAAGTATCAATAAGTTGTTCCAAATGATCAGTTTACGTAACAGAAATGTGTCTCTTTTGTAGCTTAGGAACCCGGTAGGAATAACTTAGAAAGAAGAGCTTGTTTTTCTTTGTGACAAAATGTGTTACTTTGCTTTAGAGCATTGTAACTTGCCACAGTAGAATGCTAACTTGTCACTGATTGCTGTATTCCAGAACATTTGATTGTGACAATCTAACTTTGCCAGTGCTGATTTTTACTTATTTTTCGAGTGTATGAAGAATACTATGATTTTATAAATTGACAGTTTTTTTAGTGATGACTATTGACTTCCCTTTAAATCTGGCCAGATTGCACAGAAATTATATTATGTCATTTGTATAATAAGAATAAATATATTGGTTTTTTTGTTTTGTTTTGTTTTTGCTGATGGAAAGCTACCAATGGAAAGCAAACGGCAAAGGTGTTCATTTTTGAAATAGGACACCAAATAGAGCAAGAACAACTGAGGAAGAAATTCTGCTAAGATAACTGGAAATCAAGGACACTGAGCATCTATGACCTCATCAGCCTGGAGACAATTAATTTTATTATGGTTCATTACATAACCTCCTGGAAATGCAAGTGTCGCGTAAACTAAGACAAATGAAGGAGCAATGGGAACCACGGATGGGGAGCAAGACGAGCATTTTCCTCCGGTAGCTTGAATGCTTTTGGTTTTGAAAGTAATTATCCTGTGGAAAGAAAAGTTCAGAAGCAATTAATTGTGATATTTGGACAGGACATTTGCATTTATACTCGAATCAAATTATTTGAAGAACTTTTTGAGGCACTTTTGAACAAAGTTGCAAATGGTGGCTCCTTCCTTAAAATGGACAGTGTTTATGGGACATTTTGGGGATAACTCTTTTTTCTTTTTAAAGTTTTTATTTATTTATTTGAGAGAGAGAGAGAGAGAGACAGCAGGATCAGGGAGGAGGGGGAGAGGAAGGAGACTCCCTGCTGAGCAGGGAGCCCCACAAGGGGGCTTGATCATCCCTGGGCTCAGTAGGTGTCGGGGCTCCATCTGACAGGGGGCCCCATCCCACTCGGGGCTCCATCCGGGACTCCAGGATCATGACCTGAGCCAAAGGCAGACCCCTAACCCACAGAGCCAGCCAGGCGTCCGCTGAGATGACTCTTAATTTCAATACCATCTTTCACTTGTTTTCACACACACAAGTAATGAACACTCTCAGTTGTGCTGTCTCTGAGCAGAGATCCCAATTGTGAAAATGCTCGTTAGTGTATTCAGCGGCGCGGTTCCCTAAGATGTTCTTCTGCATGTGGAGCTCAGTTGGCAAACAGTTAAAGTACGCATCAGTTTTCTTTCTAGTCTGGTCATTTCAGACACAGCGTCTTCACTCCTGTTGGCCAGTATTTGTTCTAGATTTGTATTCATGCTGATTCCATGATACCTGCCCCCCACCAATTACCTTATAGTCATCTTGACAATCCCAATATTCACAGGGCCATCTTTCTATCTCTCTCTCCTCCTTCCTGCCTCTAGGACCTCCAGGACCTGGCTGACAATGTTTTCCAAATATAATTTGCACTGGCCCACTAACTGACAAGAAATTCCTGAGAGCCGATGTTTTCAGTTTGCATGGATGAACATTCTCTTTTAGCTGAGGAAACCAAAGGCAGCAAGCTCACAATCTTTCTCTGATAGAAAAGGGAAATGTATCAGATTGAATGTGAGAGCACGATGTATTCGCTATGAAGTAAGGTGGGATGGTTTTTCTTGAGCAGTGTGGTTTAGAGTCCTTTTCACTGAGTGAACCATGTGACTGTCTTAAGACACCAAAGGATGGATTTTTGTATTCGTCTGTGAAGTACAAGACACAACACTGACCCTGACACAGGAGCAGGCACTTACTGGGTCTTTTAGGGGTTCCATTTTTTAAAGCATGGTTTCTGTAGAGGGTAGCTGTTCCTCCTGTTGGTTTATTAATGACTGATGTGCTTTGAAAATTGGTCATTTTAGATGATAGGAAGCTGAAATAGGAAGCTGATGTACTTTATCGACTTGGATTATATTCTTGGATCATATCATAGGCAGATAATATATAGCAAGTGTGCCCCAAACTTGAGTGAAATGGAAAATGGTTGTCTGAATGTGTGCGTGTGTGTGTGTGTATTTGGAGGGGAGAGATCATGAAGAGACAACATACTGTCGTTTTATTCACATGCAGCCGCTTTCTTGGACAACTGAGGCAGTCTGTTTTGCTGATTTATGTTCTTTGAAATAATGGGGTTTAGAGAGGAATGGGTAGCTGTATAACACTGTCTTAAAGTCACTTCACGGTCAAAAAGTTAAGTTTTTTCAGTGCTTGCCAGAGAAAGTCCAGAGTAAGGTCTTCTCCAATCTGGTCTCTGTTTTCTTATTCCATTTCCCATGATCCCCAAGTATTTATTCTCCTCCCTTGTTTGAACGGTGTATGCAACACACTCTCTCCTCCATGTCCAGTTCATTCATTTCCATCTTTTCAGATATCACCCATTCTTCAAAGGCCCATTTAGGTCTCATTCCCTTTATTTGGAAATGGGAGTTCATCTTTCTTTTTTTTCTAAAATACTGTAACCTATTTTCCATAGGACCTCTAATCTGGTCCTATTTTGTACAGCCATTTAAGTTTTGATATTATTTAACATTTCCTTATGCTTTTAGAGTGTAAATTCTTCAAAGGTGGGGACCATGCTTTGTCTTTATAATGTCCACTATCCTTAGTTTAATAATGTACTTTAAGTTACTCGCATATGTTGAGTATGAATGGATATGGGTGAATTAACTTAGCCATAAGGGGCATGTGCAACTGGATTAATGCAAGCCTATTTTTACTCCCTGAGAAAACAACCCAGATAACATCCTTTACAAATAATGAGCTAGCCTTTTTTTTCCCCCCTCTCCCCAAGGGAGTTTTTCTCAGAAACAATCTTCTACAATAGAGCTATGAAATGAGATTTTTACAGTGCTAAGAGCTCTACCTGTGACTAACTATGTGCCTTTGGACCATGGACAGGTCCCTCAATCTCTGAATACCTCTGTTTCTCTATCAACAAGTGCAGTAAAGTTCCTTCTTCCCTCTCCTTGACAGCAGACGTTAGAGGGAATAATGAGCCCTACCTTTGCCTTTCTTGTTCTAGTCAAACAGAGAACAGTTGCCAAGATTTCAGGGTCAGTTTTTAAAAAGAAAAAAAACATTAAAAAGTATTTCATGAGATAATACTGTTCTGCTAAACCATTTGCACATACAGCCTTTGGTAAAAAATTATATGTATAAGGTATATCAAAAGCAAATATTTTATGTGTCTTTCCAAATTATTTTATTTTTTACCAGGTATTCAAAGCTTTAGTTGATAGACAATTAATGAGTTGAAATATTATACATTTTAAAATCATAGAATAATGCACTACACATAAATCATACTTAAGGTAATAATCTGTACACAAACTTATTATAGCAGAAAATGACATTAAGATGCACAATTTTCATTTTTCATTTGTAAGCTCTTCATGTCTATTTACTCAGAGTCTGTGTAAATAGAGATAAAAGGCAAGCTTTTCTGAGAACTTTGGAAGGGCTGAGCAACCAGAATCCTAGTTCCCAAACTGGGCAACTACAGATCCCTGGATGCTGTGTTGAATGCACAGGGGTGCAGGGGGAGATATTAAACATTTGAGGGAAACACACCTATACTTAGCATCTGTTGAAAACTGATCAGATTATTAGCTTGAAGTAGTTGATAGTTTAAATACTGGATTGCGCTACATTATTTCACTCACTTCATACATTTGCAAAGCTGGGTTTTTGGAAGTTGCTGTGATAAAAAGCAAAAAGCCACAGGAAAATCAGCATGGAAGAGGAGATGAGGGTGACATTGCTCATTCTCATCCCAAGGTTTGAGAAGTTGTGCAGTCCTCAACTTCATTAATTAGTTTAAATAATTAAATAATTACAATTATTTAAGAATGAAATTTTTTTTTCACTTTACACATATTTTTAAGTGCCGCCCAGTTGTTAGGATATGAATTATTGCTTATTACACTGTTTGGGTGCAGGATACCTTATAAATTGAATTGTTAGTTATTGTTTTGGTCTAGGGTGCTGTTAAAATTATGTAGAAAACCTGAAAACCAAGAAAATTTCAGATTTCTCTTCTCTGAGATGAAAGTGCAAAGACTTGGGGCGCCTTTGCCGGTTTAAGCATCTGCCTTCAGCTCAGGTCGTGATCTCTGGGTCCTGGGATAGAGCCCTTCATTGGGCTTCTTGCTTAGCAGGGAGTCTTCTTCTCTTTCTCTCCCTCTGCCCTTCCCCACTGCTTGTTGTCTCTCTCTCTCTAACTCAAATGAATAGATAAAATCTTTAAAAAAAAAAGTGCAAATCTTTTGGGTTGAGCAGGGATAGGTCCAGTTTATGTCTGCATAACCTGGACAGAGACACAGAGTCACTGGTGGGGTCTTGGTGCAGAGGACGTGGGCTTTGGAGCTCCTGTCTATCCAGTTACATGGTGCTTGTTCAGAACCAAGGAGTTCTCTGCTTCTATGGCCCTGATGAAGCCTTATTGTGAGTTAGAGAAATGGGACATTTTCTAGTTCACTGTGGTGATACAGATGCCCATCTGTTTTGGTCCACCAAAAAGAGGAATTAATGCTCATTTTGCTCACTCTAAGGAGAACTGTCAGAAATGAGTAAACATATGCTTTATTTAAAAAGTTTCACATCTTTTGGTGGGGAAATGTTTTAGAATTATTTTAACCACTGTTTGTGCTTGAAGTGATCTCTTCCCTCCTGAGGTCACTCATTTCAATATCAACCTTGAAACATTTTCCAGAAATGATTATAACAGGAGTACAAATTGTGATTTCTTAATTTCTTAAATAATTTTTCCTATTGATTATTTTAAGGGATCTAAGTACATTATCATTTAATCATTGCTCATAATGTTTATTTTATATCTAGTGAGAAGGGCACAACATTTCATTCTTAATGGCAATACTTTTAAGAATTCCTGTATTTATATTAAAATTGGATTTTAAAAGAATAGATTCATTGTTTTAAGATAATGATTGAATAATAGATTGCATATTCATGACAAATTGGGCATATTTAAGTAAATGTCTGTTAACATTGACAAGGTTATACCAACATACTCTTACTGATAATTCATATTTATTATTGTTAGCTGTCAGGCTTAATAAGTTGCAGACAGGAAGATATGATTCCTTTCTATAATATAATAAAGCAGACAGAAGAATTAGGTTATGAAAAGACAGGGAGATGGTGAACATCTAACCAAATATAATTGAGTTGAAAAATTTTTTTTTATCCATTTAGTTCTGTGGACCATGTTCATGGCAGCTTTGTGTAAGGAGAAGGTCTTAGGCAGTTAAGGAAGTGATTTGCTGAGGACCTGTGTTCTCAGAAAGGATATGATAGGGAGGGAGAGAAGGTGACCTTATGATATGTGTGTGGGGGGAATTTTTCTAGGGACACAGGGTATGTCTGGAATGAAAATGAGTAACTACACAAATAGAAAAATTATAAAATCTTGGGGATTGATCATACCCTGGAGATTTTGATTTAGAGGTGAGGGGTCTGGTCCCAGAGAAGTTAAGCAACTTACTTTTGGTCACATGGCTAGTAATTAGCAGTGCAGCTACTAGAGAGTAGAGCGACTGCACAGATCAGTGGTTTTCCATGACATTTTGTGCCAGGGAATAATGCCAACATGTTAATTGTGTATGCAGTATTTATTTGTAATGCAATAAACCACTCACATTGTGATTTTAATTAATCAGATTTGTTTTTCTCTGTGTTTTTAGGACATTTGAGGACAGTTACAAGAGGCAGGCAGGAAGCATGTTCAGTTTCTAAGCATAGGCTTAGGACTCAGGACTGGAATGATGATTAGTATTTATCAGCTCCATGACCCTGGGGAAGATATTCAAAATCTCTGTGCAAGAATTTTCACATCTGCAATACTGGGATAATACATCCTATGGTGGCATTGAAAAGATTAAATGAGGTGAATGAACAGATCCTGATCCATAGTAGGTTCTCAACAAATTTCTGTTCACCTTGGTTTACATAGATTTGGAAGGCAATGGTTTGGAAATAATTTGGAAGGTAAAAGGTTTGGGTAAAAGGGGGAAAGAGATATTTAGGAAAGTGAGTAAAGGCTAGGGTGGACCACCACTGAATCACTTATTGACAAAATATTGCTCTTATTAGACTTCTAAGGACAATTCTGTGGTCTACAAAAACATGTAGAAAATGGCACAATGATTTTGAAATATAGTCTGCACTTAGTATCTGAAAAAGAATCCCAACTTAAGTAAAGTGTAGAGAGCTAATGATGCTGAGGACAAAATGGCTGGGAATTATAGGAGGCATTGACTTCTAGGGTCTTTCTTTACAGGAGGATAGATTTCTGCAGTGCATGATGGAGAAGGCAAAGCCACTTAGAGCCACTTAAGAAAGAGAGTGTTGTCTGTCAAGGCACCAAAAGACACTGATTACTTTCCCTTTTTCTTACTTTCTTGGATGTAGGAGCATCAAAAAGAAGCAGCCATCCCACTCATAACTCATAAGTATCTTTCTGGTGCAAATTCTACTAAGTGTTGCATTAACTTTATTACTTTCCTTCCAGCGCCAAGCCCCTTTGCCTTTTCTTGTTTTGAGCAACAAGTACTTCATCATTTCAGCATGGTTTTATGATGGCATAGAACCATAGGATGATGGTCTGCATTGTCTTCCATGTGTCCTTTCACATATGAACAAGGCAGATGGTTCTTCTCAAGTTGTTAATGATCCTTAATATTGTTTCACTTACAAAATTATGCAAAAAAATGAAGCATGGTATCTCCACTCTTGTTTGTTCACAAACTTCCACCAAGAAGGTGTGTTTGCCCTCTTTTCAAAAGAAAAGTGTGAGAAAGTGGGAGGTATAGACAAATCTCATTCGGGGAGATGTGTCCATGGAGTTAAACTGCAGGTGAGGATATGTGTGTGTGTGTGTGTGTGTGTATGTGTGATTTTCTAGGTTAGGGATACAGAAAAGCTTGCATTAGTTAAGAATTCACCAGCTACTACATTTCATTAGAGAACTTGCTTTAATGTTACATGTACAGTTCCTGGGAGGTGCCAGATCTATGTAAAGACTGACTACAGGGAAAGATTTCCTCAGGTTTCTGGTATCAGGAAGAACTCTGCTCCACGGAGCACTTATGCAGATGTTGCAACTTTTCTTGCTGGAGACTTAGATGGATGAAAAGAAATTAGGAAAGAGTTTGAGGCTCTGAAATGCGAAGAATTTGGGGGAGTGAGGACTGACTGTAGTTTTATTTGAATTTGATGGAGGTGATTTTTTAAAAGACTACTCTGGGAAGGATGAACATCAAATTAAATGAGAAATGTAAGTGAAAGGAGTTTATAAATAGTGATGTTGTAGATGAAGGTAAGGCACACACAACAGTTTTATGTTTAAAGGGGGACTAGTCACCATCTTAAGGTGGAGAATCTGCTTGCTTTTTAAAAAATATTTTGGAACATTCCTTTTTTATTGAGGCCAAATTGGTATGTAATGTTATATTCATTTCAGGAGTATAACCTAATAATTTGGTTTTTGTATATGCTACAAAGTGATTATTACAGGAAATCTAATTATCATCCATCACCATGCAATTGACCCCCTTCATCCATTTACCTACCCCCACCCGTCTCCCCCTCTGATAACTGCCAATCTGTTCTCTGTATCTATGAGATTTGTTTAATTTTTTTCCTTTGTTTTGTTTTATAGATTTCACATATAAGTGAAATCATATAGTACTTCTCTTCTCTATTGGAGTCATTTCACTTAGTATAATATCCTCAAGGTCCATCCATGTTGTTGCAAATGGCGAGATTTCATTCTTTTTTATGGCTGAGTAATATTCAACTATACCTATAACTAACATTTCCTTTATCCACTCTTCCTTTGCTGGACACTTAGGTTGCTTCCATATGTTGGCTATTATAAATAATGATGCAGTGAACATAGGGATGCATTATCTTTTCAGATTAGTGTTTTTATTTTCTTTGGTTAAATACCCAGCAGTGGATTAGCTGGATCATATGGTAGTTCTATTTTTAGTTTTTCGAGGGACCTCCACAGCCTTTTCCATAGTGGCTATACCAATTTACGTTCCCACCAGCAGTGCGTAAGGGTTCTCCAAATCCTCTTCAATGCTTGTTTCTTGTCTTTTTTGATAATAGCCATTCTAACAGGTAACAGGTATGGTTTTGATTTGCATTTCCCTAATAATTAGTGATGCTGAGCATCTTTTCATGTGTCTGTTGACCACCTGTATGTCTTCTTTGGAAAAATGTTTATTTAGATCCTCTGCCCATTTTTTAATTGGATTGTTTTGTTTTTTGTTGTTGTTGGTTTTTTTTTTTTTTTTTGCTATTGAGGTGTTTGAGTTCTTTATATAATTGGGTTTTAATCCCTTATCAGATATATGATTTACAAATACTTTCTCCCATTTAGTAGGTTGCCTTTTCATTTTGTTGATAGTTTGCTATGCAGAAGGTTTCCTATTTGAAGTAGTCCCACTTGTTTATTTTTGGTGTTGCGTTTGCTTTTATTTTATTTTTTTAAAGATTTTTATTTATTTGAGAGAGAAAGTGCATGTGACTGCACAAGCAGGGGGAGCAGCAGAGGGAGAGGGACAAGCAGAATCCTTGATGAGCAGGGAGGCTGATGTGGGGCTTCATCCCAGGACCCTGGTACCATGACCTGAGCTGAAGGCAGATGCTTAACTGACTGAGGCACCTAGGTACCCCTTTTGCCTTTGCTTTTAGAGTTAGATCCAAAAATTCATTGCTAAGATGTCAAGGAGCTCACTGTCTATGTTTTCTTCTAAAAATTTTATGGTTTCAGGTCTTCTATTCACATCTAATCCATTTAGAGTTAATTTTTGTGTATGGTGTAGGATAGTGGTCTAGTTTCATTCTGTTGCATGTGACTGTCCAGTTATCCCAACACCATTTAAATGTCCATTCCCCACTGTGTATTCTTGGCTTCTCTGTCATAAATTAATTAACCATGAGAATCTGCTTTCTTAATAAGGAATCCTTTCCAATGCTCAATCAATCTGAAATGAGTCCTCAGGTGCCCTCACCAGCCTCATAAACAAACCAAGTACATTCCTGTATTTTCCTTTTCCAGTAGGAGACTGTGCTTTAAGGAATTTATTGAAGCATGATACATCCAGCAGGCCTGGACTTGTGGCCATGAGTTTGTGCAAGGTTTTTTCCCTAAAATCAGAGCACAAACTCTTCATTTTCAGTGGACCATTCTTTGCTAAGGTGTTATTATTCCTTATAGGAGGCCTAAGGCTTTTTTTTTTTTAGATTATGATAATCACTTGTATTTCCTTTTGAGTATAGAACATAGCATTCTTCATATTGAGAGCTTTTGAACCGTAGTCCTACACAGAAATACAAAGGAAACTCTTGAAAGTAATGCAGATGATCTACTGTCTATATTTAGACCTCCATTTGTTTATAGTTTAAAAATCAGTGGGAAAATCACGATGAAAGGCAGGGTAATTTATACAGAAAATTGTAAGACCACTTCGTCTGGCTAGGTTCTGTAAAGAGTCTTTGATTCAAATGGTTCACACAAAGCAGAAATGTCCCAATGGTTCAGAGTTCTTTCTGGCAATAAACTTCCAGTGTAAACAGGAAGACTTCTCAGGCCTCTTGTGGATTTTAGAAACAAATCATACTTGTTGCTGTTGTACTCAGTCATTTTCACTTTGAGACAGGAGTTGGAAAGTTTAGGAAATGTTCTGGTTTTAAGTTCGATGTATAGGTATTTACCATTATCATAAAAGAACTTGTGTGCTTGTGCATGCACTCAGAGCAGTAGTTCAGTAGAAGAATGTGAAGGGTATGTTATTTAGTATCCTTAATAGAAGCTCTAAAATCCTGTGACTCTGAAGAACTGGCCAATTACATCATCATTACTAAAGAAGAGAACTAAGAAGTACAATTTATGCTGTGATAGATACCACATAGCAAGATTATTAAACAGTTTCTCCCAAGTTGGAATAATGTAATTTTCAAAGGAACCATCCATCGTATTTCAGAAAAAGGACCAGAGAAACTTTTTCACAAAATCGATGACTATTCTTGATAATAAAAAGTATAATTTGTGTCATTTTCAGTAGAAACAAATACATATAGGATTAAAGGAAGTAATGGAAAAATCAACAGGAGATACATGACACAATCAAAATAATCATAGTAATAATATGTATAATTATGTATAATAATAACTATAATTCTAATAATATTATTATTTTAAAAGAGAGGCCTGGATTTCCCATGCTAAGAGAACCTATGCAGTTAGCAGTTTATTCAGCAGGTTAGGAAAGAATATATATATTTTTGGAAGGGACGCATGTGAGAGCACGCACTTTTTATAAGCTTAATGCCTATTTAAAATCTGAGAATAAGGGCTGTCTCTGAATTAACCGAGTGGATGTTTCCAAAATATAAAAGGAAACCTCAATTAGAATTTCTGTTTATTTGGGTCCTCATAAACAATTGGGAAGAATTAGAGTTAAAAGCACACTGGGGTTGGGTATAAAGTTGTGTGTGTGTGTGTTTAAATAAACACAGCAAACACATTCCTCTGCTTTCACCTTGAAAGAACCAATCCTTAAAAAAACAAAAACAAACAAAAACAAAACAAAACAAAACACTTTGGCATCTGTATCCTTGAGGAGCTAAAGCTGGAGCCCCTGAACTTTTCTTTCCAGAGGAGTGGAGAAGGTGGGGAAGGTGCTCATCTGCTTTGCTGCAGGGGGACGCACAGCCTGGGACCCCTCTTTTGGTGACACTCTTATTTGCCCCTTCTTCCCATCCCTTCCCCTAATGTCAGAACAAATCCGAGGCTTTTCTGGAGCTAAATAAGCAGGCGCAGTGGGGCCGGGGGCTGAGAGCGGCTGCTGGTTTGCCATGAGGCAAGCTTTGTGGAATGAAGGAGCTCCACCGCAAACTGGCGGCAAGAGATGTGCTCGCGCCCTGGTGAGAGTCTGTCCCTGGGCTTGAAAAAGCCTTTCTCCCCATTCTCCTTAAGCTTTCGGAGCAGCATTTGCAGCCCAGTACAAACAGATCGCATATTTGGCGCACAGAGCAGGGAGAAGGAGAGGCATGGAATCAGTCCCCGGTGTTCCCCCCGTCCGGGTCTTGGGTAGTGGAGTCTACAGAGGAACTGTCCCCCAGTCCGCGACGCCGGCCAACGCGGCTGCAGGTGGCAAGCGGAGCTGTCCAGCACCAGTGCGGAGCCGGCGGGAGCCCCGGGCCCCGCGCGCCCAGCCCGCGGACGCTCAGCAACAGGGCTTTCGCCCAGCAGATGCTGTCCTCGTTCGCTGCCTCCCGGCCCTGGGCTCGCTGCGAGCCCACGCGGCCTCGACCCAGGCGAACGCTCAGCTCCACGAGCGGCTCCAGCAGGATGGGTGCCAACACGTTGCCCCTTCCTTTCCCTTCCCTTGTA
This sequence comes from Eumetopias jubatus, assembly GCF_037043125.1. Lineage (NCBI taxonomy): Eukaryota > Metazoa > Chordata > Mammalia > Carnivora > Otariidae > Eumetopias > Eumetopias jubatus. The sequence goes on from NW_028274819.1 coordinate 109,128,495, forward strand.
AGCGTCTCCCCTGGAATGGGCGGGCTGGACCCACTGGCCTTCCCCCTTCGCCTCAGAACTTAAATAAACTCGTTGGAAGGCAGGGGACGGACAGCCATGGACCCTAACTCCCCACTTCGCGCCCTCAGGCTTCCCCGAGGTGGCTCCAGAGGGAGGTCTCCGGCCCTCGTCCCGCGCCCCTCTCCCGCACAGCGCCCAGCACCGCCCGACTGCTCGGCGGCTGTCTCTCCCGCGGCCGAGGGGGCTGGGGCGTTCGGGGCTGGGGCCCTCTGGCCTGATCCAAGCCGCCGTGCGCTCCTCCTCGGAGGAGGGGGACGTGGGAGCGGGGAGGGCGCACAGAGGACGGCAACCAAGTGTCCTCGTTGCTCCTGAAACGTGGCGACAGGCGAGGCAGAGACTCGCAATGAGTATGATGGCGACACGTGATGCCGGCGGAGGGAGCGCACGGGGGGGGCGGGGGAAGGACGATAAAGGGAGAAGGAGGGAGGCGGGAGGCGCGGGGCGGGAGGAGAGAGGGGAAGGGGGGCGAGATCGGCGCGCGGGCGGCCGCAGCTCTGCCTCCGGGACCGCACGGGCCGCAGCCCCGCCGCCCCGCCGCCCGCGGTCGCACGCTCGCAGCCTGCCCGCGAGCGGGAGCGCGGCGCACTGCCAGGCGCCCAGGCGAGCGCAGAGGCGGCGCCGCGCGAGCAGCAGCGGAGGCGGCGGCCCCCAGCCCAGCCCGGCGCCGGCGCCGCGCCCGGGCCCCAAGTTCCCGCCATGAGCAGCCGCCTCTGCGGGCTCCGCGGCTCCGGCGGCTCCCTCCCGGCCGGGCGCGACCGCAGAGCCCCGCGGCCCCGACGCGCCTAACGCCGCCGCCGCCGCCGCCTCGGCCGCCGCAGCGCCGCCCGCAGCATGTCTCGGAGGAAGATCTCGTCCGAGTCCTTCAGCTCGCTGGGCTCCGACTACCTGGAGACCAGCCCCGAGGAGGAGGGGGAGTGCCCCCTGTCTAGGCTCTGCTGGAACGGCAGCCGCAGCCCGCCCGGACCGCCCGAGCCCCGCGCGGCCGCCGCGGCCCCGGCCCCGGCCCCGGCCCCGGCCGCCGCCGCCGCCGCCGCCGCCGCCGCCGCCGCCGCCGCCACGGCCGGGGCCAGGAGGGCGCAGCGCCGGAGGCGGGTCAACCTGGACTCGCTGGGCGAGAGCATCAGCCGCCTGACGGCGCCCTCGGTGAGCGGGGGCCGCAGCACGGGGCTCGGGAAAGTTGGCGCCGGCCGAGCGGGGGCGTGCGCGCCGAGCCCGGCCGCTGGGGGGCGTGAGAGCGCGGCGGGCGCGGGGGGAGGCTCGCTCTTCCCGGGGGCCTGAGCCGGGGGCCTGGACGCCCACCCCTACGCCGTGCGCCCGGCCGGGTGTCGGTCACCCTGGCGGGCCCGGAGCGCCTTCGCACCCACCTGTTCTCCTTCCCCCAAACTTTCCCAGGCACTGCGTTCTGCACTTCCCCTTTCCAGGTCTTTCATCTCGGTTCTCCAGGATCCCAAAGGAGCCCCTACCCCTTCCAGGAAACTCTTCCGCTCTTTTTTCCCACACTCTCTTGGTCTTCGTGTGACCTTCTCTGACATCTTTGCATTCCACAGGCTCTCTGCCTTCTGTGTTGCATCCCTTTTCTCAAGAATCTTCGGGAACTGGCTGTCAGATACTTTCTTGAGTTGCCTTCAAATGATGAAACCTCTAGCCTCTTGTTTTCTCCCCAACCCACTGCCTTTTTTCTTTTTCCCCTGAGCATTTCCTGGCTCAACTTTGTTCTCCGGGTAAAGCTGGTGTCTGCTTTTCGAAACCTGTCTGGTGTTTCTTGAACCCCTGCCTCCTCCTTCACTGCCTTTTGCCTGGGTTCTTCAATGGTTTCTCCCTCATTTTTGTTGTGGCTACCTTCTGTTAGACCCCTTATAACTATCTGTTGAATTAATCGCTGTCTCCCTAGCCCTCTCTAAACTGGTGCTCATTCGGGATGTCTGCATCAGCAGTGCAAGGTGTACTCCAGACTCCCCCGCGTTCTAGACATTTTCCCGGAGCACTTCTGCCTCATCCCTGCTTAGGCTATTCAGCCGCCCTTGACCTTTACAGATTCAGGGATATGCCAGACCTCCGTTCCAGTCTTTCTCTGACTGATGAGCTCAGTTTTGAAGGAATCCACTCCACTGCAGACAGAATCTTAAGGAGATTCAGTGTCAAATCTCCATCCACCTTTTATTCTCATGCCGGTCTTGGGTCCAAGGGCTTCAATTGCTTACAGAACTTTTACCTCTGCACCTCTGGGACTCTTCTTACTTTTTCCCAAGTTTCCAAAATGAATGGGAACATTGATCTTATTTGACTACTCTGGCGTCTCACTTTTCAAAGCACTCTTGCAGTCGAGGGTTGGAGGGACCTGAGAAAGAGTGGGATCCTGATCAGGGTATTAGTACCAGGCAGTCCTACAAATATCTCCATGGCCTTTGCATTAATGAAGAATGACCTTTTCTTTCTTTTAGCAGTGAAACTACTCTCCCTCATTTGCCTTGTGCATTCTCTCTTGAACGTACCTTTTGCCACGTCTTCCACCGACAACCTAACAACAAAACTCAGAATGCATTGGCTACTGTTTGCTATTCTTTACTGCAAATATTTCCCAAGAAGCATAATCTTAGGAACTATTTGATGTTGCAAATTGTTGAAATTATAAGCCTTTATGAAAGCAGGACAGTAATCCTGCACGGCTGTAGTTTTGTGTTAGTATCTAAAGCAACATTTGTGCAGTGTCGTAATTGCTCAGTACAACAGATTCGTATCCGATACAATGATTTCACTGAAGATAAATGACTAGTTTGGGGAGGTTGTTCTTATAATCTCTGAGTTTTCTTTTTGCCTACAAATCAGAATTTACAAATCTCTATGGCATGTGCCTCTGGTAATGCCAGTGTAACTGAAGATTATTCTTAACAAGTTATGTGAGAGGTAGGTAAACTAAACTGAGTCCGAGTATTTACTGCCCGAATAAGAAGGAGGAAATAGTTTCTTGCCTTTACCTTTACAAGTCAAATTTGAATGACGCTAGTTTTTTGATGGATAAAAAGCATGTACCCACATAATGGTTATGGTAAGATAAGGATAAGAGATCTATTAGCTAGCATGCTGACAACAGAAATCAGAGGGGGAGACGAACCGTGAGAGACGATGGACTCTGAGAAACAAACGGAGGGTTCTAGAGGGGAGGGGGGTGGGGGGATGGGTTAGCCTGGTGACGGGTATTAA